>NC_082667.1:87920596-88237507 GCF_025265405.1 Mesoplodon densirostris
TTTAAAAGCACTGGGGATTGTGTGCGCGTGCATGCGCGCACCTTTACAACCAGTAAAATACAGTTCTTGATCAAAAAATTATTATCACTTAGACTATTGAATAAACTCAGATATGATAGAGGGGCCAGCTGTTGATAGGTTTAAAAGTCACCCTAGGTGATTAATTCATGCAGCAGTGTTGCACGTTTCTCTTTAGATGAAGCACTTAGAAGTATAACCAAGCTTGGCTCTAATTTCATATCTGAGACCTGTTTTATTTAGAGTTCTTTGGCAAGTGCTTGCTCTGTGTTTTTATAGTCTTTGGTTGTGCTATAAAAATGTCAAAATTATGAATTAACAGATATGCAAAAGTGAAATCCTAGAAGATAGGATAAACATGAAGTCCTCTAATTATCACTCAAATAAGTTTGGTTGACACAGAACTGGGAATCAGATAAAGACATTAATAATTCATAATGCTGAAGTTAAAATCTTCTAGTTACAGTACAAAAGAAATCCTAATTTGTACCACAAGGTAATGAATTCAGTACTTTTCATTTGTTAAATATTTGCTTATTACCCTGCACCGTGCATAGAACACTGTTGCCAAATTTGGAGGGCAAACAGGAGAAACAGACACTCTCTACCCTCAAGTTGTTTATACTGCAGTCAGTGAAATTTCTCTACTTTGAGATCTTTTAATTCCTCAGTTCATTGTAACATCTTCTTCAGATGAATTGTTTTTTATTTGTTAAAACCAATGTTTAGCACTTTAAATAGTTTCTTCAATGTTCCTGATGGTGAAATAGAGTCATCATGCTAATTTCCAATACTAATTACAGAGTTGATAGGAGAAATGCTCAAGATTGATAGTAAAGTGATTTTGATAATCTACAAAATGTCTTGAAGTTTCCCAGATAACAACTTGTCTCCCAGACAAAAATGCACTTATTATTGATATTCCAAGCTTATAAAAATTTTTGTACTTTAATCATATAGCGATTTTACAACATCTTTTCATTCACATTTTAAGATATTTTGTTCAGTAGATTATCTCATTTTGAAACTATTGATTTATATATACATACTATGTAAATATTAGTATATATTTCTCAATGACTAGATTAGTGCTTTCTTAACTACTTAAATTTGTTTAATTCATATTGTTGTTCTTCAGCATTTCTTTTACTCACTGGAGCCTATCCCACTGACTTCAAAAAAGCCTGAAAACTCTGAAAATCCCATTTAAAGTAACTGTATGGAAAATCGTTAAAATAACATGTAATAATGGTAGAGAAGAAGTGTATTTAACATTGTGCTGAGATTATCCCATTAATAGAGAGATCAATCAATAATTCTAACATTCAGACATATAATAAAAATGAAAATCATAATACTGAGCAATGACATTTTCAATAAAGGGAGATATTAAATATTGTATAGGAAACGAGAATCTGCAAAGCAGATAAGTTGGCAATGATTATACATATATTTAAAATACGTTGAAACAGTCATAGACAGTTTTTCTTTTTGGATGGAAAGAGGCATATTGAAGTGTTTAAGCACTACTTCAACTGGAATAGATATTTAGACACTATACAGAAAACACATGATTGCAGAAGAGCAGATATTAGCAGGTGTGTGAATGTGTATGTCTTGAATTAATGCATTTTCTTTTATTCAAGAAGGAGGAGAATGCCAAATTTACTTTAAAGGTGGCATTGTGATATGTTAAAGTTCCATTCTTAGACTTTTGCTGCTGTTACTGTTCCTTTAGTATTCACCAAAGAGTACCGTCCTGTCATTTATCCAAGTTAGAAATCTAGAAGCAATCCTAGGATTCTCATTATAGGGTCCCCTACCTTCATGCTCCCCCCTCAAGAAGTAACAAATTCTTGGCTCTCCTATATAGGAAAGCTCTCTCCAACGTACGCCTGCTCTGTAACTCTCCGGGTCTCGGCGCGCGGCTGGGAGAGCCGCCCCCGCCGCCCCCCATCCCCTCGGCTCAGGATCAACGGGCCGCCCGCGCCGCCGCCGCCGCCCAAGTCAGTCTCTCACTCGCCCAGGACGCGCGCCCGGGCGGGGTGTGCGCAGCCAACTCGGTCCAAGCGGGGGAGGGGAGGACATGGGGCGAGGGGGACGCCACCCATGTGGTCTGGGGTTCGGACCCAGCTAGGCGAAACGCGCCGGGAATCGATGACGGCTGGGGAAACTCGGGCAAACCTTTCTTGGGGAATCACCCCTCCGACACCCCACCGCCCAGGCGCTGCAACGGAGGGTGAGCGGAGGGTGAGCGGAGGCTGGGGGAGCTCAAACTTGCGAGAGCTGGAGGAGGCGTCGGGCAGGCGGCTGTCGCCCGAGCGCTGCGCCTGCGGGGGGAGGGGAGTCGGCTGCTGGGAGGGAGGGAGGGCGAGCGAGAGGGCGGAGGGAGGGGGAGGAGGAAGAGGAGGGAACCAGGGACGGAGGGCGCGTTGGGATCGCGGCGCGCGGCGTCAGACGGAGCCTGGGCTCCCAGCGGCGAGGTGAGGCGGAGCTACGCTCCTTGCTGAACGCGAACCGAGCTCGGCGGCAGCGGGGAAGACGCGCCGGAGCCCAGACCGCGACCGAGAGCGGGAGCGAGGCGGCAGCGGCGGCGGAGGGGGAGCCCGCAAGCTGCCGGGCGGGGAGCCCAAGCCGCGCTGTCGCCGCGCAGGGAAGACTTGGCCAACACACTCACACACACACGTTCACACACCCAGCCCGAGCTGGCGCTCGCGGCTAATCGTCAACAAGGCGCTGGGGCTCCTGCCCGAGCGCGGGCGGCAGCAGCGGCGACGCGAGAGCTGCTGAGCCCGGCCGAGCCCGGCCCAGCCGCCGGAGCCCAGAGGATCGCGCGGGGCTGTCGCCACCTGCCCGGAAGCTTTGAGCCCGCCCCGCCCTGCCCCGCCCCGCCCCCACCCGGCCCAGAGCCCACCCCTCGGCGGGGCTGACCCCGAGGGCAGCCGGCTGGCAGCAGACGGCGAGGGAGGCGAGCGGGCGCGGCGCCGCGAGCGGGTTGCGGGCAGCGGGGCACGGCAAACTTTGCAGTTCGCCGCGCTTCCCCGGCCCGGCCCCTTCTCCCATCGCCAACGTCGCTACCCCACTTTCCTCCAACCCCGCACACCTCTCCCCACCCACCCCACCTCCCGTCGCTCCTCCTCGCCGCCTCGACTCTACTCCGGGGAAAACTTCAAAGCGCCGGATCGCAGGCTCCCTGCTTACTCCCCGGCTGGGGATTTCAGGTCAGTGCCCGGAACACCTTTCCCCGCGGAGGCCGCGCGGGCTGGCGGGCGGGCGTGCGTGCGGCGGGCTGCAGTCGGCCCCCTCCCTCGGGGCCCAGACTAGCGGCGGGTGGCTCCTCTGACTCTCTCGCGTACCCCTCGAAGCTTGTGCCTCGCGCTTCACTTTGGCTGCTTTGCTCGCTTTCGTTTTTATTTCCTAGCTGTAAATTATTAAAAATGCAGCCAACCTAAGCGGCCCGGCGTGGGCTTCGGAGAGGGAGGGGCGCGGCGGGGGCGGGCTGCCGCCCCCCTGGGGGCTGGGAGGAGAGCAGGGTGTTCGCGGAGTGGAAGTTTGCAGGCAGTGTGTGCCTGTGTGCGCGGGAGCGCGGTCGTCGCTGAGTGCCGCGAGTCGGGCGTGGGGGGCGGGGGGTGGGTGAGCTGGGCTGGAAGTTGGGAAGCTCGGCTCGGCGTTAGCTCGCTAGCAGGAAGGGGAGGGCGGCGGGTTCCCGTCTGCTTTCTTTTTCGACTCGGGAAAGAACTGTAAAAAACCCCAGCCGCCGCTGCCTCGTCTCGCCTCTCCGGGGGCAGCTCGTTCTTGCTCGTGGAACGACGGCGTGTGCGTGCGCGAGGGTGTGTGTGGCGGGCGCCCCGGGCCGAGCCGAGCTCGACCTGCCGCCGCTGCCGCGCGACTCGGGAGGGGAGTCCCGGGTTTTTGTTTTTTTGGCTTTTTTTGGCTTGCTCCAAAGCGTGAATCACGTGGATTAAAAAATATATATACTAGGAAATGGAGCCGAGCGAGGGGTTCCGACTCTGCCCGCCCGCCAGCCAGCCAGTCAGGTCAGACGCTTTGTTTTGTAAATGTTCTTTTAAAATTTTAATCTGCCACTCTGGTCCACCCCCACCTTCCCCGCGACGTCGTGGGGTTGGTTTTAAGTTGTGAGACCCCAGGGGTGGGGGTAGATCGTGCGGGGGCGGGGGCGGCGGCGGGCGGGGGTGCGAGACCGGGGGGGCGAGACCTGGTTCCTCCTCTGGGTAGCGTGGAGTCTGGTGGAAAGCCCTGTAGGGCGTGTGCGAGTCTGCGGCCGGAGGAAGTTGGTCCCACTCGGAGGGCGTGCGGCGCAGAGGCTGAGGGCGAAGAGGAACTTGCGCACCCGGGCGCGATCCTCGGCCGAGGCGGGGAGGGCGAGGCGCCGCTGCGCCTTGGGGCCCGCGCTCGGAGCAGGCGGGCGGCTGCGCTGCAGAGCCTCCGCCAACTAGGGGGCTCGGGGTGGCGGCGACGTGCTCCTGCTGTTTACCAAGCAAGCCCCGGGGCGCCGTGTGCGGAGTAGGGCAGCTCGAGGCACGCGTGGTCCCGGCGGGCTTCCCGCCGCCTGCACTCTTGAGTGGGCACGTCCCCGGGTCCCTGAGACGGCTGAGCCTGGCCGCGTGTAGGCCGAAGCCGGGGCGAGGCTTAATTTGCAGTTAATGAATCTTTTCCAGAAAGTCCGCGATCTCCAGCTAGAGGCTGTGAGTGCCCGCGCGCGAGGGCGCGCGCCGCCGGCGTCTAAAGGGTTGGGGGGTTGCGGGGATGGAAGAGCGAAGGAGGGGGGAGGGTTATGTGTATTTAAAAACAAACCTTAAAAAAAGAAACCAGCGCGCTTCAAATAGGTATTCGTACAGCCTCTTGTGTCTAGAGTAGACAGCTCAGGGTTTTAGCTTTTTGTTTGTTTGTTTGTTTCTTTTTTGAGAGAAGGCCAGAGGAGGGGTAGTGGTATTTGCTTCTAGGGGTAGTCTCTGGAGAAAAATCCTTAAAATGACTTGGAAATAAAAACGAGGAGGAAATGGCCCACCCCAGAAGGTGGTGGGTGGTGAACGCAGACAGACTTGGGTATTTGTAGCCATGTGACACTTGCTGTGGCACTGGAAACGGACACCGCGGGCCGAAATCAATCCTTACGAGGTGTTGGATTCGGTTTGGCCAACAGAATTGCTTGTGTGGAAGGCATTTTAATTGTCGGCCTCCGATACTCCTGTACGTGGACACTTGGAAAATACATTTGCTTCTCGACCCTTCCCACTCCACCCCTGACCTGTTATCTGGTCTGGGCTTTGCAGTGTCGGTTCCCGTGTTTATTTTGGGCATGATTTCACCGCGAGGAGGAAGCGGGGAGATGGCGGTGATTAATATGCCGTCTAGGTTTAATCCGAGGCTGGCCTTTAGTGTGCGGGTTTACGCCGCCACTCACCGGGATTGCCTGGGGTAGTGGGTGGGGGGGCGGGGTTCGGGCGCCAGGCGCTCCGCGGGCAGGTCGGGGTTGGGGCTCGGATGGCCCCAGCGCTGTCCTTTGAGGTGCTGTCACCAGTAGGTGACTGAGAGTTAATTAGGAAGTGTTCTCCGGATCAATGGGCCGCACAGCTCATTAGCGATTCTCTCCAGCCCTTTGCAGGGCCGGCCGGGCCTGTGCCTCCCACACAGGCCGGGGCCCCGCGGCCCGGGCTGCGGAGAGCGCCTCTGGGAAGTGGGGAGGGATGGGCAGCGAGGGGCGACCGGGAGGTGCGTGTAACTTGGCCGGGCGGCGCGTTGCGTGCGGCGCCTCGAGGCCCCCGCAGCCCGCTCCTTCTTCCTGCTCTCGGTCGCCTCGACTGTGTCTTTAACTCGCTCCCGCTCGCGTAGCTGCCTGGCTGCTCGTCCCCGCCTCCCTCGCCTATCTCTTGTTCCCTAAGCACGACGCCTGTGCTCCCCGCCCAGTTTGGGATTAGACAAGATAAAAATCGGCGCGCAGAGCTGTGACTGTGCCCCGGCAGCCGGGCTGGCGGGAGCGCTGTGGGCCGGGGCCGGGCCGGACCCGCTGTGCGCTCGGGGCAGCCCGAGCCCGTAGAGTCCCACCCCGACCCTGCAGGCGCGGTCACGCTCCAGCGTTCTGTCCGCCGGGAACCGTGCGGGCAGGGGGACCTGGGTAAGGTCTCCGCGCTCTCGCGGGTGTTGTTGGTGTGCCTGTGATAGATGGGTCTAGACAGGCATGCAGGCTCCCTCCCGGCTGAAGGACGGGAAGTGGGGGGCGGGCCGCGGAGGCGGCGGCAGACTCCCGTGAGCGAGCGAGCCATCGGGCCCAGCGACCAGGGTGGAGGGAAGGCTGCGAGGGTTTCTCTTAACCCTTTAAAGAAGATAGGGAGAGTGGGGGTGGGGAGTGTAGTAGAAATTCCTGGAGGCAAAGTAGCCCCCTGGGGAGAGGAGGCGGGAGTCTGGGCTTTAGGGTTTTCCTTTCTCTTCTGTGTATGCAATCTCACATCCTGGTACATTGGGCTCGATTCTTCGACGAACCAAACGCAGCTGCTAGGTGATCTAATTTGACCCGATACTTCTCAATGGGGAAGGTGTGAACACACACAGTGGGCGCCCTCACTTAAGGAAGTGAGTTGGGGAGATGCAGAGGTTTGACCTTACCGTTCCCAGCGGCCCAGTATGTGAAGGTCTGCTCAGAGCTTTAGTCAGTGGGGCCTCTGACCGAGAGTGTTGCCTACCAAAGACCCAAGCCTGAAATGCCTGTCCAGTGCGTACAGGTATGCGTCGGAGAGAGCAAAGGGGTCCTTGAGTTGTCTATGTAAATAAAAACACTTTTAACCATGAACTTGTGGAGAGTTCAAATAAGATATGTTCAGGGAGGCAGCCTCCAAACAGGAGTTGGACAGCGATGTGTACAAGATCGATCATTTGTATACACATCCATGGGGTCAACATTGAATGGGTCTAAAAATTTAATACAACTCTGCAGGCATTGGTCTCGTTCTTTCCCTGAGGTAGACCCCTGAGGTAGGTGGGTTACCCTATAGAGAAATGAATCATTAGTCACACTCCTCTCTCCTTCCCCCTCCTCTTCCTTTTAGGGTTTGTAGTCTTAGGGGATCCTCTAGGTACATTAAACTGCAAACCCATATTGGTCTGGGAACGAGCCCCATTATAGGCAAAGCAAGAATGTAAGTCGTGGGGAGGTGTACGTGTTAGACAGGAATGCACAGATTAAGATGTGCGCCTGAATGACATGTGCTGAGACAGATCAAGACACGTGGGCTCTGGTGCCCACATGGAACAAGAGATAGAGAAGAGAGAAAGAACTGGCCGCGAGGAATGTAAACATGGGTATGCAAATACTGAGACCTAGAGCGAGATTCTAGGAGAAAATCCCAGACTTTGTTGAGCTGGAAACTGGAGCAGAATTTCTGTAAGTTCGTTCGAGAGACAAAAGCCCATTTAAAGGTGTGAAGAGGGTCACTTGGAAACACAAAAATCATTCACATGCATACATCCATGCTTAGATACACAGGCTGAACGACAAAAACTCCTCAGTGCCTGATGAAGATTTTCCTGCCCGGTGAGACAGAGCAGGGCACGGAAGTGTGGGCCACACAACCACATGCGCACACTCATTCACTGGGAAATACTGTGTCTTCGGCTAGAGGGAAACTGAGGGCGACGGTGCCTAGCTAAGGGTGGATGGCCCTTGGTTACTAAGATTGCTTCTGGTTATAGTTTCTTCCCATCTAGAGTGGGGAAGAGAGTACGTCTTGAGCAGGTAGGAGGATTTCTGAAAGATTTTTGAGTTCTGGACCCTGAGAGGATGGATGGTGGAGGAAAAAGAGGAGTAGCTTTGCATCCTGGGTCGGAAGCAAGGGATGTTGCGCTCCTCTAAGCCCTGTTTGCTAAGGTGGCGCAGGGCCTAGTGAACTGAGAGAGACTGAACCGAAAGAAGTGCGAAGCTCGGCCTCTGGGCGGAATCAAGGGGAGGTACGCTTACTTTCCCTTTTTTTTTTCCCCCTTGAGGAGAGCGTGCAGGGACGGCCAGCATAGGGAGGATTAGCAGGCGCCTCTGTGACCCCAGACGCGCGCGTAAACTCTGCTTGGGTTTGGTTTGCTTGTGGCGTCGGTTTGCCGCGGTCCTTCTTTGTCTGAGCCCAGCCGGGAATTCCAGCTTTTATTGGGAAGACCGCACTCGGGTGGAGCCCTTGCTGGGTTGGGCACGACAGCCGGGGCTGGGCAGGAGGCTCGCCGGCCTCCGAGCCGCCCGAACCCCAGGACGGTCCTCGGGAGTGCCCAGCGGCCCCCGGCAATGCCACCTCACGGGTCCACTTGGGCCGCCGTACCGCCCCTCTCCCCGTTGGCCCCACTGCTCCCCCGCCAGCCCGAGGCCGAAAGGAGCTCTGAAGGCCCTTTGTTAAGCTCCAGGGTCACACCCGTGCCCTGGGGGCCGCGCAGGGGCGGGAGGACCTTCTCCTGGCTGGAGGCCTCCAGCCCTCGGCTCACAGGGGCCTCGGCCTGGAGGGGCCTCGCCCAGTCAGGGGAGGGGAGGCTGCCGGCAGGATTCCGTTTGTTTGCAAGGCTGGCTGCGCTGCCGGGGCCTAGATGGTGGCGCTGGCTTGAGAAGCAGCCGGGGCAGGAGTGGAAGGTCTTCTCAGGCCACCCCCGTGGCAGCCAAGCCGCCTGTGCCCCGAGCACTTGGCCGGGGACGTCTCCCAACCTCCAGCCCGGCCCGTCGGCTTTCGCTGGTTGCCCCCCATGTGTTCCTCCGGAAGGGATAGCTGACTTTCTGTTGGATGGGAATTAACCAACGAGCTCCCCCGCCCCCGCAACGTTTCTGTAGCAGGCCCCCTTTCCCAGCGCAGGCTCATTTCCGCCGGCCCCTAGTCGAGGGTGTTGGAATTGGGGGGGGGCGTCCCCGCACTTTGTTATTTCTTAGAACCATGTCTCCCCGGCCAGCCATCGCCCCTCAGCACCCATGGGCTCCGGCGCCCCGTGATTAGACTAGCGGGAAGTCCGCTAGGAGAAGATCCTGACAGCATTAAATAGAATTTGATCTAAAAGACAGTTTCCAGTATAATCTCGTTATGCATCACAGACTCCCGGTGTTATTTTGTGGAAGGCGGACAATGATCAATTTACATTGACCCGGGGCTGGGCGAGCTTTTAGATGGTAATTGCCATATTGATTTGCATGCAAAAAGGAGACCTGCTAAAATTAAAGACCGGAAGCTAAATGAAACTAAATTTATTGTCTAGGTGCAAACCAGAGGAACTGCTGGGGGGAAGAGGGTGAGTGAGGTCAGGGTGCCAGGGGCAGAGCAGGTGAGAGGCCCAAGAGCTCCGGGAGGTCACAGATTTGGGGGCGATCTTTGCCCTGGTGATTTCAAAACGTGAGGAGGGGGCTTGTTTAGGGTATGGGGACCCAGCAGGGAAAAGTTATAAACAGGCACTATTGCATTGAAGGCACTGGGATCTTTTAATGCTAATAGTAACTGCGAGGGGGGAAGAGAGGTTTATAGGGTTATAGGGGTCTTCCTGCACCATTTCCGGCACCCCCCATTTCTATTGTTCTACCCGAGCGCTCATAACCGTGCCAAGGGCACCCAAATTCTTGCATCTGAAGAGTTAAATTTTTTTTTTAAAGACAGGCCTTAAACTTTCCCCGCCCCCTCCCCCCCCCACCCCCGCGTCTGGTCTTTCGAAGAGAGCGCGAGTAGGGGGCGGTTCTGCATGCCGCTGCGGGCAGGCCTGGACCTTTGGAGGCTGCGGGAGTTCCTCCCCGGACGCAGCAGCAGCCCCAGACTCGGCCGGACGCTGATCGCTTTGGGAAGCGGCTCGTTCCAGGTGGCCCAAGTGGCGGGGGCGGGGGAGGGTCTGGCGGGGCCAGGGACTCACGGTGCCCGGGGGCGGGGGTCACCTCCCTGGAGGTTGGAAGGGCCTGCACGGAGGGTGTGGAGGAGGGAAGGCGGGGGCTGGAAATCCTGTCCCAATCGGCGTTGATCGCCAAGGCCGGAAAGTTTAAAAAAGAGAGAAAGCCACTGGCTGCGAGCCAGGGGCTGCCGGGCCGCCGGGGCGTGTTTGGCTGACTAGAGGGGTGAGGACCCGGCTCCGCCATCGCCTCGGTCCCTCCCGCTGCGGAGGCCCTGGCCTGCCCCAGGCGCTCCTGGAGCCATTTCACGCATCCGGAGCCTCGGCCACTGGAGGAGCCACCCGCCCGGGGCCGGGAAGCCGCAGGGGCGGCTGAGTGTCCGGCGCTCCTGCCCGTTCCCCTTCCCACCGAGCTGAGCTGGAGACGGCCCTCGGTCGTGGAGCCTGTGGCGTCTGTGGCCTCGGGTGCGGATGGTTCCCGGAGCTTCTGAAAGGCCGGGGCAGAGCAGGAAATTGAGGATGGGGTGGGGAGGGCATGTTGAGCGCTGACCCTGCGCTGCTGGGATGAGAAGTTGGGGAGAGGAGAGAGAACCCCAACCTCCGGCTTGTCTCGGGACTTGGCTTTTTGTGGGGACCCCCAGGATTCCAGGAGGGTCCAGCATCTTGCAAGCCGCTTCCCCCTCAGTTGCCTCCCCAGCCCACTTTGGTCCCTGGGCTTTTCATTAAAGTCCTAGGAAAGGTAGATGTAGGCAGTCTTTCCAAAGGGCTTTTGCTCTGTCTAGATAATTTGATTGATGGCTTTATGTGGCAAAACTAGTGTGGCAAGCCTTCTTGTAGTTCCAGGTGTCAGCACTTTTTCCAGAGACCTAAGAGTAGCACCCACCTCCCACTGCCTGTTCTGGGCTCCTGGAGGAGGGGAAAGTGGAGCCTTGTTGGGAATCCCTGGCCTCACAGCATGGTGTTCCAGTGTAGGGAGATGGGTAGGATGTTGGCAGAAATTTCGAAAGACTTCACATGGACCAAGAGATTTCTGGGTGTAGGAGAAACTAGGATGCGGGCTCCTTGTGGACCGAATTTCATAGGTGTTAAGTGCTATCCTTTTACTCTGTATTGGAGTACAAGGGCTAAGGAAGCCTTCCGAACTTCTTGGGGATTCTGGATGGCACAATTTGACCGATAATTGGCTCCTCTCCGCAACTCCAGGACTGAGTTTGACCGTGGCCCATTTTTACTAGCTGTGTGACCTTGGGGACAGGTTATTTATGGCCTCTGAGCCTCAGTAAGTTTCTTATTTGTAAGACTGGGTATAATTTTCCACCTTTAGGATCAGAGAATACTTGGCACATAGTAGGCCCGGAGGATTAGTAATTGCTTTGAATGACTGGTCAGATTCCTATAGGTTGCTTCTCCGTTCCCTGCTGCCCCTGAGATGCCCGCCGCCCTCCCCCCGCAAGACCTGCGTAGGCCAGTGTCTGGGGACCAACCTGCAGGTTAAGCTCCCCTCCAAGGGTATTCCTGAGGCTATTCCTCCAGGTCTGCCTCCGTGGGTTCCTCCTTCTTTCCCTTTGTTACAGTTCTTTGCATTCTGGGCTTTAAAGGAATCCATATGAAAAGGCTGGGGTTTTTTTTTCTCCCCCTAAGTGGGATCATTTATATGGTTAGGAATTGATTCCAGAACCGGTATCTAGGTGCTCTTTGGCAAGTCCTCCCGCCATTCTTTCGGGGGGAGGGAACAGCAGCGGCTGGAGGGGAGAGACCTGGTGGTAAGAGGTGAAAGGGTCTGGCCCGCTGCAGAGGCCAGAGGTGCTGTGGTTTGTCTGATAGGGATTAAGTCCGGATGTTATGAGGTCTCAGTGTGGTTTTCAATAAAAGTCTGTCAGGGATTGCTTCTTTTCTATCGATATGTATTTTTAAAAATTTACTAGCATGAGAAGAAAACCAGACCTGTATGGATCCAGGCCGGTAGTAAGCTACTGTGATCAGGTTTCCTACTAGACTCCCAGAGGGGAAGTCAGCGCTTGATTGAAGCTACACTTGGTTCTTGACTCTCTGGGGATGCCTGCTCTGAAACAGGAGCCCTCCCTTTCTCTCCTCCCCCCCCACCCCCCTTTTCCCTTCTTCCCCTAAAAGCCTTTGTGCTGAAAGAGCTTCAGTAGGCATGAGTCCCTGGTACCTCTCTAAAGAATGCCTTCCAGTCTTTGCTGACATTGTTTTGTGAACAGTGGGTTTTACCAGGCCAGCAGTTTTCCCTCGATCTTAGCTCACTATTTTAGAGGTTCGAGTATGCCCAGGATGCGCCCAACTGCAGTGCTTTCCAGTGTGTGTAGCCAGGGCCTTGCCTGTAATCTGAAGACACCTTAACCTTTGCCCTAGGTGCCCCCCCGCGGGTGGGGGTGGTGAAGGTGGGGAGAGCAAGGACAGGGGATCTTGTTGAGGGTCTGTTTGTTTTCTCCAGCCACAGAGGCAGAGGGGTGGAGTGGGGCGAGGCCGAGAGTACGTTCCAGCCTTGGGTCTGATTTAAAACTTGGTTTAATTGGAGAAACTCTTAGGCATTTAACAGTTCTGTACAAATGCAAACTTGACATAGCTCTAGGCCTACGTCAATTAGGAAAGAATAAATGAAGTACAGAGATGTCCAAACTATGTAATTCCTAGAGTTGTCTGCCCTCCCATAAACACATGACAAGTGCCAAGGCATTTCCAGTCAAAACACCCATGGAACCAGCAGCCTCCATCCTTTGTATTTATTATTTTATTAACAGCATTTTACAGAGCATTTAACAAGCACAGCCTGCCTGCTTTCCACCACGGCTCTCAGCAGACTGAGGGGTGGAAAACAGATGGGGGTGGCGAGGAGTGGTCTCTAGAAGAGACTTCTAAGCTGGAGAAATCTCTTCAGATGGGCAAGGAAAAGGAACATTTGGGGTTCCTTTCTCCTGGCCCCAAAGAGAAGACAAAAGTAATGCTTAGGAGGAAGAAATCCCCTCTCCCTTCTCCGGAGGAAAGTTGTGCAGATGTGGTCTGTCTAGTCTCCACTTGGATTCCAGAAGGTGTGAAGCAGGGTCTGCTTTCCCAATACTCTGCCCATCAGTTATTGGTGCTTTTCAAAGAATAAGTATTTGTCTGCTATCATTATTCTATATCCTGGTGGAAAGTTTATAAGGAAAACTAATGCCTTTCTTAAGTCATAAAATGAGCCTTGTATGATTATTTAATTAAAATCTATTTAAGGACCGATTAGGCATGTAATTTGCGCTAATAATGACGATGATGGAAATGTTCGACTTAACCAAAAATCATAAAAGGAGACATTTTGATCAGTGGGGCGACCAGGAAGGATTCAGGGAGTTGGGCGGTTTTTCCGAAACACGAGGCTTTGGGCTGCAGAAAGTGCCGAGCTGCCTAGCCTCTGGGACCACGGTAGAGAGGACTGCAGGACCCCAGGCTTGGCCGGGGCAGGCCGACCCACGCTTTGCTGAGCAGAGAAACCGACCCTGGGAGTCTGAACAACCTTTATTCCCAGCTGAGGAAATGGGGGAGGGGGCCTGAGAGGCGGAAACTCTGGGAGAGAGCTGATGAACCCCACAGAACTCTGCGCGAAATGGCTGTGTTCTCTTGCTTTAACAATCAGCAGCAACACACGCATTGCTGCCTAGGCTAGCCTTGGCTGGAGCCTGGAAGGGTGTGTGGGGGGTCTCTTGTTCTGGAGAAACCTGCCAGCTGCTGGGCTTGGTGCGAAGGCAGACACAACGCTGCTGTTGGTTTGATCTCTAACTGGATTGTTAGTCTGGCTTTAACTGTGTGGTAAGGGGGGAATGTGAAGGCTGTTTAGAGCGAGTGCAAATAATGTGACAGCTGTTGGTGCAGGAGCAGCGCTGTGCCTCCTCGGCGCTCACACAATGCGCGCACTGTGCAGGCCCACGGAGAGCTGCAGAGGTGGCCGCCCCTTGCTGGCCCGGGAGCCCTCGGATGCGCTGCGAGAGAGCCCTCCGGCGGCGGCACCCGCACCCCCGCACCCCGCGACACGCATCTTTCTGGCTCCTGGGATCGTGGTGGACGTGCGCGCTGGTTGGTGTGTTGTGGATTAGGGAACTTGTTAGGCAGAGGTGGCAGGAGAAGGCCTGCGGGGTCACGAGTGTCAACTGTCTGGAGGGGTTTGGCCGGGATCTGTTGACCTGGGGCCTCAGTGGCTTGTGGCCGGGTTGTTAAGATTTGGGAAAGTAACTTTCCACCCTAAAGCAAGCCTGTTGGAAAGAATGTATTAACTGAAGGCTTTCTGGAAATTGCAGAGGCTCTGAAGGCCGTTGTTCTTCCTCTGAAATGGCCCTGTTATTCAGACAAGTTCAAGAGACAGGCGGCCGCTGTGTTCTCTGCCCTCGGCCCCGTTTCCTGGATTGGAAACACAAGTGTGTAGGTTCAGGACCCGAAGGGGGGTGAATGGGGGTGGGGAGGGGTGCAAGTCGGCTTTCGATCACCCGCCTCCCTTTGCCTTCCCGCTTCTTAAGAGCGCGCTTGCCTTTCAGCTGCAGGACCAGCGGTGCTGTCTTGAGCTCTGCCCACAGCGCCACCCACTGTGTGACTTAATCAACGAGATGCCCGCAGCCCGGCCTTCTCTGAGTTCCTGGTCCTCTGCCAGGCACTGCGGGGAGGCGCCAGGGTGGGAGGGAGAACAGTTGGTGGGTGGCAGCAATACCCCGCTGGGCCGGTCCAAGCTGGCGGGCTCAGGATGGTCCTCAGGATGGTCCAGAAGCTGGGCCTGCCCCTGGGCTGTCCTGGGGCAAGCTGGGTGTCAGCACCACTCCCCCCAACCTCAAGGTTGAAGGCTTCCGCAGCCTTGGCCCCCGGGCTTTGGAGGATCATTTAGAGCTGACTTAATTCTATATCCTGCCCTTCTGTGTGATTTCGGCCCCTGAGTGTACAGCTTGCAGGATATCTGCAAATTACGGGTCCACCTCCGCTCCCCCCTGCCCCCACATCTACTCTCTGAGTTATAATGTGGACTTCTACATCTAGTTGGGTTCCCTAGTAGGGAGCTGGGAGATGCTTCTGGAATGATACATGAACTTCGGTGCCAGTTCTAGAAATGGGTCTCTTTTTAGGACGTGTGCCATTTTCTGTAGGAATGTTGCTTGCAAAACGAGTTTCGCCTTGGAGGAAAGGCGGAAAGATAAACAAGCCTGCAACGCCAAAGCGCTGGCAGTCTTTCCCTCCTTCCAGCTCTCTTAAAGCAGCCGGGCTGCATTTCCAGGATAAGACTCGTGCTTGTGAAGAGGGACTCTGGTTGGCTTTTTTTTCCCCCGAAGCAAATGCAAATTAGAGAAAAATAATTTTCTTTCAAGGATATACAACGTAGGAGTCACTTGTTATCGTGCTCCGAGGCAGGCCTCATTTGCGCGTCTGCCAGCTCGCTCACATCTGCTGGGCGCTGTTTGGGGCATTTTAACCTTGGTGGTGTCGTGTCTGGTCCCACGGGTCAAGGAGGAGTAATTAAACTCTGAACAGCTAGAAAAATTCACGGGCCCCCACGTCTACCGCAGTTTTCCCACAGCTTTGTTTGGGGTGTTTCGGGTTCCAAGATGAACAGACGTGGGGTTCCTATTGTTCCTCGTAAAGAAAGTGGGAGCCCCTGTCCTCCTCTGACCCTCATCCCCAGCCTTCCCAGGACTCCCAGGCTGCACACAATCAGCAGGGAAGCCGGGTGCAGATCACAGGACCCTGTGTTTTATGCATCTTTTATTCGTAAAAAGTTCCTTTGTGCTTCCTGTGTGTACTAATCATAGCTTTCTGGTCTAGCTTGTTCCTTGTGGGGGGAGGAGTTTGCAGTGAGTTCACTTTATTTCTTCAAAGCCCCGATGGAGGCTGCAGTGCAGTGACACCCCCTCTAGAGTCGTGGTCTATGGGTCGTTTATTCTGGATCTGCCTCCAGGTTGTGTAGACTCCAAGTGGGAACCCGGCCTGTAGGGACCAGACCCGAGGGGGTGTGGAGGGTGGGCGGGCGGGGAGGAGAGGAGTCAGGTTGGTTAATTGCTTTCAACCTCGGTTTCCTGTCCTGGGCTGCTGCCTCCTGTTGAGGGACGCCAGCTTCCAAGTGGGGCCCCCTCTTGCATACACGCGTGGTTGTGTGTGGCACAACCGTGAAAGAAAGTGAAAGGAACAAAAAGCCGAGGCCTGGCGTCGGGAGGGGGGGTTGGCGGGCGGAAGGGGAAGTGTCTGAGGTTGGTCCAAGAGCTGACGGGGGGCCACGGCTCTGTTTTTGGGAAAGGGGGTGTGTGGCGGGCAGCCCCGGTTTGGCAGCGGCTCTCCCGGTCGATCCTTGCTGGTGCCCCCCTCCCCAAGCCCCCGAGCCCCCTTTTACAGCTGGCTACACCTGGCTTGCATCTTTGAACCGGGGAAGGTGGGGGAGGCTTCCACGGAGAGAACACTCCAGACTGGCCGAAGGGAGCGCAGGACGATGGGCCGGAGCGGTCTCCAGTCAGTGCCCACTCCCCTGGGGCGCGCCGCCGCACATCCTGGGTTCTCCGTGCGCCCACCCAAAGTTGCTTTTTGTCAGAGATTCAGCGGCAGGCGCCTGGGAAGGGGGAGCCCAGAGGAGCGCGCGGGCGGGGTGAGCTGGGGTCGGGGGCTGGCCGAGAGAGCCGGGGGTCCTGGAAGGTCGGGCGAGGGGTGCGTGTGGGGGGGCGGCCCCGCGCGGGGACCTGGCGTAGGAGGGGCGCGGAGCCTGCGGCAGCGCGGGTGTGTGTGGTGGGAGAGAAAATCCCTTTGCAGCGCGGGTGTGTGTGGTGGGAGAGAAAATCCCTTTGCTGCCGACCGATCCGTGCTCGGGGCTGAGGCGGGGGAGGGGGCGCCCCTCCCCCACTGGCCGCCGCCGCTGCCGCTGCGGGCCAAGTTCACTCCCGACTGACCCGAGTGGCTCGCGGCGCTATCCTGGCGCCCTGGGAGGAGGCAGGGAAGGTTCTGGTTGCTCAAAAGGTCAGGGCCAGCCGCGTGAGTTTCCCGTCCCCCACCCCGTCACACCCGCACTCCTGCTCCGCAGCTCTGTTACTAATGCAAAACTTGGGTCGTGAGTAGGGACGCCTCTGGAGGCGGCGACAGCCATGACTTGGAGTGTGCCAAGAGACAGCGCCTGGGCAGGCTGGATCACTCCTTCCACCCCTCACTCCCCCCCAGCACCCATGCCCGGCTGCAGGACCCGTCGGGCGACCTCCTTCAGCCACACCCCAGGAAGCCTGCGACCCTCGCCCCGACCTGGGGGCATCCTTGGGGTTCCCTTCTCCCCACTGCTACACATACTGGGGAAAACATCCCAGGAGGACTTGCCCCAACGCTGCACACCCTGGACCGCTTTTTCTCATCTCCCACCTCCTCGCGGCCCCCAGTGCTAAAATAGGAACTTCTTCTTCCCTCCCTTCCTTGACGCCAGTAGAGAAGTGTCTGTGTGTGACTCAGTCTGCGCTTGGAGCAGTCCCAGGAAGGGCTCCCGCGCCATGAGCTTTGGGCTTCCATGAAAGCCACACACTCGGCAGAAGGTCACCCCTCCCTGGCCCACTCTGTGTCCCTGCCTCAGCCTTCCCTCTGCCGAAAGGAAACTATGTAGCCATTCTGGGGTTTGTTTGTTATGTAGAATGTTTAGTGGAGTCAGATGCTGTTGAATGGGTTAGATGTGGCCTGCACCAGCTATTGCCAGGCAGAACTCAAGTCCAGAGTGTAGTTTAATCCTCTGGAAAACACGGTGCCAAATATTTACAGATGAGGGGGCCAGAGTTGAAGAGGTCCGGCCACCTGCCCAGAGACACGCCGTGGATGAGAGTGGGAGCTGGGAGGCTGTGGTGACTGCGCGCGCGCGCGTGTCCTCCACAGAGAACCAGCCATGCCGGTGCAGCGAGAGACACCCCTTCCCCGAAGAGGTCCCCAGCCTACGGAGGACCGTGGCACATGGCATGCTGGCTGGGAGCCCTGCCGTCTGCCCGGCCTTCTGAGCCGGAAGCTCCCCAAAACCCGTCCAGGTCTTCTTGGTCACTAACTGGATAAGTGCCTGATGCGGCATGGGGTGCCTAGAGAGTGAGGCCCTAGGAAGGGGCACCGTTCGTATTGGAGTGGAGTTGGGATGGTTTGGTGGCACTGCTTCCCATTCCGTCGCTGTCACTTGACAAGCGTGCTGTGCAGACTTGAACCAATCCATCAGCGCCTCAAGGGCGGAGGCAGTGGAAAGTGGCCCGGTGCCAGGAGGAGCTGGGGTGGAGAAAAAGGAGAGGTGGCAGGAGTGGCCTGGTGCTGCCTTCCTCCCTGCGCTCACGCCAGCCTCTCACGGCCACTGCTCCTTCCTTTGCAGCCTGTTTGTTGCCTGCCAAGGGAAGTCGCCTTTAAAGAAAAAAAAAACAAAACAAACGTTCTCTCCTTCTCCTCATTCCATAATGGTGTCTTCATGGCAGGAATCGGCAGAACGGTGGTGGGTGCAGCTGGGGACCCGTGTGCCCCCTCGTGTCTTTTCACAGAGGGCCAAAGTGCCCTCGCTCAGGGATGCCGAGGTTGGGGGGACAGCTCCTAATCTTGGTCCCTCTGACCTCTTTCTGCCAATCAGGCTCTTCTCCCCAGCGTCCAGGCCAAGCTCGGATGCTAATCATAACTCTTGGCTCCCGGACCAGATGACTGCCTAAGTCTGTCGAGGGAGACTCAAGCTCTCCTGTGCTTGCCCCTAGGGCCAGACCGAAAGCCGGAGACCACGCAGCAAGTCTGCGTTTTGCAAGCCGGGTCTCTCCCAGAACTGGGTGTTCAGCGGGCAGCCACCACAATTCCTGGTCTGTTCTTCAGAAACCAGACGCTCTTCCGTCTCCCCGGCTGACCCCTTCTCTTGGCCACCTTCCCTCTTCATCCCTGTCCCACATCCTTGCCCCCTTCTCTCCACTGCTGGAAAAAAGGGTTAAAACCCAGAGCCAGGGTATAGCTTAGCAGCTCCCACTGGAAACAGGTTGGTGCTTGTAAAGTGCTTTTCATGACTGGCTTCACACATCTTGGCACTTCCAGAAGCATCACCCACCTGTGGAAGAAAAGGGGGGGGTCGTTGAGAAATAAGGGCAGATGAGCCTCTTATATACAGCAGCAAAGCGCCTGCGCTGTCTGTCATCTAAATCACGTCATTTGCACCCTGCAGCATGACCCACAGCCAAGGGTCAGGGAAGTCACTTTTGAAGAACTTTTCCTTGGAGGTTAAAAAAAAAAAGAAGAAGAAGAAAGTAAGAAAGACCCCCAACTATTTCAATAGCCGCTTCTAGAAGAGGAATGGGGTGAGCGTGGCGGTGTCTCTGACCCTATCTCTGTGTCCCTTGCGCCCACGATCCCCTTAGTTAGTTTAGTTCTACATCCCAGAGAGATGGGGGGTGGGCCCGTTCTTCAGTGATGGTGGGGTGTACGCAGTATGGCCTTTGCCCAGGATGAGGGTGTTCCTGCCCAGGATTTGGGCTGTCACTCTGGAGAAGGGCCTCACGCCAGGCAGGGCCCCCGGCTCCTTGGCCCTTTCCGCTCAGGTCCATCTTTGGCCCGGAACCTGAAGAGTTAAACGTCTTTAGCTTGTTGCAATGAAATTATGGCTGGCAGTGGCGCCGCTGTTTGTTCAACAGACCTCCACTTTTAAACAGTTCACAGAAAGTTCATGGGGCAGCTAAAGTTTATAAGTGTGTGTGTGTGTGTGTGTGTGTGTGTGTGGGTGGGTGTAGTCAGCAGGATCCAGTACTGAGCCTTGCCCCTCCTCCTCTTGTTTTTTCACGGCCAGCCCCCCGCCCCGCCCCGCCTCCACTCCCGTGACACCGGACCACGCTCGGGGCCTCAACCCTCCATCTGACCCTGTGCACGTAAGAACACTTCATCCTGACACTGGGTGTTATTTATCTGTGCGGCGTTAATATTGAAAACCCCACCAGTCAAGACCTGGAAGGGCGGGGAGAGGCTTTGAAAGCACCCCATGGTCCCAGGTGTCTCTAAAGTGCATTCCCCTCTCATGCTAAGTCCAGGCCATCCTTTCTAAAGAAAAGCCCTTTCAAGGGAAGGGGGCTGCTGGCCCTTTTTGAGGGGAGGGGAGAGGGTTCAGTAGGATGATTGTGGCAGGGGCCTTTCTGTTTCCTCAGTCAGGTGCTCAGAGGTCCTTGTCCCAAGGTGACAACTGAAGGAGACATGTAAGAGGCAGCTTGTATAAGTTTTGAAGACTGGAGCACCAGAAGAAGATTGGGGCTTCGAGGGCACACACGCTTCGTCCCTCATCCTTTTCTTAAGGGTTTGATGGAGTGACCCTTTGGCTTCTGGTATAATGTCCAAATTTCATCATGACACCCAGCCAGGGGGTGGCATGGTGTGTTCCTCCCGCTGCAGCCACGGCCAGGACACTTGCACCGAGGAATGTTGTTCCTCCACCTTTTAGATGAGGCTTCCCTGGACATCTTCCTTTTGGTCTTCCTTTTGTAGAAGGGGCTGCAGGGGTTAGGGAGGGGACACTTTGTTGAACGTGCCTTCTGGTCGGCCCTGCACTAGTGGTGGCCTGCCCCCAACTTGATTTGTATGTTCGAAACATGGAAGAACAGCCCGTGAGCCCCCAACAGAACCTTCCTTGATGCCCAAGTCCATCTGAGTCCACCTTTTCGGGGCACTGTGGCCAGCCACTGGAAATGCCCCAGTCTGTCTAAAGAAAGGGATGCTTCCTAAAGAAATAGCTTCTCTAGAATCCCACCAGGCCGGACACAACTGGGAGATCCCTGCCTCTCCTCCAGCTTCATTGTTGAGCTCTAACTACGCGCCGTGTGTCTGCGGCGTGGGGCTCTTGATGAACAGATGGTGTTCTCTTCTGTATAGGGGCCGATGGGGGATGCTGGTGGACAAAAGCCTGTGTTAGGACAAAGAAATGCAGAGGGATAGCCTGGCTGGCTTTGGGATTCAGGTCTCCCAGGTGCTCCCCGACCCCACCCCTAGTCACTCTCGGAAAAAGAGTCCCCAGTCCTTGGTGGCTCCCACCCAACAGACCTGGCAGTCAGCTCCGTGTGCTGAAGTGTAAAAGCAAGCATTTGCGTATTTTTTCCTGCTAACAAAGGAAATGTGTCGACTTGGGGAACATTTGGGCTTTCGGGAGCTGTGTGGGTGGGTGTGTGAGGGAGGAGAAAGAAAAGTTGCCCCCATGAGCTGCACACCAGTGATTTCACACTCAGGTTTGGGTCCTGTGTAAAGAGCCCGTGGCTGGGGGGGGGGCCCTCCCCCGCCACCCTGCCCCGGACAAGGGAGTCTGTGAGCAGGGGAATTGCCTAGGGCCATCGGTCCCAGGCATTAAAGGCTCCCCTACTTATTAACCCAGCATTTAACAGCAGGATATGGAGCTGAAGCGCAGTCAAAAGAAACGGCTCAACCTCCAAAGAGCAATTAAAATCCTGCACGAGGATAAATCACGCACCGTGATAATCCTGTGAATAAAATGCAGCTTGTCCTGACCCTTCACTCATGCAGCAAACTAGAATGTGGTGTGGGTGGGGCTGGTGGGCCGGGAAGTTAAGGAGGGGGCGGGGCTCTCCCCTGTGCCTCAGCAGCCTCCCCCCTCCTCCCGCTAGACAGAAAACGGGTGGCTTCTGCTTGCTCCCCGCGGGCCGGAATCTTGCAGCCCCAGCCCCAGCCCCAGCCCGGCAGCCTGGGCTGCTACGATTTCTGCACTCGCTCCTGATTGCTGGTCCCCAGCGAGCAGGCGTCATTGAATTACTCAGCCGCCTCCCTCTGCAGCTCCCAGGCCAAACCACCCAGGTTTGGGGCTTAATCTAATCTAGGGCTCGGGTGGGGTGGCTCGCCAGCCCACTGACTCTTTTTACCCCTCCATCTGTAAGTCACACGCACCGCAGCCGTGGAAGTGAGTCGTAGTTTGGGCCGCCACACCGGACTGTTGTGCCTTTTATCCCACACCCCACCCCTGTCCCCAATCCTTTCAGCCACAAGAAGAGTCAATGTGGGGCTCCCTGGAATCTAGCACCGTCCACTTTCGATCCAAGTGTGTTCTCCAAAAGGCTGGGAAAGGGGAAGGGAGAAGGGAGAAGGGCAGGTTAAGGGTGTCATGTGCTGTACCTTGAATGGTGTGGCCTGTGGCTCTTGAACTCTCTGCATCCCCAGCGCCTCCTGCCAGGGAAGTTCCACCTCCCTCCTTGAACCTCTGGCTCAGGTGTGTTCCTTTGCTTCTGGCCATCTGTAGAACGTGGAGCAGGGTCTGCCTTCCCAAGTGCATTCTGTATGAAGTGCCTAGAAGGAGGGTTTCTCTTGTTCCCTCTTTGGCTCCTTTTTTATTCAACCTCCTGGGCTTCTTTTTGTTTTAAACAGACTAGACGCTTGAAGAAAAGCTGCCATCCAAGAAGACGACATGCTTTCAGCACCCGCCCCCCCCGTATGGGAATGTTCACAGCTGGATGAACAGCGAGAGGGTCCGCATGTGTGGGATCAGCGACGACAGGTAAATGCGCGTGTCCGGCTGAGGCCTGGGGAGAGCGTGGGTCCTTCCTCAGGGCTCCTGAGCAGAGCCCCCCCTTCATGTCCTCACAGCCAGAGTGGGCCCTAAGGGGGTAGGGGGGAGATCTCCTGCCTAGCTGGTGGCCCTTGATTTACAGTTTTAACAGGCAACCTGGCTCAGCGAAGCATTGCCGCCCTTTAAGAGGTTAGCCCCTAAAGCGGCCTTTCAGTGCACTTTCATCCTTAATTTATTATTTCATATTTACGAAGGAGAATTAATCCCAGTCTATATGCTGCTTTAACTCTAAATGTCAGGAGTGTGGGCCCAGGTGGATCGGCCTTCGATGTGCTTTTAAAACAAATAGTTTGCTCAGTAATAAATGGGACGATAGCCACCCTTCACACCATTGAAGCCCAGGGTTTCTCTGCGTCCTCCGCCACCTGTTAAGCGAGGCCACTGGCTTCTGGTTTCAGTCACCCGGCAGCTCTGTTATGCTTCCTCATCAGTAATTTTGGAGTGCGGGGTAGAGGCAGCTAAGCAGTAGATAATTGAAGCTGCTCTTCCGGGTAATGATGAAACTTCTCTCTGCCGCTTGTCAGTGATTTTATCCTGGGGATTTGGAAGTTGGCACCAAGCACTTTCTTTATCGATGCTCTCTGATAACAAGTTCCAGGGGCAGCCGCAAGCAGCCTGGCACAGATGTGCGGCTTCCCCTGGAGCAGCTGACATTTGTATGATATTAGTGTGTTATCCCCCATCATTTTGATAGAGGCAGTCAAATATGGCTTCATTATCACCATGGAAACCAGTTTCATAGGACATGGTACCTAACTTTGTTTGGGGAAAAGTTTTGAAAGCCTGTCCTCACGAGTGACACAGAAGTGATTGATGTAGCCAGCTCGCAGACTCCAGCCTTGAGGTCCCCACTTTGGCTTTGGACATTGTATTACTTCATTCCTGTCCTCAGGTAGAGCTTATAAGGGTCTGCTAGGACAGCAGAGCCCGGACTGTCCTGCCCGGCCTCTCTGGAGGAAAAATTGTGAGGGTGACGTGGTTGTGCAGAATTTCTGCCTTACCCACCTCGAGGACGTAGCATCTGTGATTTCACATCCCTGTTGCCCTGCCTTTCCTTTGTTTTTCCCAGTCCCGTTGAATCACCATTCGGGGACAACTTTCAATATGGGCCATTGGGGAGGATTTTTTTTCTTTTAAGGGCTGTTGGAAAAACGGAGTTATTAGAAACTGGTCTATTCTGGGGCAATCTATGAAAGATGGATTAAGTGAGGAATGCTTTCATGAAGTTGGTGTGTCCTTCTAAATAGGAAAATTCCTGTAAACGAAGGTGACACTTCAAAGGCCGTACTGGAACTAAGGGAAGAAAACCCCTTGAATCACAACGTGGTAAGAGATTAATGGCTTCTGTTGATGTGCTGAGTATCAGTGATCTGTAATCAATCGTGCATTCATTTGCATACCGTTAAAGGGCCTTTTGGGGGCGGGGCGGGGTGTTTCAGGGCAGGGTTGAGTAGAAAGCCTAGGCCGCAGGACGAAGCCTCACCCAATTTCTTCCTGGCTCGCTTTCTTGGCTGTGCTCGCCATTTACGTCCTCGTCCCCTGGTGACTGGTGGGATACGTGCCGCCTTTTCTTCGATAAGCTACGTGCCACATCAGTGCTCCCAGCTGGATAAATGTGTAGCCTCCAAGTAGACCCTTAGGGTTTCCCTTCCCAGTAAAATATGAAACAGAGCTGTCTTCAGATACCAGGGAGAGGAAGTCAAAAGACACAACTACAGTTTGACCCGTGGCCTCTTTACTGATTTAGAAATGAGACAGCTCAAGTCCTTCATTCCTTACCGTCCCCCTGAAGGTTGGGTTTTGTTATGTTAAAGAATGCCTCCCCGCTCCATCCGGGAAAAACGCAGTGCACATCGCCCCGCCCTAACCTGACTGGGGCCTGGGGAGGGTGAGTCCGAGTTCTGTACCCCACGAGGGTGGTTCTGAGAGCAGTGGAGTTGGTATCACCTCAGTTGCAGCAAAGAATTTCTGCTGAGAAGGGGGATCTTCCAGAGTTAATAGATGACTGCATTAATGCAGGGGCCTCAAGTCTAAAGGGACCAACGTTTTCCGTGCTTTGAGGACACTAGTTGGACAAAGGTGAGGCGGCAGGCAGAGGAGGGTTCTGGATAAGCGGGGAGGGGGCCAAAGACCTTGTGAATCCTTCAGTTTTTAGCCGTTTCGGCTCAGATGTTGAGGCTGATGTCCTATTGAGCTAGTCCGCGGTTTCTCTTTGGGATGGGCTGCTTTGAAGGCATGTCCTCGGTAACACCCATATTCTTCTTCTGCGAAGGTGGACGCGACCACGGCCCATCGGATCGATGGCCTGGCAGCGCTGAGCATGGACCGCACGCACCGGCCTGATCCGGGAAGGGCTGCGTGTCCCCGGAAACATCGTCTATTCTAGCTCGTGTGGACTGGGCTCAGAGAAAGGGCGGGAGGCTGCCACAACCATAGGTGGTCTGGGGTTTTCTTCCGAAAGAAACCCAGAGATGCAGTTCAAACCGAATACACCCGAGACGGTGGAGGCCTCCGCTGTCTCCGGAAAACCCCCAAATGGCTTCAGTGCTATATACAAAACGCCACCCGGAATACAAAAAAGTGCTGTCCCCACGGCAGAAACACTGGGCTTGGACAGACCTGCCAGCGACAAACAGAGCCCGCTCAACATCAATGGTGCTAGTTACCTGCGGCTGCCCTGGGTCAATCCCTACATGGAGGGGGCCACGCCAGCCATCTACCCTTTCCTCGACTCGCCAAAGAAGTATTCCCTGAACAGGTACAAGGCCTTGCTACCTCAGCAGTCCTACGGCGTGGCCCAGCCGCTGTATTCTCCGGTCTGTACCAATGGGGAGCGATTTCTCTACCTGCCGCCACCTCACCACATCAGTCCCCACATCCCATCATCCCTGGCCTCGCCCATGAGACTCTCGACGCCTTCGGCCTCACCCGCCATCTCGCCTCTGGTCCACTGCGCAGACAAAAGCCTGCCCTGGAAGATGGGCGTCAGTCCTGGGAACCCGGTCGATTCCCACTCGTATCCCCACATCCAGAACAGTAAGCAGCCTAGGGTGCCCTCTGCCAAGGCGGTCACCAGCGGCCTGCCGGGGGACACGGCTCTCCTGTTGCCCCCCTCGCCTCGGCCTTCACCCCGCGTCCACCTTCCCTCCCAGCCCGCTGCGGACACCTACTCCGCGTTCCATAAGCACTGTGCCAGGATCTCCACCGCGCCCTCGGTCACCCTGTCGAAGCCATACATGACGGTCAGCAGCGAGTTCCCCGCGGCCAGGCTCTGCAGCAGCAAGTATCCAAAGGCTCCAGAAGGAGCCGAAAGCACCCAGCCAGCTCCCGGGCACACCCGGAAAACAGCAGGCGAAGACAGAAAAGATGGCAGCTCACCTCCTCTCTTGGAGAAGCAGACGGTTACCAAAGGCGTCACCGATAAGCCACTAGACTTGTCCTCTAAAGTGGTGGATGTAGATGCTTCCAAAGCTGACCACATGGAAAAGGTGGCTCCCACCGTCCTGGTTCACAGCAGAGCTGGAAGCGGCCTAGTGCTCTCCGGAAGTGAGATTCCGAAAGAAACTCTGTCTCCTCCAGGAAATGGCTGTGCTATCTATAGATCTGAGGTCATTAGCATGGCTCCCTCGTCCTGGGTGGTGCCCGGGCCAAGTCCTAACGAAGAGAACAATGGCAAAGGCCTGCCGCTGAAAAACAAGGCCTTGGACTGGGCCATCCCGCAGCAGCGCAGTTCTTCGTGTCCCCGCATGGGCGCCGCCGACGCCGTGGTCACTAACGTTTCGGGGTCGGTGTCGAGCGCCGGCCGCCCAGCCTCTGCGTCGCCGGCCCCAAATGCCACCGCCGAGGGCAGCGAGACCAGCAGGAGCTCCGTGGATACCACGCCATCCGTCATCCAGCACGTGGGCCAGCCCCCGGCCACACCTGCCAAGCACAGCGGCGGCACCGGCAGCAGGGGCGCCAAAGCCAGCAACCCAGAGCCGAGCTTCAAAGCGAATGAGAATGGCCTCCCGCCGAGCTCAGTATTTCTCTCACCAAACGAGGCGTTCAGGTCCCCACCAATCCCCTACCCCAGGAGTTACCTGCCTTACCCAGCGCCCGAGGGCATTGCCATAAGTCCCCTCTCCTTACACGGCAAAGGCCCTGTCTACCCTCATCCGGTGTTGCCCAATGGCAGTCTCTTTCCTGGGCACCTTGCCCCAAAGCCGGGACTGCCCTATGGGCTACCCACGGGCGGGCCAGAGTTTGTGACCTACCAGGACGCGCTGGGGTTGGGCATGGAGCATCCCATGTTGATACCTCACACGCCCATCGAGATCACTAAAGAGGAGAAACCGGAGAGGAGGTACCGGTCCCACGAGAGGACCCGCTACGAGGACCCAAGCCTCCAGAACCGGTTTTCTGAGATGCTGGAAGCCGGCAGCACCAAGTTACATCCAAAAGTCCCCGCGGACAAGAACCTAAAGCCCAGCCCCAGCTGAAATCAAGGGAAGACCGTCGTCAAGAGTGACAAGCTTGTCTATGTAGACCTCCTCCGGGAAGAGCCAGATGCGAAAACCGACGCTAACGTGTCCAAACCCGGCTTCACAGCTGAGAGTGTCAGCCAGAGTGCCGAGCCCACCAAACCCCCGCGTGACCCGGCTCTACAGCCACACCGGGATTTCATTGCCCTGAGAGAGGAGTTGGGGCGCATCAGTGACTTCCACGAAGCCTATACTTTCAAAGAGGCTCCGGGCCAGCCAGTCTCAGGCTTAAGCAAGGAGAATGTTCCAGCGGTAACCAACAAGGAGAACCTGGCGATGCCGGTCTCGACTCCATTCCTGGAGCCGACCCTGGGGAGCGACAGCTCTGCGGTCACTTTCGGGAAAACCCAAGAGGATCCCAAACCATTTTGCATGGGCAGTGCCCCACCGAGTGTGGACGTCACCCCCACCTACACCAAAGACGGAGCTGACGAGGCAGGATCAACCGATGGCAAAGTTCTGAAACCGAAGCCATCTAAGCTGGCAAAGAGAATCGCAAACTCCGCTGGTTACGTGGGTGACCGGTTCAAGCGTGTCGCTACCGGACTGTACGCAGACTCCAGTCAGCTCGGCCGGGAGCAGCGGGCGTTGCAGGTGAGCCCCCCCTCCCCCGAATTTCAGGAGCCTGACCAGCTGTCAGGTTTTTTTAATGTGTGAATAGGAGGGGGCCAGGGGTATGAGAGGGCAGGACACCGGACTGATCTGGTTAATGAAGCTTAGGATAATTTAAATGTTTGAAATGTGTCCAGTAAGGGGACGTAAGTGGATACTTTAAGTTATTCTGTAGATTTTAAGCGAACTCCACTCAAATGCTGATAACGGAAGTTTTAATTATTGCGAAGGATGTCTAAAAGACTGCATGACATTTACCTATCAATCGCTTTGATTTCTCTGCCGTTACTGTACGTTAACAAATATACCTAAAAGCGCTGCTTAGAATGCCTTATGTGATACTTGGTGGAGGTGTGTAACGGCCGCATGTCTGTGAGATTCGTGCAATTTTTTTTTCCACCAAACAAACAAACAAACAAAAATAATAAAAAGCAAACCTTGCTTAAAGGGATAGAGTATGTATTTACCTTGCTAGTGAATGATAGATGTTGTATAGGAATTTCCTTAAGATATTTTACTTTTAATTAAAAGACAAATAAAGCCAAAGTGTTTTGCAATGTTAAGAAAAAAATTGGCTTATGCTTATAAAAATGTTATCTAAAGTTATCTAAATGATCCATTGAGTGCCCATTTTAATGACATAGATGGAAGGATTACAAGAGGACAGTATTTTATGTCTACCCGCTGCTTACTGTGAGGTCCGTTCTTCAAATTTTTATTACTAGAATCTTACATAAACCTTTTGAGTTACATTTCATTTCCAAATATACAAAGGGAAGTTTGTGGGCCATGGTCGTCTTTATTCACTGTGCATTTGTTTTCTTTTCTGTTGTGTTTTTGTTTTGCTTTCTTTGCGTTGTGTTTTTGTTTTGTTTTATTTACCTTCGAAAGAGAATGTCTGTCTCTATGCCACAGTGTATGTATGGCTATACATACACACCACATATATCTCTACATACATATGGCTTTACGAAGAAAGAGTGTGTGACTAGTTACACATAGACACTCTTACATTTTTATCGTTCAATTTTAAAATATCTCAGTTGTATCATAAATTGTGGTTGGTTTTGGGCAAACTTTTCTTTGAAGATACTTTCCTTTAAGGTAAGGGCAGTGAAATAGCTTTGGTGGTAAGGTGTGTCTTTTTTCCATCTCCGTTCTCTTTGTAGCGTGCAGTGATGCGCTTCTCAGAGTTGGAGATGAAAGAGCGAGAAGGTGGCCACCCCACGACCAAAGACTCCGAGGTGTGCAAATTCAGCCCCGCTGACTGGAAAAGGCTGAAAGGAAGTCAGGACAAAAAGCCAAAGTCGGTCGCCCTGGAGGAGGCCATTGCCGACCAGAACGACAGTGAGAGATGTAAGTGAACCCAGGCGGCTCGCGTGTGGTACCACGTCGGTGGGAACGGGGCGGTTCCGCTCCCAGTGCCGAGGGAGGTGAGAGGAAACAATACGCTTCCGAGGGCCCAGCGTCTGGGTGCTGGCTGTTCGGAGAACGGGCTGCTCTGGCCACCCTTCCCAGCTGTGGATTGCAAGGCTGGTTGTCCTTTTGAGCGTTGCGGCATCCAGGAGTGAAGCACCTATGAAATGTTGTTTCCTGGCACGCATCTCCTTTTTCCGGAGAAATGCTAGTCCTGTAGTTGGTAATAGTCTGATACAGTAGAGCAGAGCAATGGCAGTGCAAGACCTCCAGCGTAGCAGGTATGTGTTCTGTTTTGTAGCAGGTACGGATACGGGTTTTTGGTAGCAGTGGAATGACACTTGCAGCCAGAGCCAGACCCTCCAGAGTGACGGTCTCCTATGGGAGGGAGTGGAGAGTCCTCGGATTCTCCCTCCGAAGGCAGAGGTTCCGTTCAAGTGAGATGAGGGCTGATGAAGGCACCAGAAAGAGGAGCAGAATTGTTCTCTGAGGCAGAGGCGTGTTTGCAGTCACTAGGAGTTGACAGCACGCTCCGAGGGCGTGGGATCAACGAGGCCGTTCTTCCCACCAGACGGGCTGTATTCGGTTTTGGAGGCCAAACTGGAGAGAAGGCTAGTGTTTGCCTCGAGTCACACTCTGCGGTCCCATCAGCTGCTCCCCCACTGGGGTTGACTTCGGGCTTTGCCCTCGAGACTTCCTGGGCTAATGAGATGTGTTGGCAGCAAGTGGAGGTCTTTCTCCCGCTTTCTTCAGTGTGCGTGCTTGTGGCCTGTGGCCTGCAGCCTGCTCCGGACCCCAGAAACCTCACCGGTGATGGTGAGTGAGGGCACCTAGGTGAACGTCGAGGACAGGGTGGGCGTGAAATCCTTCTGAGATGGGACAGTCGGGGGTGGTGGGCACGTTTGGGAGGCCCAGGCCCTTGGACCCAGTCGTAGGGTCGGCGTTCGCCCGCACGCTTAGGTCGTGGGTGCCTGATGCAGTTCGGGAAAATTGTGGTCAGGAGCAGCGTGTGCTTCTCTCTGCTGCTTGGAGCACTGCCCTCCCCCAGCTCATCTTTGGGGTCAGACAAAGGCCTGTGGCCAGGGTTCTGGGTAAGCCACACCGGGACCGGTTTGTCCTACGTGGCTCCCGTAGAAGGGGATTTCTGGGGCTAGTCAGTGGCGGCCTGACCCGAGGGATGGGGCTCTTGATGTGCCTGGAGTAGACGATTCCGAGCTCCTCCCCCTCGGGATTGGAATGAAAAACGGAGGGTCCAGGCCACCCTGGAGTGAAGCAGCAAGAAGGTCTCCCTCCTTGCCTGTGCTCACAGCTGAAACGCAGCCCTTACCCTCCTGAGTGGCCTCATAACTCAGCTCCTGGGGAAGTTTCTCAGAGAGATGTGATAAAAGTGGGCAAAGCCAAGTTCACGGGGCTGCACTTTTCTGAGGAGGGGATCTGCCTGTTGTGGGTGGACGGTGAGGGAGGCTGGAGGAAAGGAGCGGGCAGTTAACCGGCCTCGAGTCTTCTCTCCCTTTTCTCCAGCAACGTGGCGAAATCCAGGGTGGCCGCTGCCCTTCACGTCTCAGTGGCCTCATCCGCCCTTCTTCCCAGAGACGTTTGTGTGCGTCCTTCCCAGTCTTTCCGGCTGAGCGTGGAGACGAGAACTTGGTGTGGCTGATGGGGGGCAGGGCCTGAGCCCCAGATGATTCCGAAAGCCCCCTCCCCCCACCGCCTGCCTCCAATCTCAGACGGACCGACGGGTCTCTTCCTGGAGCACCCGGCACATGGCCCAGTGAGCCATGAATCGCCACCATGGGAGGGCAGGAGAAGGGTTGGGGAAGGTGAGGGGCTCCGTTTGAAAGATTGGGGCAATGGAGGTGGGTTCCCCACCCACCCTCTGTCTTGTAGAGACGTGGGGTTTGTAAATAGCTGGTCAGGAAAGGTCACCTGAAGGGGCCACTGTTCTTACTGCGGCCTCCACGTCCAAGGCCCAACAGGTTTTCACTCCATTCAGCTGGATATGAACGGGCCTTCTTGTTCTTGGGCCATCACGTCTTGAGCTGATATGGGCTCAGGTCCTTCTCATGGGTGTCGGTGTGGCCGAGAGCCGAGCTGTGAGCACATGGGAGCTGGGGCGGGGATTTGGGGTGGGCAGGGGTCACAGAGAGGGTCCAGGACGCCTTCAAGATGCCTTCCCCCTTCTGAGGCAGCCCCTACCCATGGAGGGCCCAGGAGCTTCCAAGGTGGTGGGTGCTGTTTGCGCGGCCCTGGTTTTCCTGGTGCGGGTGCATCTTGTTGCTAGGGGCTTGTTTAAAAAAAGGAATTAACTTGAAAACACAGTGGCCGAGATACTCATTTATTCTTTATGATCACATGGGTGGCTGAGTGAAATTTTTATTTTGGAAGTTCACCAAATGAGTTTGGAGGTTCCTCAGACTTGGAAGTTCATCACTAGGAACCCTCAGTGGCATTTGAAGATGGGGCGGGGCAAGGAGGCATTGGTCCCTTCCTTCTCAAACTTGGAGTAACCATCTCCCTTGCGAACCACTTGTCTGGGACAGGCCTAGGACCTGCTCAGTGGCAGTGCCTGGCCAGGAGCTGGAGGAAGCCTCAGTCGAGGGACTTCATGAAACTTCTTTGCTCAGGGAACTTCTCTTCCAGCTGAGCACCTGCACGTTTGTAAACTACTTTGGAACAGAGATCCCCTGCACTCCTTGTGTAGCGGGTGTAACTTTTAACAAGGTTAGCCCTGACTGGAGGTGCTATAGTTAAGCTACAGAGAAGGGGATTTTAATCCTGGGGAGCCTTCCAGCAACTCAGAACCCTCTCACCTTGTTTAGGCCTCACTGGGCATGGCTCAACAGTGGTGAGGGTGCTTTGCTGCCACAGTGACTTGTAAATGTTGCTGTGGTGATGCTTCTGTGAGGTGATGCTATGGTACAACCATAATGCATTTGGGATATATGTGCTGTGAGTCATAGGACCATGCTGCAGGGACCACGTTCACATCTTGCTTAGACTGGGTGACCAAGGGCACATGGCTTCCCACTTTTAGAAGGGCCAAAAGTAGCAATGATGGCAAAGCCTGATGGTTAGGATCCCCGTGTATCTATTTATCTCCCCATCTCCATTGCCCTCAAGGGTCATCCTCCTGTGGGTCGTGGTTAGAACAGTCTTTGAGAAGCTCCAAGTGACACACACGGAGCCTCAACCCCATAGCTGGTGGCCATGGGCATCTTGGGCAGTCGGGGTGGGTGTCCTTCAGGGTTATTACTGGCCTGGGTAAGGTCACACTAGCGTAAGGTCTTGGGGGGCCTTAGCCGAGGGGAATTGAGATCTTTGCCCTAAAAGGCTCCGGGGTTGGGGGAAGGGTGGATGGACCTAGTTTGGAAAAAGAAACGTTAAATTGGACATGAGGGTTCTTAAGGTAGCCCTTCCATTCCTCCATGGATCCCCTCCCACGGAGCTTTTAGGGAAGGCTGAATGGACCAGATTGGACCAGAGAAGTCCAATGGTGTAACCAGCAGGGCTCACCTCTTAAAATTTCCTACATTTCAGGCCTGAGATTCAGGCTGGTCTGAAAGTCTTGGCATCTTTTGGTTAAAGGGATTTTTCCAGCCTTTCTCTGTGCTGAGCCCGGCCCGTGATTATGAAGCCCACCCTGGAGGGAGGCTAGCAGTAACATTCCCACTTTACAAGTGAAGGGGGCCGAGTTGTAAAGCGGCGCCATTCCTGCCCGAGTGTTTAAGAGGGTCACAGAGCAGCCGGAGTGAGAGTTGCAGCACGCCGTCTTCACCGGGCCTGCGGTAGCCTGGGCTGCATCACCCGTAAGCACAGGCCAGGAGTTTGGGGTTTCTCCTGCTGCCATGACAGGAGACCCTCGCGGTTGGGGTGATTCCACCATTCCGGCAAGAGTAGATGGGGATCTCTCCCACCTTGGGATAGCCTTGGAGAAAAGCTAAGTGTGTTCCACCTTTGAGAACACAGGTCAGGCTAGCCCAGGCCAGGGTGAGGTTCATCCCCACAACTGGCTGCCATTAAATGCTGGGAATGCCCCCAAGAGAGGCTGATCAGGGGACCAGCCGGCTGGGCAGAAGTGGGAGTGATACTTGAAGTGGTCTAGGGAGAGGAGGAGGAATGCGAGCAGCATGTGAGGGGTGTGTCCATGATTTCATCTAGAAAAACCGGGCTGTGGGAGCTTAGCTCAGGTGTTAACGAAATACCAAACTCATACACCCACCCCCACCCCCGGCCGGTGATGGACACAGGGTCATCTTCAGGGAACTCTTTAACAGCACAGTGATCATTATGGAATTTATTTGTGTGTTAGAAACAATGTGACTAGCAAAGCAGTTGAACTGTTTCTTTGGCTAGAGCAAAAGTGAGGAGTGATGTTAGGCTGGGGTGATTGGAGGAAAAGCCCCAAGTGGATGCTAGATTGAGCAGAGGGGGCAGGAGCAACACAGGCGGAGCTGGGGTGTGAGCAGTTCAGCCCTGCCCCCCACCCCCCATGAAGGGGATTGGAGTCTTGTCTTTGAAATGTCCTTAGATGCTTGTTGCCTGGGAGGGAAGGCGTGGAGACGTGCCAGGTGGGTGACTGGTGTCACTGAGGGCCTTCTTCCTAGACAGGAAGTAGGAGCAGCCCCTCGATGGCAGTGAAATGCTTTTCCCCCCACGGGTGTGGCAAGAGGACAGACGGACTTGTAGCAATCTGGTTGAGTTCTTTGAAATTGCCCTTGACCCTTGTGTGTGCACCAGGAAGCCTTTCCTTTCCCTTTGCCAGGCTCCTCTTGCCTTGGTCTCCCCAGCTTCCCAGCCTCCCACCATTCTTTCCCTCCCCTTTTTCTTCACCCTCGGCCCTGCTGACCCAAGTGAACATTGGTGCTATGTCTGTGTAGATGGCAGTTGGGGGCTATTTGGTCTCTTGATGACATCAGCCTTTTTTGTTTACTAGCAGTTGTTTCCATAGTCATTTGTAGCTCTGCCCTGATTGGTTGGATCTTACTGTGAGGTCACTCACCCCCCCTTTAACAGTAAGCCACCTTGGAGAGTTAAGCAGTTAGGGAGTGATCTCACATGCCTATAGACGGATGGTGTAGATGCCTCACCTTGACCCTTGAAGGATGGATTGTGAGTGGGCTACACGCCTCATTTTCTGCTTTCTTTGCTGGTTGTGTTCAGCTGTCCTTCCTTTGGGACGTCTTTCTGAGGGTTTTGTGCTTCCGGCGTGTGAGGCCCCTGGTCTCCAAAGGGGGGTGGTCTGTTGGTAGCAGATTGCCTTGGGCATGGGGGTCCTGCCTGCTCCTGGTGACCTTTGTTCCCTCCTTTCCGGGTTGTCTCCCCTCCCCTAGGGGAGTGTTATGATGGAAGCAAACCTGACCCCTTCAAAGCCCCAGAAGACAGTGATCTTCCTGAGGACATGGACACGGAGCCCCCCAGAGAGTCCCCCGCCGACCAGGCGGCCCCGGACGCGTCACGCAGCCCCACCCTCCGGCTGAACAGAAAGCGCAAGGTCTCTGGCAATAGGAACCACACTGAGACCACTGTGCTCCCGGAGGACTCTCTGCTGAAAGCCAAGCGGAGACGGGTCTCCAAAGGTGAGCTCGGTTTGGCTTCGGGCTCGCAGGGCACCCTACGGAAGTCCTGGAGCGGAGCAGTGGAAAGTTCCAGTCCCACCCTGGAGCCCTGGGGGGAGCCACTCACACCTCCCCACGCCCCACCGCCATCCCACCCCCCACCCCCCCAAAGCCAGGTGCCGGAGCTGGAGCCCAAAGGTGGCCAAAGGCAAATAGGCCCCCTCCCGAGACTTGGTGACAAGTTCCAGCCAACACAGTGACCACACCCCTCCCCTCCCCCACCCCTGTTAGTGATGTGTAAGACAGTTTGTTCCCCCCAACCCACCCCCCCGCCCCGGGGGGCTTCTTCATTAATTTGTAGTTATTCCTCCATTAGCTGACTGGCCTGAGAGGGAAATGACAAATAGTTCCTCTAACCACTTAGAAGAGCCACATTATAGTGAGCTGACCAACCTGAGGTGTGCATTGAATTAACAGGGCTCCATCCCAGAAAGCAGCGCCGCTTGCTGCACCTTAGAGAACGGCGGGAGCAGAGAGCAAACCTGGCCGGCAGGGCAGGAAGGAAGTGACCCAGGCGGTTCAGCCTGCGGTCACCCCCCAGGGCAATAGCATCTCCGAAGAGAAACCTGGCAGGAAAAGGGCAGAGGCCAAAAGCAACAGAAGCTGGTTGGAGGAGTCCCTTAAATGCAGTGACAATGAACAAGGTACGCACGGGGCGGGGGGCGCTCCTGGAGGGTGGATCACCCGCCTTCTGTGGGAAACGGCCCTGGAGGGGACCTGAGCGCCATCCAAGTTGACAAGAGTAGTGTGTGGCGAGCGGGGAGTTTTCTTCATGAGGTCCTTTCAGCCTGCACACTTCCTTATGGAATGGACAGTGAGGCGGGAGCTCGACTTCCTGGGCTGCTCCTCATCACCCAGCCCGCGGCTGGGCAGGAAGGGAAGTCTTGGGTGACCCCGGGTGCTTGTCAGTGCCCTCATTCCAGCCTCAGGCTATCCCCAGTCGCCCTGTCCCGAGCAGCCAGGCCCCCCACGGGTGGGGACGGGAGCGCACGAAGGGCTGGCTTCTGCCCTGTCTTGCGGCCCTTTGAAGCGACTTGCCATTTGGCGTTTCGTGGGTTAGCCTATTTGCCGGTTGAATGTGGGATAATTAAAATATTAATGCTTTGAAAACATAATTGGTATATCTTTAAAAACTGAAGGTGCTCCAACGATCAGTGCTAACAATGGGCTTTTCTCTCCTCACCGGCTACAACTGTGTAACGCCCGCTGCTTCTCCCCCTGACAGATGTGCTGTTCACGGACAAAGAAATGGATTGGCAGCCTTCGCCCCTGCCGCAGAAATACACTGACAACAGCGAGAAACCATCCGGGAAGCGACCGTGCAAAACCAAGCATTTGATCCCTCAGGAGCCCAGGCGGGGCTTGCTGCTGCCAGGGGACTCCTACGTGGACAATGCGGATGGCAAGGTACCTCTTGCCCCTGGCTCTCCCCCGCCCCCCGGGCCTATGCAGGCACATCCCGCCTGCCTACTTCTCTGCTTCTGGGGACAGAGCTTTCCTTTTCTTGAACCCCACCCCCAAAACGTCCCTGCCCCTTCCTAGGGGACCTGTCTCCTGGGTGGTGGTGAAGTTTCCAGCTAGTAAAAATGCAACGCCTGCGCCCCACCTCCCTCAAACAGAGAGGAGGAAAAGTGCTTTCCTTTGTAACTCAGGGAGGAGGCGAACCAGGCGGGTGGAGGAAGGACAGCCTGAAATGTGTGCGCTGCCTGGTTTCGTGATAGGTGACCGTCCGGAGATTTTGAAAGCGGCCTGAGCCCAGTTCCGACTATGATCTTTCGCCAGCCAAGCAGGACCAGAAGCCCTTGGACCGTTTGCAGCAATTGTTACCAGCTTCCCAGGCCTCGCAGCTGACATGCTCAAGCTCCCGTCCAGAGACCACCCAGTCCCGCCCGATGCCACCGGAAGCGCGGAGACTTATTGTCAATAAGAACGCGGGCGAGACCCTCGTACAGCAGGCCTCCTGGCTTGGCTACGAGGTGAGCATCCTTGTGGGTGCCCCGGATCAGGATCCGCTGGCTGCTGCTCCTTGGGTGGGGGACACACTGGCTGGGGATGGGGGGTGGGTCTCAGAGCCCAGCCCCCTCCACGTGGCGGGCTGGGCTGGGTGTTCCAGCAGGGTGTTTGCGTTGGCCCTGCTCACACTGCGGGCTCTTTGGTGGCTTGTTCAGTCGTGGTGTGAAAAGAAAGGCAGGCCTCTCTGATGTTCCGTTCCCATTCAGGCAGGTAGGCTGCTTTGGCCAGTCTGGCTCACTTATCTCTGATACAAAATCTGACCTAACCCAGGGCTTGGCGACCAGGGGAATTTTAATGAGCCCTTTTGGATTCTGAATAGCAAGAAGGAGAGTAGTTATTAGCTCTACTAACTTGTGCTGTTTGGGGCAGAGTGATGCCCCTGTGGGGTAGCGGGTGGGAAGTGTCTGTGCAGAGTAGGGGTGGGAGTGGGGCAGACCTGAGCAGTCTCTTTCTGAGAGGGCACGGGAGCCGAGGGCTGATGGGCGGGGAGCAGGGGTTGAGTCTTGCACAAAACTCCCTGTCCACACTGCTGTATCCCAACCCAGCACGGCTGATGACAGTGATAGCCTCTATTGCTAGAGCAACATAGAAAGATAGCTGATATCTGCCTAAGCCCGTGTGATCTGTAGTAACTCCTTTCACCCTTTTAACATCTTCACTTGGGAGTAACGAGTACTAGCCCACTCTCGGATGAGGAAACTGAGCCTCAGAGGGGTTAGCTGATACCCGTACAGGTAGCAATCCAGCAGTGCTCTACAGCCCACCACGCTCCTCAGCAAGACTGGCTCACACTGGAATTGCCCTTTTTACAGTTCAAAACCTCTGTGAGACAGATGGCTCTCCATGCCCTGTGCAGTTCCCCCACCATACTTGTCAGTAGCAATTGTGATGTAATAGCCCACAGGGCAAAGGCATTTTTCTGTGCTGGCATCAGCCCTCTGGGAGTTGAATGGTGACAGTAAAATGCGGTGCAGCAGGCTGAGCGTGGAGGTGTGGCTGAGCACTGGGGTGGCAGGACCCAGGCTGGCCCGGAGCCCTGGCGCCCACACCCTCAGCCAGCTCTGTGCCCCTGTCCCCCATCTCCCGTCATGTGCCCCCACCCCGGTCCATAGTGCCGTGAGCCCTTCGAAGTGTGCCTGCCTTGGCCCTAAGGCATGACTGTGGGTGGGAAGTTGGAAGCACTAGGGCTATGCTTAGTTTGGGGGTGTTTTTTGTTGTTGTTGTGGGTTGAATGTGCTGTTGTTTATATCTACACGTCTCTTGGAGACCTCTCCATTAGCTAGAGAGCACTTTCTGGTAGTTAGCGCAGTTACTTGCAGGTGAAGTCCAAGGAGCACCCAGTTGGTTCCCCAAGAGCTGAGAGCGGGCGCCTAGGAGGACAGAGCAGATGTTGCACATAGTGTTGAGCTAGACCCCCCGTGGTTGAGAAGATAGTCTCCTTGCTTCCAGCAAACGCTGGAGGTGGGGGGGAGACCCCTAACCCCAACTTTTGGGTTAGGGTTGAGAAAGCAGACTCCCGCTTCCAGCAAATGCTGGAGATGGGGGGGCGGGGTGCTGCTGCACCCGCCGTGGAGGGCGGGGCTCCGAGCCCCACCTGTGAACTTGGCATCATTTCCAGCAGCCTCCCTTTGGGACCAGAGACGTCAAAAGACCCTCGTTGGTCCTCTAAGACAGTTTCCATTTTGGTTTGGTGGCTCTGAGGCCTGGACCAAGGGGCACTTGATCCATACTTTTTTAGGCTACCTGGCCTTTGATTGCACAGGAAGCCTTGGGAATGTTTAGGGTCAGATTTGTTTTTTTCTTCAAATGTAAATTTCAATATGTAGATTCCACACATCACCAGTGTTGATGCTGAGCATTGTGACAAGTAGATGAACGCTTTCAACTTTGAATCCAACTTCCTGGGATTTCTCTGGGCAGAATTTTAAACGTTGGGATGATGGCCCAGTTGGGAGATGTGGCAGCTTCAACCTTTTAAAATTGAAGGACAGTTTGCTTAAGCAGATAAGGGTGTGGTTTGGGAGGGTTTTCCTGAAGTTTTGTCTTCAGCATTCTTGGTTATTTTCTTCTGCTTAGCCAAAGATACCATGTGCAGTATAAAGGCTGTCTGAGCTTTATGTCATGATAATGTGGTTCTGGAAGTTTAGAAACACGCTCTGGCTTCAGATCCGCGTTAAATAGATCACTTGCGTGGCCAAAGACCTCAAACCTTTCCCTCCTGGGAAAAAGGCTTCTATTTCTTAGGCTAAAACGCCAGTGTGCAACCACATGCTTGTGCCTTTAGCGGTGATGGTTAAATTTTCTATGAATTGAATAAGTCATGTTTTTTAAAAAGTTAATGAGGCATTTAATTAACTAACAACGTCGGGCTTATGGCCTTTATGGTTACATTTTGCGGGTAATGGCATTCGGCTTATAGCCGCTGAACAGAGAGCTGTCCGACAAAAGCAGTTTGACTTTGCTCGGGAATGGCTGGGCTGCCCTTCAGACACTCCCGTTTATTTCTAGCGGAGAAAATAAACCAAGGAATGTGTTGCGTCGACAGACTCGCCCCGCCTCTTCACCTTTCAGTTAGAGAAAGTGTTGGTGGCGATGGTTGCCATCCATTTAGAGGCCATCACCCTCCTAGCTAGGAGAGTGTAGTTAGCCCACTTGACCCCCGACAGAGAAGGCCTGTGGGATGCTCGTCACAGCTGGATTGCATCCCTCTAACTGGGGCCCTCTTGGGCCTTTTGAATCTTCCCAGCTGACCAGGTACCAAAGACCTGAGTTATAGGTCTAGTACTTCATGTTAATTGAACTTGGGGTTTAATATCTCTGGGCCTCAGTTTCCAAGTGTTGAATGAGGATAGTACTACCTTCCTTTCCTGCGATCTCCTGGGTTCCTGCGGGTGACAGAAGACGTCCTCATCTGGGGAAATGAGAAGCACTGTGTAAACAGTGGGATCAACGTGGTTGAGTTAGGACAGCCCGTGGCAAAAGGTCTGACCTGGCCGTGGGGCTACTGCTGCCTGTGCTGCCAGCTTCCAGGAGAAGAGAGTTGACTTACCCACCAGCTTGGACGGCCTTTCATTTCTAGGTACCCTTGAACCTGCCCTAGTAGTGATGAAGGTTTCCAGGCGGAGGCCGTGATTGTCACGGCAAATAAACCCTGGGTTGAGTAAATTGATGTGTGCACAGCAGTTGGTGGCGTTCAGACCTGATCCCAGAGCCAGGTGACAGGGCCTCTCCCTGGCTGGGGCACACAACTCATTAGCTTGCAGCCGTCCACTCAAGTCTGGCTAGTGAGGGCCTGCTAAAAGAGCAGCAGCTTCATGTGGTATCCTGGATACCAGGGCTCGGGGCAGGTGGCCTGGGAGCCCAGAGGATTGTGGGCTTTCTGGCAGGTTGGGATGTAAACGGAGAAACGCATTCGTGGGCGTGCCTTTTCTCTTCCTCCTCTTGTTTTGGAAGGGAGCTGCTGCAGTGACCTGAAGTAACAGGGCACCGATGGCCAGGTTTACCAGCATGCCCCATTGGGTTCACGTGGTAAGGAAATGGAAGATTCTAGTTCGCTCCCAAGTGAGTGGTCACCTTTGATTGGCGTGTCCTCCAAAGGGCATAAAAGGTTTTACAGAACCCATCTCGCACTTGTGGGCGGCTAGAATGACACCCGTTTGGGTTTAACAGATGAGTTACCTGAGAGATGTCACAAGGAGGCCTGTTCTGACCCCATCGCATCCCCCTTTACCCTGCAGACCATGTGTTGGGCCACATGCACGTTCTGCCTACTCCCAGCTCTCAGAACCTGCCGGCTCTCTGCTGGGCACGACTTACCCAGTTTAAACAGTGTAACGTGTTTTCTGGTGGCATATGCTTTCGATGTGTCTGAAAACTTTCTTAAGGTAATAAAACATTGAATAAATTCCTGCTCTGCTTACTGGGAGTGGTTCATATTAATATTTTAACAAGCCAAAGAAAGAAGGTTAATAACAGTGATTCTAATGCACAGTGTTGACACAGAACATTCCGGGGTGGGGGGTGGGGCGGTGAACGTTTTACTTGATTCTTGAAATGTGGAGGTTGCAGCCTGTGGTGTATCAGGTTCCTGTCATTAACTTGAGTAAATATGAAAATATTAGACTGATTCTGCCCCGAGAGGGTGGAGTGAGGCAAAATAGAGGGTGGGGTTATTGGAGGCATTTTGTGTCATTCCTCGAGGATGGAGGGAGAGAGCTTCTCTTTAACTCTTCTTAACATACAGACAAGAGCATCTGAGGCCCAGGTTCTGATTGGGGGTCTTAACAGGGGGCGCGAGGATGTAGCTGACCTGGGTGTCCCTGCTTCTCTAAGCTGGGGAATGTTCTCCGGCTGATTTAAGCTCTCTTTAAGTGTTGGTCATCCATACTTTGATCTAAACTTGTGTTATCGTCCACTGCCACCGACTGAACAGACCCATCAAGTGAGAATGGTCTGTGCTTGGCAATGTGTCATCTAAGATGTTAGCAGCCGTGACACCTCTGTACTGGTCACGTCGGCCCCTGGGCTGAGGGCTTTCATCGCTATCCGAATGCGTCCTCTCAGCAGCCCTGTGGAAGCTTGGAGAAGTTCAAGGGTAACTTGCCCATGGCCAGGCCACTGGTGCAGCAGAGCCTTAGACAACACTGTCTGCATCTCCAAGCCCTTCTCACGCACTCTCGCCCCCCAGCAGGATGCCTGCCGCCTGCCCACGCCATGGTGGGCTTTTGGCCCCAAGGATGTATGCCTTTGAAAGTGGGCCCCGGCAAGCTATGGGGAGGTCACCCTTACAAGGTTCACTGTATGGTGGTCTGATGGTATCTCCTCTCCTCTCCTCTCCTCTCCCCGTAGGAAGTGGTCTTGTACTGCCTGGAGAACAAGATTTGTGATGTGAACCACCGCGACTACGCGGGTTACTGTGCCCCGCACGAGGCTTGTGCAAGAGGTTGGCTCAACATCGTACGACACCTCCTTGAATATGGCGCCGATGTCAACTGCAGTGCCCAGGATGGAAGCGGGTCAGTGACGGTCTTGCGCTCTTGGCCTGACCCTGCTGGGGCATAGGCAGTGGTTCTCAGGGTGTGCGGGGAACCCCAGAAGGAAAGATGGAGAGTGAGTGCCATGTAAGCACACTGATGGCGGAGTCCTCTAGAATGGAATCGGACAGATCTTTCTGGCAAATTTACACAGAACTTTAAAAGTCTGTGACGCTCTTATGGACAGAAGTCCCTGAAAATGTTGAGCCTGCATGAATAATCAGGGGTGTTCTCTTTTAAGACCCTGGACTCTTCACCAGCGTCTGTTGAATCTCAATCTTGAACATAAATGTGAGTTGAAAGTTGCAGGAGTACAGACAGGTCCAGTGGCAACTGGCTTGATAGGACCTGCCGTGTCCACCCACATCCCCGGGCCTGGCCCCCACTCTGTCCTTGACCTCGGTTTATTGGCCAGAGGCCCAGGTCTGAGTCAGCCCAAGCATCTTCCTGGTTGTACCTGGGATGCCACCACGAGGCAGGGCACTGGGGCTTTCCTGACGGTCATAAAACGAGCAAAACCATAAGGTATTTGGTGGTTCATGGTTTCCAAATAGCATCCTTTCTGGATGGGACTGCGGACAGTGTTCCTGACCCCAGCGGACACGGGCAGGAGGACTCTGTATCCTCCTGAGAACTCGCCCTGCCTGTCGACTGCTTCTGGGCGAGAGGGTTGATCACTCATCTCCAAGTTGGTTTCAGGAGAGGTTCCACTTTGCCCCTAGTTTCTTTTACAAACTGCACTTTTTGGGTTTTGTTTGTAATGGTATAACAATGGCTTGTCGTATCTGCTTCCGTGGTGCTGGGGTTCTTCCCCCCACCCCGCCGTATGTTACCTTCTTACAGTCTGTCACTATTTAAGTTCATTGGAAACGTTTTCATCGTGGCCTGAGTTCCTCCTTGGGCCATGCATTAAGAGAGATTTGCATTGAAGAATTAGGCCTGAGATGGTCCCTTCACCTGTCCAGTAAAGGGTTATGTGTTGAAATAACAGAGTAATTTGTCGCAGCGACCGTACACTCACCTCCTCAGTGAAATAGCGCGACTACGAGGCTTGGCCGCACACGCTCGATTTTGCCCCGTGTCCGTAGAAGCAAGCGTCGCGTGCACAGGTGTAATCCCCCGCACCTCTCCTAGGCCTCTCCACGATGCTGTCAAGAATGATCATCTCGAAATTGTCCGCTTGCTCCTCTCCTACGGTGCTGATCCTACCCTGGCTACGTACTCAGGTAGAACCATCAAGAAAGTGAACCACAGCGAACTTCTGGAGAAGTTCTTAACAGGTACGGCAGAGGCCAAGACACGGTCTTATTCAAGCATTTAGACGGTGACTTCATAGCCTTTCACCTGGGTTCCCCCTACCCCCACCCCCCGTTTACTCTAAGTGACCCTTTACTGGGAAAAGCGGCCCAACGTTAGTCTGTCAGAGAAGAGATACATACTTTGAGTTTTGCAAGGTGGGGGGCTGGAAAACTCTTAGCTAGCCAGGCTAGCTTTTGTTTGGCAGGCTGGGGCGGTGAGGCGGGCAGTCCCTCAGGAAGGCGGGTGGACGCGTGGGGAGGTTTCAGTCAGATACCTGGAGGCGTGTGCAGTGGGACTTGTCAGGAGGTGACACCAGCCCCAGCGTGAGATGTTCCCGAACTCCAGCAGCATTTGCCTCTTACCAGCAGGCGTTATCTTGTTTCTCTCTCTCTCTCTCCCTCCCCCTCTCTCTCCAGACTGTTTAAATAACCTGCAGGCTCCTGACGACGGTAGCCCCGGTTGCTCTTCGGAGTTCTCTGGCAGCTGTGTGTGTGCTGAGCAGCCTTGTTCGTTTCAGTTGGGCTTGTGGGGGTGGGGGTGGGGGTGGTACTGTGAGCAGGACTTGCTTGGGAAAGAATTTTTCCAGAATCCTTTTTGGCGAACAGCTGGAATCTTGCTCCAGCTTACTGACCTCTCTCTTGTTTGCCCCCCCGGTTAGAACCAGATGATGAAAGTGGTTACGATGTTTTAGCAAATCCCCCACGACCGGAGGACCAGGACGACAGCAACGAGGCCTATGGTGACCTATTAGAATCTGAATTTTCCGAAGACCCCCTTTTGCCGTGTTATAACGTCCAGGTGTCCATCGCTCAGGGGTGAGTGTGGCCAGCGTGTGGTCGAGAGCCAGCCCAGCTGCTCTGTGGGGTGGCAGGAGTTAGAAATCCCCTTCAGCAGATGAGGGTGGATGGGTTGGGGGGTGAGTGAATTCCTCACCAAGTGTCCAGCGACCTCACATAATGCAGTGGAACGTTTCCAGAAAAGTTTGGGGGGTGGGAGGGCTCCCCAGCCAACTGCCCTCATTGGAACACACCCCTAGAGCCCAAAGGACACGGGAGTCAGCGACTGCAATTGCACAGTTTCAATCACTAAACTCTTGGGGAAGGGATCCTCCCCAAACGGCTACCATAGGGGCCTTCCAAGGCGCGTGAGGTCCACGGGACGATACTGATGTGTACCCTCTTCTCGTATAAGATTAGAGAAAGCCGTATGTGGCACCTGGGATCTTATGTGTCTTCAGATTTGCTTAGATCGAGTCTTGTCCCCACGGTCGGGCCACTGTGCCCCATGACCAACCCTTCGGAGTGAACACATCAGGAGACCTTGCTCTGCTGTGTGTTGAGCCCGGTGCTTAAGGAGTAGCATCCTCCTTGGACTCTGAGGCTGGGACCGTGTCTGCCTTTGTGGTGACATTGTATTCGGGATAGAGATCATAAAGCGTGGCAGGGTATCAGGAAGGATTGTACCACCTCCCTTCTCGAAAAAGCCTCAGTCCCGGCAGCATTGAGGGGTGGGTTGGAGGTGTGGGAAAGGAAAGGAAAGCCAGGTGACCTCGAGTGTTTCTCATGCTCTCTCCGTGAGGGCCGGAGGAGAGGAGAGGTCAAAGAGGTGTTTGCCATCTCCCTTGGGTTGGCATACAGACTGGTTTTCCCCAGTGACTAGAACGGGGTGCACTTACTTGGAGAGGGGTGACCTGAGTTGTGGCCAGAGCCAAGGCAGCACTGGGGTGGCCTGCAACGAGGCTGGTTCAGGGGTGCTGCTCCTGCTTTTGTCTAAGTTGGCTGATCCGCCCTAGGTGGCCTCTTAACACATGCACATGAGTCCAGAGTTCCCCCGCTAGAAGTAGATCTTCCGGGCTTCCCTGGTGACACAGTGGTTAAGAATCCGCCTGCCAGTGCAGGGGACAGAGATTCAAGCCCTGGTCTAGGAAGATCCCACATGCCACGGAGCAACTAAGCCCGTGCGCCACAGCTACTGAGCCTGCGCTCTAGAGCCCTCGAGCCACAACTAGAGAAAGCCCGTGCGCAGCAACAGGCCCAACGCAGCCAAAAATAAATAAATAAAATTAAAAAAAAAAAAAGAAGAAGAAGTAGATCTTCTAAGGACAGTGAGAAGTGGGGTGGGGGTGGGGTAATCAAAGTGGAAGTAGCAGGCCCTTTCACCGCCAGGAGACGGGTAGTTCATAGTTGGGAGCGCCTCTAATTTTGCCGGAAACTCAAACCACTGTCCTTTCTCTGGTGTAGGCCTCGTAACTGGCTGTTGCTCTCAGACCTGCTCAAGAAACTGCAAATGTCCTCCTGCATATTCCGCTGCAATTTCCCAAATGTGGAAATCGTCACCATCGCGGAGGCCGAGTTCTGCCGGCAAGTGTCAGCAAGTCTCTTATTCTCTTGCCCCAAAGACCTGGAGTCCTGTAATCCAGAAAGTAAGGAGCTCTTAGATCTGGTGGAGTTCACGAACGAGCTTCAGACTCTGCTGGGCTCATCCGTGGAGTGGATCCTCCCCAGAGACCTGGACTCAGACGACGACTGGTGAGCTCGCCGGGGCCCGCCGTGTACAGTGTGTCATGGTGTTAATCCTTGTGCATATGTGTCCTAATACGACTATTTCTGTAAAGAAAGGACACTATGAGACACGACTCCAGTCGGAAGGACTTCAAAACATGTTTTCTTCTTTTTAAAATTTTAAGTCAGTTTTTATGAAGTTGTTAATAAAGTTTCTTTACTTTTCAACGTACACATGCTTTGGAATATGTTTGTTTTTACTCGGAACAATTGTTTCTTTTCTTTTTTAAGGAGAAAAAAAAAAGGCAAAGGAGCTCCACACTTGGACTTAATTTCATACAAAGCTCCGACGACAGAGGCCATAACTGTTGAGAGTTGCTTTTGGGGCAAATAAAACCAGTAAAATTTTAAACTCTTCCTCCATATTAAAGGGATTGAATAAATTGGCCACTTTGGTGCACCTGTGTCCTGCGAATTGTCCAATTGGAGATGGAGGTTTAGAAAGTGAGTTTCAGTCTTAAGTCTCTTCCCATCAGACTGGTCTCGTGATTTCCTACACACCATGTTACTTCCTGTCTACCTTGCCTTGGTGTTGTTCATGCCTGGATTGTCTCCTGTACCTGCTCAAACCTTGGTCCATTCTCATTTGTACCATGGAAGTTTGTCATGCTGGATACTGTCAGAACTCATTTTACTTAAGTTTGCGTTAAGGTGCAAAGCACACGTTTTGTATATTTTCTGTTTTTTGTGTTTGTCTATATTTTATGGTTTCGCTTCAAGAAATATTATGGGAAGGGAAATAGCAAGATGTAAAGAGCAAAAAAGTCATCATTCTCTTTAAATTGTTAGAACATCTATCTGCAATCATAATTATGATGCACTGTGGTATGTGTTAACATAGTAAATACATGTAACGTCCCGTAGGAGCAGCAAACTCAGTGGTGTTGGTGAGGGGTGTGTCATGGAAGTAATCACAAAGCAGGTGACTGTTGGTTGGGGTCCTGAAACATTAGTGTGCCTTCCCTGTGTCCAGTAGTGGTCTGGAGGGGTCAGGAAGCCTGCCTTTGAATTTGAGGGAACAGAGGGTTTGAGGTCCTCTCTCTTCTATTGCTCTAGTACACTGCATAGCAGCAGTATACTGGGTTTATAGTTGACGTTTAAATCGCTGATTGATCATTAAGATTGGGATGTATCTTTGGAAATGAAAGTAGGAAGAGTCGTATGCTTTTTCTTTTTTTTCCTATATCTGAAAAGGTATGTAGTACTTTGCTGAGTGGTTGGGAATAAAGTTTGCAGTATTCAGTGTATTCAGTTTTAGTATCTAAATAGAATTAAACTGTTGCTGTAAACTGGAATAGCACTTTGTTACTGACAAGTTTTAGAATGCATCTGTTCGTCAATTACCTGTTTGGGAAGATTGTAGTTAATGATTTTGAGAATGTGGCTATAAACTTCCAACTGACTCAAGAAAAGCAAATAAGTCAAGATTGACAAATGTATAGGCTCTTCATCTTATTGTGTGTGTGGGTTTTTTTTTTTCCTTTTAGTTATTTGTCAAGGTATAAAGAATTCTATCACACTTAAGACAAGTTAAGTAAACTTCACGGGGTGTATTCTGACATGGCATGGAGCAGATCACATGGCCTAGATCTTAAAGGTGATTTTATGTTTAAACTTTCATGAAAACATATGTGATTGAAACACATTAATATATTGATACAGAGGGCAGTTAATTTTTGTCTTTTTGTGTGTGTGTGTGTGTGGTACTGTTGTGGCCTCTCCCGTTGCGGAGCACAGGCTCTGGACGTGCAGGCTCAGCGGCCATGGCTCACGGGCCTAGCCGCTCCGCAGCATGTGGGATCTTCCCGGACCGGGGCACGAACCCATGTCTCTGCATTGGCAGGCGGACTCTCAACCACTGCGCCACCAGGGAAGCCCTAATTTTTGTCTTTTGATACATGTGAGCACAGCTTTCATTTTGCAGAAAGAATATGACCAGTTTTCAGTTTGGGATTCTACCATTTAGTAAAGATAGTCCACTTAATTTTAGAAATAAGAGATTTAATATATAATACCTAATAATACTTTTATGTATTTTTTTTACTGAAAACTTTTATTGTAATACTGTGAAGAAACTATGCCATTCTAGTCTTCAAGACTTAAATGAATCAAGTGTTTATTAGCTGTTGTAGTTTTTAAACTAATAAAAGTCAGTACATCAGCAATTTGTAAATACAGTTTTTAAAATAATGCCTTAACAACTTTACAGTGGTTATAATGACTGTATTTAGGCCTAAAGTTAGTTAATAATTTGACATGAAGGCTTTTTAATAGTTTGATGGTGCAGATCAGGGATAGGTAAACTCTGGCTGGTGGGCCAGATCCAGCCCGTCGCCTGGCTTTGTAAAGGAAGTTTTTCTGGAACATAGTCGCACCCATTGTTTACATGGTAGTTGTGGCTCCTTTCACCCTACACCAGTGGGGCAGAGTCGTTGCAACAGAAACTGTAGAGCCCACAAATGTGGAAATGTTTAAATTTAGATTTTAAAAATTGAAAACTTCTTTGAGCCTATACAGGGCGAGTCCATTGACCCCTGAGGTAGAAAACAGTCAGGAACTTGGGTGCGGAAGCCAAATGGCCTAGGTTCAAATTCCCTTTCTCCCATTTCATAGCTCGTGACCATGGGCAAATCACTTAACCTCTATGCCTCATTATGAGATTTAAATGCACTTATTTGTATAAATAGTGCCTGGCGCATACTAAGCACTGTGTAAGTGATTGCTGTTGTTTCTGCTTGGAGCTTTAATAAGTTATTGTTAATAGAAAAATGACACTAATGATTTTCCTTTTAGAGTAACAAAGGCACTTTGAGTCTTTTACTTTTTCAGGAATGTAATAAGACTTTTTTCATTGACAGTCAGTGTTCCCTGTTACCAAAATTTACTTTATGAATATAAAGAACTGAATGTCTTCAAGACAGTACTTTTGCTTAAATGTCAAACCATTATTTTCCCAAGGCACATCAGACTGGCTCTGCATAGTCCACGCTTCTAAAGCTTGTGTGCGTACCCTAGGCAGCATGTGAGATACATTTTGTAAATATAGTTTTTTAAATAATGCTTGAGACTTCCCTGGCGGTCCAGCAGTTAACACTATGTGCTCCCAATGTAGGGGGCTTGGGTTCGATCCCTGCTCAAGGAACTAGATCCCACGTGCCTGCCATAACTAAGAGCCCACATGCCACAACTAAAAGATCCGGCATGCTGCAACTAAAGACCCGGCACAGCCAAACAAACAAACAAACAAACAAATAAATAAATAAATCTTTATAAAAAAATAAGTAAAATAAAATAATGCCTTAGGAGTTAGGAAAAGAAAATATTAGAACATTTTTTACCTTTGTATTATTTTAAAAAATCTCTGTAGTTTATCATGTACATAAATTCTATGTATGGAACTTTGTGTATATAATTTGTTAATAAATAAGATGCATATTAAAAAGTTTTCTTATGGTTTGCCCAGTCAGGTGTTTGGAGGCCATTGGAGGACAGGATGATGAAATATAGTGCCTCAGCAAAGATAGCATTTAGAACCAATTCCCTGACTTAGAAGATAAGGAAAATAATTCATAGACTGTAATTGAGTTGTCCAACTTTACATAAGTGTTTAGAAACAGGAAATGCAGTGGCTAGAATCTAATCACTGACCGAGCAGAATCTGGGTCACTGGACTCGTAAACCAGAAGTGACTGTTGAATTTCTCAGGTTGATGCTCCTGGCATATATGCTTGATCTGTGTGTGTGTGTAAATCTCTGACATAAGAAGCCATACTCAGGCACACCCTGTTTCCTTATTCAAGCATCTTAATTTCATCCCATTAAATCTTTGACATATCAGACTACCAGAAGGCATGAAGAAACCTGGGCTGAGAGTCTTCATTCCAGGAGACCTGATCTTGACTGCATGGCTGGTTTGAGGCGCATCACTCTGAACTGCCACACGCTCATTGGTGACCTGGGTGCAAGTGCTTTGGCAGAATCTCTTAGTGAGGATTTATGGCTTAGAGGGAAATTCTAAAATTGAAAAGATTGAATTTTTAATATGCTTAGCTTTTGGCATGATACTATTGTGATAGGTTTTTTTAAGCCTCATTTTACTGATAGCTTTTATTTTGCTTTTAAACTTTCTCTAAGAGTTGCATATATCCTTTATAGAAAATACAGAGTAACAAGAGAACAATTACCTATCATTTTAATACCCAGATATAATCACTGTTCATTTTGGTGTATATACTTTCAGTCTTTTTTTTTCTACAAATATATATGTACACTTAGGGATTACAAAAATAGAATTGTAGTATACTTGCTATTTCATATTCCTGCTTTTTTCACTTAATGATGTATCATGTAGTATTGCGTCGTATTGATGTCCCATAGTTTAATCAATTCTTTGCAATTCTATTTAGACAGTTTGCTTTTCCCTGTCAGAAACAATGTGAATACGTTGTATATACATCTCTGTGTCCATCGGGATTACTTCTGTAGAATAAGGTACTACAAGTGGAATGACTAAGTGTGACCTATTTTTAAGACATTTGATACACATGGCCAAATTACCACCCAGAAAGGCTATGCCAATTTATAGTCCACCCCAACAGTAGATGTGAAGCCTGCCTCTCACAAACACTGGCCTGTAGCACTTGTAAAAAAACGTAAAACTACAAAAATGAGTACCTCTCCATTTTCTATGCAAGTGGGATTACTCCAAATTTTATAACTTTTTTCAATTAATTTAGTATGAGCATTTTAGCAAGTCAGTAAATTTGCATCTCCTACATCATTTTTTGAGATTGTTCAGTATTCCATTATATGAATATGCCACAGTGCACATAGCTTATCCATTCTTGTATATAAGCTTTGTCCAGTTTTTCAGTTACAAATAGTACTCTGATATATATCCTTACCTATATCTCTATTTCTTTTGGTTAAATTCTTAGAAAGAGAATTGTTGGATCCAAAGGGTATAGACATTATTTAAAGGCTTTTCTTACAGAATCTTGGCTTCATCTGATAGGAGAATAACCACATTGTGTTTTATTTTGTATTCATTTGATTGACTGGTGAGGTTTACTGGCTGTTTGTATTAATTTGGCTATTTGGTTAATTATACCCTGTGTCCATTCTTCTGTAGTGAGAGTTTGTAAGGGTTGTATCATATCCTGTCAGATCCGTATGTCTGACTTGCTATTTCTGTGTGTCATGGGGGTGTTGAAAGACTCCAGTTATTTTAATGTGATGGTCCACACAACACTTAAACGAAAGACTCATGATAGTTTCCTTTCATGTAATAGTTTTTAATCCCTGTGCTTTAGTGATGATCCCTTTGGTTTAAATGAGTAGGTTGTTCAGGCCCAGAACTACTAGAATTCATGATCAGTTTTTCTGGTTTTTGTCTGGCCTTTTACTGCGAGGGTTCTTGACCATCATACTTTCATGATAGGTTTTTAGTATGTATTCTCTATTCACACATTGTTGAAAGTTTTTATTATTTGTATCCTCTTAGACTTGTCTTTTTTTCCTCTAAAACTAACAGTTATTACATTTCTTCTATTTTGTTTTCCCCTTTGAACTAGTTTCAAGTGTGATTTAGAGCTGAAGATCATGATCAAAAGAATGCAGTGCATTTCTGAGCTCCACCAGGTTTTGCTTGTGAGGTTTACATGCCCCTGCCGCCCTTGCTAATTATGAACTGAGATTCATTTTGTGATGCTTTTTGCTCATAGGTTCTATACAGTTATTCTTCAGTTCTGTAATTGTAAAATATGTTGTCTGATTTATTGGTACTAAAGCCAGGGTTATCATTGCACATCCAAGAAGAGGTCTTTAAATTGGATTATGCATTATGTGTGTGCGTATATGTCTCTGTTTTTTTCCATACCCAAAATTACAAACCTGCCATGACTTGTCTTGTGCAGGAGTCTTCCACACGTGAGAAAATGAGAGTTGTCTATATGTTAAGTCTGTAGAGTTAGCAAGTGACCTTTTGTCTTTCATCGAAAGCACTTGACCTGCAGCAGTGCGGCCTCACCAGTGAAGGAGCAAAGGCTTTCCTAAAGGCCCTTGAAACCAACAGAACTCTGCTCGTTCTGGATATAAGAAAAAATCTGCTTGTTGGTATGTGGTCACTTTTTTTAAATTGATAAACACATAGCAAAACAAAAAGAATTTGTTCAGGTATTGACAGTTTTTTAAAACTTAATGTGTTTAACTTTCCTCATCATATCCAGTTGGCCCTTGAACAACGTGGGGTTAGGGGTGTCAACCCCTACGCAGTTGAAGATCTGGGTATAAGTTTATAGTCAGTGGTTCCACATCTGTGGATTCAACCAACCTTGGATCATGTAGGACGATAGTACATATGTATTGAAAACTATGCGTGTGTCAGTGGACCCGCGAGGTTCAAACCCATGTTGTTCAAGCTTCAACTGTACTTTTCTAGTGTTGCACTTCCCTTATGTTTTTAGCAGCTAATGTACTAATTAAAGTGAATTATACTTGTAAATTTTTCTTATCTCTACTCTGAATAGAGGTGAACCTAGATACTAAGCCTGCTTCCACCAAGAGCATTCTTTCTTTCCTGTGCAACCTCTGAATTCTTGCCAGGAGTACTTTATTCATTTGTCAGATTCACAAGTAATTTTGTAATCATCTTCTGTGTGCCAGATACGGGTTTAGGGACTAGGGATAAAGCAGTGAACCAGACAGACAAAAGTCTTGCCCTCGTGGAGCTTACATTCTAGTGAAGGAGATCAGATAGAAATGAGTAAACAGGGGCCTCCCTGGTGGCGCAGTGGTTGAGACTCCGCCTGCCGATGCAGGGGACACGGGTTCGTGCCCCGATCCCGGAGGATCCCACATGCCGCGGAGCGGCTGGGCCCGCGAGCCATGGCCGCGGAGCCTGTGTGTCCGGAGACTGTGCTCCGCAACGGGAGAGGCCACAGCAGTGAGAGGCCCGCGTACAGCAAAAAAAAAAAAAAAGAAATGAGTAAACAGATAAGTCATATAATTTTAGAGAGTAGGAATTGCAAAACTCTCTTAATGTAAGGAGAGTGAGGGAGAGCAGGTAGGACTCCATTGGATAGGTTTGTTAGGGGACAGCTTCACTGGAGAAGTGGCATTTGAACGGAGACGTGAATGAAGAGAGGAGCAAGCCATGGAAGATGTGGAGTAAGCACATTCCAGGACAAGGGGGCAATGAGTATGTAGGCATGTAGGTGGGTGGAGTATTTAAGGAAAAGCAAGGAGGCCAATCTGGGCAGAGTACCGAGTGAAGAAGAGTGTGGTAGGACATGAGGTCAAGGAGCTAGCCAGGGGTCTGCTCTTGTAAAGTCTTGAAGGCCAGAGTAAAGATGTGGATTATTCTAAATGAGTAGAGGGGTTTGAACTGGAAAAAGGCATGATCCAAATCGTATCTGAATAAGGTGACCTGGTATAGAGAAGGGACTTGGGAGGATAAAGAAGAGGAACAGGGGGCTCCCCTGGTGGCGCAGCGGTTGAGAATCCGCCTGCCGATGCAGGGGACGCGGGTTCGTGCCCCGGTCCGGGAAGATCCCACATGCCGCGGAGCGACTGGGCCCGTTAGCCATGGCCGCTGAGCCTGCGCGTCCGGAGCCTGTGCTCCGCAACGGGAGAGGCCACAACAGTGAGAGGCCCGTGTACTGCAAAAAAAAAAAAAAGAAGAAGAAGAAGAGGAACAGGGAGACCAGTTAGGAGACTATCACAGTGCTCCAAATAAGAGATGTTTATGGCCTAGGTTAGGTTGGAAGTTTGCAGCAAGTGAAAAGTGGTTGAATTCAGGTTGTGTTTTGAGGGTGTAGCTATCAAGACCTGCAGATAGATGTGAGGTATGAAGGAAATAGTACCAAGGAGACAAGTCGTTGATGATTATGTGTGCAACTGGGTGGTATCACTTAGAAGAAGGGGGCTGATGGGAGGAGCAGCTTTTGAGGGAATATCAGGACTTGGTTTGTTATCTTGGATGACCTGGTTTGATATCTTAGATGCTCTTTAGGTATCTAAGGGTCTGGACGGTGCTCAGACTGTACTTTGTATCCAGAGGTATCCAAAGCCACTTTAGATGCAAAATGTTTCAAGTTGACCTTTGCTGCTGCCAAAATAGTAGCCACTGTGGGCAGTCTGCAAGATGGCATCTTAGGTTTCTGAGGAAGAAATTAGAATACACAAAGGGGGAAATAAGTGTATAATTATATAATGTAGATTTCATATTTAAATGTATGGGAAAAGCAATAATTAGTTGGCTTTGGTTTTAAATGGAAATAGCCACTCATTGGAAAATAATTACTCTGTAATTTCAATTCATTTTACTTTAGATCATTCTGTGATGAAAACAGTTACCAAAAAAGTTCTCCAGATGGAAGGAGTGCCAAGTCAGAGGTATATAACATGTTTCAGTTCTCTCGGAAGAATTTCTCTTTAATGGCTTGGTTTTCTTTCTTTCTTAAAAGAAAATTATCAAGGTACTTTCTGCCATCTTAAAACTAAGATTTTAGTCAAATCAAATGGGTTTTCTGTTTTTGAAAATGTTGTGTGATGCTTTAGGTTCCCAGATATGCAGCTTGAAAACCTTTTAACTTTTTATTTTCTGTAACATATTATCGTTAGTCACAAATAGTCTCTTTTTTTTGGTGATAAGAATGAATAGCAGGAGCAGCATTTGTGAAACCAAATCTAATATGAAACTGACTCTTTCTTGTGAGTAAATTTGAATTTTGAAACAGCAAAACAATAAGGTTTAATAAAAAGCAAAATAAATTTATGTTTATGATCTGCCAATTTCCCAGAAAGAGTTTTGTGGTGACTTTAGTTATATACCAGATACATTAAAATCACCAGTGGACAACACATCTTTTATTCAGGTGCCCTCTGAAAGTTTTAAAAATTTGTTGACTTCATATCACTGAACGGTCCACTTTAAAATGGTTAAAATTATAAATTTTCTGTTTTGTGTAGTTTACCACAATTTTTTAAAAATGTGTTGTTTGAAGATTTTTGGGTTTTATAAAGGTATTGTATTAGCATAAAAATGAAAAATTTAAAAGACCACCTCTAATCCCATTATCCTATCAAGCAATATTTACATTTTAATTTTCTCTTCCTGCTGTCTATAAACATAATTCCACATAGCTTCAATATAATTTGCCATTCTTTTCATACTAAATTTAAATTCTGTGATTCATAGTTATACTTTTTAACATTGCATTCACAAGGTTTCATTGAGTAGGTCAATTTTTTAAATTGGTGAAAAATTGGAAATAACCTCAAATAAACTATTGTAAACATCTTCATAAATACAGCTTTTTTTTTTTCCTACTTCAATTTGTATGTTTTTGATTCTCTATTAATCATCTTGCTTGGACAATAGTGTATTAAATAAGTTGTTAAGAGTGTTTATGAAGTCAAAAAAAAGCTTATGATCATCTGCCAATTGTTATTTCAAGAGAGTGCTATTTTAATAATCAAATAGTACATTCAAAGAAGTTAAGATTTGTGATATCACACTAATTAGATATTATTATTAAAAATTTATATCCTATGTAAAGCATTCTTAAAATAGCTACCTTGACTTTTGCTATGATATTAGAAATGGAAAGATATATAAATAAAACATGTATATGTAAAACATATTAGGAATTCTGTAAAATTAGTACAGAATAATAGGGCATCATGGAATGAGAACAGTTAAACATTTTTTTTTAGTTAGCATGATTAAACAAAGTGGAAATGTAATTGAAGTATACAAGCTCATTGAGCTCTTTTAAGAGTAATTTTATTTCTTGGGCTTTTTTTTGTATTTGCCTCAGTTATTTGGAGACATAGAGGTAAGCCAAATCAGTATCTGGGTATATACCTAGATCCAGGTGAGTATACAGGTGAAATAATGGTGTGAATTGTGTCACATTTATATTATACTTATGTATGCCTAATAAAAGATGGGAACTTTTATTAGAAATTTTTTAATCTCCTAACAAGAAAAGTGTAATTTAAAAAAATTTTAATACAAATGTATTTGCATTAGTTTCTGAAAGTAAAGGAAGGGTATACACATACAAACCATATGCATACAAAGATTTTTTTTTTGATGGCAATTAAGTTAAAAAACACAATAAAATAGCACAAAATGAACTGAGCTCCTATATATTTTTAAGAGGCATGTAAATCACAGAGGATCGTGTGGTGATTATCAATAAGCTACACTCTATGAAATATTTGTCCTGTATTACCGCATACACTCCATTTTACCCTGCATCCTAATGCTGCTAAAATATAGTAGAAAGCAGCAGCATAGCGCAGGGAGATGAGCTTGGTGCTTTGCGATGACCTAGAGGGGTGGGATAGGGAGGGTGGGAGGGAGGCTCAAGAGGGTGGGATATGGGGACATGTGCATGCATATGGCTGATTCGCTTTGTTGTGTAACAGAAACTAACACAGAATTGTGAAGCAATTATACTCCAATCAAGATCTATTAAAATAAATAAATAACATAAAATACAGTAGCTTTGAAGGATAAATATAACCATTTTAACCTATGATGTTTGTTTTCAGTAAATTCAAATTAAATATTTAAATGTGAATTTTAATATATGGCTTGTTCTAAGTAAAATATTAACACGTAGGTCTAGTTTTTGCAACCAAATGTTTCATATAAAGATACTTGCCTCTTTACTACTAAAATATAGGGTAAGTTTCCACATTTCACTCTTTCATCCAGTGGGTTTCATTTGTTTTTTTGTGTGTTTTCTATATGAAATCAAAGGAGCAGTGAAGGTTGACAGGCTTATAGGAGGGTAAAATTGACTCACCTACCCCCCAGCAACTTGCAGCCTTATAACTTGTATTGTTTTTACATAGAAAAATTCATCTTAAATTTAACTTTTGTTCTACTTCTGAAGATTCTGTTTGGCAGAAGTCATGGGTGTATCTGTGTTTCTGTGTCCTTGAGATTCAGAAATGCCAAAGGTGTTCTAAGATTCAGGAAACTTGAGTGTTTCTGCATGATACATAAAATGTATCATACTTTGGGATTTTTTTTTAAACTTTATTTTTGCATTTCTGCACATCTCAATACTTTTGTTTTAGTTAAAATAACTTGTTACTGTAGAGAACTTATATTTTTTAAAAATGCTGGCTTATGTAAAACCTTTGTACAAAACGATCCTCTTTTTAATGGGCTTGGCATCATTGTCAAGTGCCTTTTTGATTCCTTTCGACGTGTGCACGTGTGACAGTTGCTCTGTAGACCTTTGGTGCATCTTGATTCCTTCTTTTCATGCTTTGTCCAACGTAGTCTTGGCCGCAAAGAAGCCTGTAAGTAATGGAAGGAAACACTCTGCTGGTCAAGAATGTTACCCTCCTGAAGCGCTACCACCTGGAGTGTCTGGTTTCCGGCCATTGTGTCCTGCAGAAAGTGCAAAAAGCAACAGGTAACCTGTTTGCGTTCCCTGTCTTTTTCAGTCATTTAGAGTTCTTTATTTTGGAACTTGTATTATGTGGGTGGTCTCTGGTGCTTTGTGTAGAGGAAAAAAGGTAACTCACACATGGCTTGGCTTCTGCCTGATGAGCCCTCTAAGGAAGAAAAATTAAAAGTAATTGGGAGTTTCAAGTTGTTTCTCAAGTGTCACAACAGAGGTAACTCCGTGGGAGTCTTGAGGAGACTAAAATGATCACCAATTGTGCATGTGAGGAAAGTTTCATTAAAGGCAGGTGTAGTTGAGCGAAGCCCTACAGCACAGAAGTAGGAATTTGGAGACGTACGAATGGGAAAAAAGACATTTTAGGCATGGGAAATAGTTTAATGCAGAATGGATGAAAAATGTGCATTAGACCTATTCTAAATCAACTGGCTTATTAACTCAGTAAATCCGATTTAGTGAGTCAAACTAGCATTACCTGATTTCTTATCCAGGGGATAGCTGTTCATAGTAATTTTTGTCACAGAACAGTAAATAAAATGGTTGAATTATAGCTTTAGGCTTGCTAAGTGAAATAGATGGCTCTAGATGATCTTCAGGTGACTTACTTGGTAGTAATCAGGAAATTGGGGATTAACAATTGCTTAAGAAAACAAAGAGAATTGATTTTAAATAGTACTTGAAGTAGTTACTGTGTCAAATGTCTGTTCAGTTGCTCATGTTAAATGGATGTTTCTAATCCCCACTGGACAACCGACTACTTTTTTGCAAATGGTAATGTGAATTGCTGTTGCATAAACTATAGTGTTGAATCCCCAGTGTTTGCACTTGAGTTTCACAGCTCTGTGGTTTCCTGTCTTCTTGCTGAGACACTTAATCGCAGGTCCATCCTCGTCACACAGGGTGGTAAATTAGAGAACGCTTAATATCACCATTTAAAGAAGAGAGACTGAAATCTCAACCATCCTGAACATAGGAGCTGAAGGGGCCTCTCAGCAGTTCAGAGAGTTATTAGCAAGCCAGTAGGCTGAATTCTGTTGTGTTTTCTCCGTAGCAGAGCCCTCCAGGTCCTTGTTTTGAGCTTATTTATTTTTATACACAATTCTGTATGGATACTGTTCATACTACTAAATAGTTGTATTAACTGGGTTTAACTGGTGATGTATTTACATGAAGATCTAACTTCGTTTTGTTGCTATCTTTTTAGGGGCTTTCCATTCATCAAAGCTCGTGATGTATGTAATCAGTTGGTGGTGTGTAGCTATCATATTTATGATATATAGGGCTTGAATTGGGAAAGGTGGATGGTCATTCTTCTTGCTTTTTAAATTGACAGAGCCTTACAAGAAGCATTTCCCTCTCTGAAATAAATCCATGTAAAACATGTTTGGTCGCTCTCCCAATGCAACTGTGTAGTTGTGTGGATTTGGCGCACAACTCGCAGCCTTATGGTTATGTCTGTAAACAAGGAAGCCTGTTTTCCAGTCTGCAAATCAGCTGTTACCCAGTGAAACGAACTTGACTGCCATTTCTGACCCCTCACATGGAGCTGTCATACTCAAGAATATTCGCATGTTTTCAAGAAACGTTGTTTGCAGGCTATATGTACAAATTCCTGATCTGAAAGCCAATATAAAGCAACATCTCCCAAACCTCTGCTCTCTCACCAAGGCCACACACATTCCCTCGCTTATGGCCTTATGGCAAGCTAATACTGTCAGTATCAGATTCTCCTTCCCAGTGGTCTTGGGAGACTGCATAGTTGCTCTGTGAATGGCACCACTGCTGAGGTTGAGAGAAGCGCATCTTGGGTGTCAGTCCTGGCCTTGCATTCCCAGAGAGAGGGGTGTGCACCTCGTTCTCCTGTTAGGGTTTTCCTATGCTGCAGGGTTTGCTGCTTGTTGTCAAAATGATGTCCTAGTGACTTGTCTTCTGCGTGGTTATATAATCCCAGCACAGTTCTTTATGATCTGTAGACTTTTATGGGGTTGTGGCCAGGTCAGTTTTTAAATGTTTGGAAATGTCCTATTGAACAACATTGCAGTGGCAGTGAAGCTTGCTGGGAGAATTGTATTACTGTTGCCCTAGTTTTGGCTTAAGGGTAGTGAGAAGATGAAATTTTTGATGGGTCAGTTTTAGTTCTGTACGTGTATGTGATTTATTTTTTAAAATTCTAATGTCTATTATTCACAGCTTAGATATGTTGACTTTCTGATTATTCATCAGTCCCTTTACTGATGTATTTTCCTCTGAAAAACTACATTTTCTTCCAGACTGTTTTTGTCTGATGGTGAAGAATAAATTTTTCATTTGCAGTATAAAGTTGATCTGAGAAGAAATGTTTACCTTGGATCTTAACTTGGCTTCTGTGAAAGAAACTTAATAAAATAATATGGGCAATTCCCATTACTAATCGTAAGCACGTACAACAGAGGTCTGTACAGTAACATAGCAAAAATAAGTTCCTGTACTTTTACTTAGTCATTGCCTGGTTTACACTAAAGAGCAGTGAGAGACATTTATAAATAATGATACCTCAGATCACTTTTGTTAAATGTCCTCTAATATTTGGATATTTGGTATCTGGCTTGTGTTGTCTTTTATACAATCTTGTCTTCTTTCTTTGCACTTTAGTGTAACAACTCTGTGGTTTTCTATCTTCTTCTTGGGACACTCAGGTCCATCAGAATTTCCTGTGACTGTGACAGTAGAGGGTCCTTCCTCCTCAGAAATCGAAGAGGTCGATGATTCCTCAGAACATGTTCAGGAAGAGCCAGAGAAAATCCGTTTGAAACAAGAAGCATTGCAGGTACAAAGTTATCACTTTAAAGCTATAGAGAAGATTATTTTTCAAACGGAAGGCTGATTGCAACACAGCACAGCTTGTGTGAGGGTTCTGTTTTCTCCTCCCATCTGCATTGTATCCCCTTGAATGGTTCCTTAAGCTTAGACCAAGGTGAATGGTGGACATTTGAACTCTAAGAAACTAAAATCAAAACATGTCGTTAGTAATATATTTTCCTTTCCTTAGAACCTTAGTATATTAGATTTAGGGAGAAGCTTAGCGATCATAAGATAAGGAAATTGAGTTCTGAATGAATACAGTCAGCTGATTCAGTGCTCTTGTTTTACAGATGAGAAAATGGACAGTTCTAGTTGAACTCTCTTTTTTTTTTTTTTTTTCTTTTTGCGGTATGCGGGCCTCTCACTGTTGTGGCCTCTCCCGTTGCGGAGCACAGGCTCCGGATGCGCAGGCCCAGCGGCCATGGCTCACGGGCCCAGCCGCTCCGCGGCATATGGGATCCTCCCAGACCGGGGCACGAACCCGTATCCCCTGCATCGGCAGGCGGACTCTTAACCACTGCGCCACCGGGGAGGCCCTGAACTCTCTTTTTATAAGAGGAAAATATGGCCTCATTTTAAATAAAAGTAAAGTTGAAAAAAGTTTTGATGTTGATATTCTCCTTTCCTAAAATCAAAAATATCAAGAAGCTACATTCTATTACCAAATAAACCTGACCTCTAATGTCATTCCATACTTTTGTTTGTATGGGCAGAAAAGAAAGATTGATTTTTATAAGAAATTTTTGCACCTCAAAATTAATATATTTATTTTATTTCAACTTTAATGCAGAGCTGAACATTTCTAATAAATAAATGAACACCATTTGGGGGGGACCTTATCTTTGTGCTACAAAGTCCATGTTTAATTTTCTAAAATTATTTAATATGACTTTCTCTTCATATGAAACATGATACTTGACAGGTTTCAGAACTGATTATCCCATTATTGTAGGACTACAGGAATTACTCTTTGATTTTCAAAAGAGAAAGTTAGATTTTTATTTTTTAATTAAAATTAATGATAATATAGAGAAATTTTAAGAAAAGAACTTAGAAAATTATGAAATGTTAGAGTAGGAGAAATCTATAGTTCAAGTGGAGTTACTCCCTTTCGTTTTATAAATGAGCACCTACAATTTGTAGAACGTAAGTGGTTTATTAGTAAATGGCAGAGTATGACAAGACCCTAGAGCATCTAACCCGCATTCCTTGTTATTTTAGATGTGGTGTATTCATTTCCTTCACGAATAGACCACGAGATTGTATTTGTAAAAGCAGTAATAGACACTGGGGAAGTCCAAGAAGTTTAAACACTGGGACCACAGAATAGCAGATTCAGAATACACTGAGAACCCTTTTAGCTCTTCTCTGTTTTGACAAGACACTACAATGATGGTATCAAAGTGTTTAAGTATATATGCCCACAACAATCAAGAGATTTCAACATAGTTTTGAAAGAGAGAAGACAAGTGGAAGAGTGTGAAACTGAAGCAGTAGAACAGAGGAAAAGCATCACCTAGAATATGGACAGGGACCACGTGCAACTGAGGAGGATTCTGACCCCACCTGAAAAAGTAGCCCCATGCTCAGGTGCGCATGTAGGAGAGAGGGTGGAGTTAGTTGAAAGTGTGACAAATAGGGGAGCTCATTGAAGGGATGTGTTTGGAGGAGTGGACTCCCAGCCCCGCCCTCACCCTCCTGAAATGAGATGATTTCATTTTGAAAACAGTGAAACTGGTGAGAACTGGGGCAGCTACTGTGAGTTTTTACACCCTCGAAAATTGTGTTTGGGGGAGATCCTGTTACAGTTACTCCCCGCTTCTTCCTGCATAAGAAGCCAATCAATCGTTGACTTCAGGGAGCTTTCTGCGCTCATTCTTAAATAGAAAATAACTGTCTTTTGCCTGTTAGTTGAGTAAAGCTTACAATATGAGAGAGGGGGAAAGAGTGCAAACATATCCTAGTAGGACCAGGGACAATTTAGGAAACAGAATAATTTAAGAAAAAACCCTAATTAGTATCCTGAGAGAGGGTTAAAAAGAGCTAGCAAGTATAAAATAAGACTAGGGTATTAATGAAAAGGAGAATGGTCAGAAAGCAAGAGGGGTCTCCTGGAAATGCAAATATGGTTGCTGAAATAAATTCAGTAGGAATTTAAAAAATTTCTCAGTGTATAAAAAAGAAAGACACAATGGAAAATGTGACAGAAATATGTTAGAGAGGCTGCATCTGGGAGGTCCCACATGTTACTATTAGAAAGTCCAGACCCAGAAAAAAAATGGAGGGAAGCTGTCAAAGGGCAACAAAATTCCCCACAGCTGAAAGTAGACATCAGGCCTCAGATTGAAAATAGTTATGCAAGATGAGCAAGAATAGACTCATACCTAGGCACCCTTCATTGTGAAACTTTCAAATACTGAAAAAATAAATTAAAATAGAATAAAATACTGAGAGGATACATCCATTCCAGAGAGAAAAATACTGGTCACCTAAAAAAAAAGGTTAAAATCTTACTTTATCATACTTGTCATGAGCACCATGGATCCTGGAAGGCATTAGAAAGATATCTCCAAAGTTTTTCAGGCACATAATTTTCACCCTAGGGGTTTGTATCCAGCCAAACTATCAGTCATACGTGGAGGCTGAAGAAGATATTTTGTACAGAAAGAAATTTGAAAAATTGACCTCCTGTGCTACACCTTAAGCTATTTATAGACATAATCCAGCAAAATGAGGCAATAAACCAAGAAGGAAGATAATAGGGGATTCAGTGCAGATTGCAGCTAGTCTAGAGTGGAGAGGCTTCTATTGATTGTATGATTGAGAGCTTAGAAACACCTTGAGGCATATTGTACTTACTAGGTGTTAGGCACTGTTGGAAGGGAGGAGGGAGAGGAAGAGGAGAAGGAACTTGAACTCCAGAGGAGAAAAGGCTATACGGACATAAACCTGAAGCACACTAAACTATGGTTGATTTTTAACCTACTATTGGTGAGGAAGGGAAGAATCCACTTCAACGTGACACTATAGATGTCCCCCTTTTCAGTGACACACAGGGGTAATGACCACCTATCTAATTTGTTGTCCAAACCAGAACTTGTCCAAACTCCTTACACTTCAATAGTGTAAGGAGGCACTCTAATGCTGTAACATCAGGACAACAGGTATAAACTGGAACAGCCCAAGGCGGCTTGGGGTATGTGGTCACCCTGCACAAGGGCAGTGACACTGGCACAGTATGGAACGAGGTGTAGTCTATACACAGAGACACAGTACATCTGCAGTGGGCAATATTAATTTCATTGTAATAATGGCAATACTGTCTTGGTTTGCAGCTTTTATTGTCAACGTGCATGTAATCACAAATAACTAAAGTAAACTATACTTAGTATGTATGAGTATTAACTTGGTATGTACTGAAATGTATTGTGTACTAGTATGTACTTAGTATATATTAGGCTCTAAGTGTTTTTGCATATATTAACTCATTTAGTCCTCTGAATAGCCTTATGAGGTTGGTGCTAATATCATTCCCACTTTTGAGAGCAGGAAGCTAAGTCAGGGAAGGAACTTGCCCAGGCTGTACCTAATTTAAGGTTGGATCGAGGCTTTGAGTTTAGGCTCTCTGACTGTTCTCTTAAACCTTACTCCGTACTGACTCTCAAATAACAGAAGACTTAACTGCCCATAGAACAGAATATAAATTTCAACTTTGACAACGTAACAGCTAGGTTTGGAAGGTAGACAGGAGGTAGAAAAAAGGGAAGATGGTATGAATGTCCTCATTTTACAAAGCGTGACGTTGAGAGAGTTTCTAGTTGATCAACAATGTAGGTTTTTAAGTATATGACTACAAGTCAAAGAGATCATGAGCAGTGGAATAACTCATGATGACATAACTTTACTGAGCAGTGTGGACATAGGAAAGAGTGTAGAGGAACTAAACCCTTACTTATTAGTAAGTTAGAAAGTGAACAGATAATGCCTCCAATTTAGTGAGAAAATAGTCATGGAAGAGTATTACTTGGACATGGAGAAGAATTCAAAATAACAATAGTTGGACCTCCCTGATGGCGCAGTGGTTAAGAAACTGCCTCCCAAGGCAGGGGACACGGGTTCGAGCCCCGGTCCGGGAAGATCCCACATGCCACGGAGCAGCGAAGCCCGTGCACCAGAACTACGGAGCCTGTGCTCTAGAGCCCGTGAGCCACAACTACTGAGCCCATGTGCCACAACTACTGAAGCCTGCACGCCTAGATCCTGTGCTTCATAACAAGAGAAGCCACCGCAATGAAGAGTAGCCCCCACTCGCCACAACTAGAGAAAACCTGCACGCAGCAACGAAGACCCAATACAGCCAAAAGTAAATAATAATAATAAAATAATAAAAAATAACAATATTTGACGTAAACCTCATAAAAAAGGAAATCCATACAGCCAGTAAACACAGAAAAGTGTACGACTTCATTAAGTAATAAGTGAAAAGTGAGTCAAAACCAAGGAAACTACATGTCAATCAGATTGACAAATACATAAATAAAAAGTCTGGTAGTATCAGGTATTGTAGACCTGAAGTACTATGGGAATCTTCTACCCTGTTTATTATACTGGAGTGTAAATCGACACAACTACTTTGGAAAGCATTTAGCCCTCTCCATCAACTGAAGGTATATAAATAGCCTGTGAGCCAGCAGCCCTCACCCCCGCCCTGTGTAAATGCACCAGAATAATGGGTACAGCAGGATTCCTGTCCATGATTTGCATTAGCACAAACTGAAAACAAACCAAATGTCCATTAAGAGTCAAAAATTAAATAAATGATGTGTATTTGTACAGTGGGAAAACTATCCAGCAATAAAATTGAATGAACTAGAGCTACAGGCAGCAATGTGGATGAATTTTTTAAACCAACGTTGAGAGAAAGAAATAAGATAGAAAAGACTTCATATACTATGATCCTGTACATAAAGTTAGATGTTGACCCAACTAAACTCTTTTGTTAGGGATGCATGCAGGTTAAAGGAAATGACTGTCAAGAAGTGAGGTTGGTGTTTAACCGGGAAGAGGGAAGGAGCTTGTGATGAGAAAAAGGATATGGGGGGTTTTTGCGATGCTGACAAGTCTCAATACTTTCAGCTTCGAGTTGTGCTTATGTAAGTATTCTCTTTTTATTTGTCACATTGACAGTTTTGTTCTGTGCACTTCTCAGTACACATATCGTATTTTACAATTAAAAACTGCGTAAAGAATCGGTCGCTTCTTGAGTGCTGGATGTGGGAGTGGGATGAGACCGTTTCATTTTAAGCCCTTCACTACTGTTTGCATTCGCATGTTCATTCATTCAGCATTAACTGCACATATTCTATGTACCAAGCACTCTTCTAATTTTATATGTGTTGTAACTCATGTAATTCTCACAAGAGCTCTGTAATATGGGAGCTTATCTCCATTTTATAAATGAGGAAGTTGAGGCCTAGAGTTATACAACTTGTCCAAGGTTATGTAGCTAATGGGTAGTGCCAGGCCCATTTGCCTCAGAGAATCTGAATATTTACAATATAATCTAAAAGAGAAATTTAATGACTAATCATAAGCAAAAAAATTGCACATTAAAGAAGATGACAAGTTTTCATCTATCTAGTTAGAGAAAAACACACAGTCTGTCTTTCACACACGTACATCTTATATGTACGTGTGTGGCAGGGATTTTCCTTATTAAGCAATTATTTATTGACCGTCTACGTTGTGCTAGGCACAGGTGCTGGGGATAAACACTTAATAAAATACACCCCCTATCTTCAAATAACTTGCACTCTAAGTGAGGAAGTAAGCCAACAGTTATAGTAGATGTTATATACCAAGTGATACATCGCTGATGGCAGTGTAAAATCTCAGAAATCTTTTGGAAAGAAGTCTGGAGATAGGTACCTCAGAGCCTTAAAAATGTTCATTTGCTTTGATCTCAAACTCATTTTTATGGATTTATTTTAAGAATGTTATTCTCAATATGGAAAAAGGCCTTAATGCATAGAAACGGTTGTTTTGTCTGATAATATTGAAAAGTTGGAAAGAATTTAAATGTGTAAAATGGTTAACCAGTAAACCCACGCAGTGGAATATTTTGTAGCCCGCACAAAAAAATCAAGGTTATGAGTCCCCTGATTATATGAGAAATGATTGATTTCAATGTTAAATGGAGAAAAGTTGAACATAAAATTTGATATCCAATATGATGGGAACTTTGTCCCAGAAAAATCACCCTAGCCGGTGTACAGAAGGGTGGAATGGAGAGCAGATGGCAGGAAGGAAAATTCTTCCAAAGCCTTATCATTAGTCTTACTTAAGTAATAGAATATCAAGCAATTTTACTTTCTAACTTTTTTGGTTCCATATTTCCATGTAAGGGACATGAATTCTGAATACTTTGTAGGAGGAGGGTATACTTTTTCACAAAAATTGAACACTGTGTTCTAATTCCCTCCATTAGAGGGAGAAACTGTTGCATGTAATTGCAATTTGATGTGCTATTTAGAACCAGTCAGGAATTTTAGTCTACTTTCCTCTGACCGTGCTGAGGGTTTTTTGTTTTTTTGTTTATTTGTTTAGAATTTCTTTGAAATCAGTTTTAGAAGATTGATTAAACCATTATATTAAAAGTAGAGGAATTCTGCAATTTTTTCCCCTTTTTCCCCATTGAAAACTTGACTGGCTTTAGTAATGAAACATTAAAGAATTTGAAGTTCTTAGACTCTCAATTTTTTAAACATGTTCTGAATATAAAAATATATGTTCACTGAGCAAATGTTTGAAAAGAATGAACAACTTCTTGAAGGAAATAAAAGCCACCTCTGCATGTACACATACCTAATCTGCTCTTTTGTCTTAAAAAAGTATCCGAAATATTTTGCCATGTCACTAACTACTCTTCTACATCAGAGAATTTGATTAAGCTTATGCATCATCTCCCAGGAAAAACGCACAGATATATTTTGAATGTAGCACTCCTGAAGCCCATTCATGAACTCTGGTTGAGACCTCTTGTCATTCTTAGTGGCTTCATAGTGCATTCCTTCAGACGATGAGCTGTTTTTATTTAAACCAGTCCCAATTCGGAGGCTCTTAGCTTTCTTCTAGGGTTTGGTTATAAACAATCTTATGACATCATGTTGGTAGATAAATCTTTGCCCCCATCTTTGATTTCCTTAGGGTAAACTCCTGATGTAGGATTGTTGTTAGGTACCAAAAGCTACTGTCCAGACAGTGATACCAGCTCCTCTCCCAATGATGGCAGGTAATAGAGTTCCTCATTCTTTAAGTGATTGTTCAAAGCAGTTAACATGGATAAATATACCTTACTGTTTTCATAAGTATAGGTATTATGATTGTTTATCACTGCATAAGAAACCACCCCAAAACAGTGGCCTAAAACAATGACAATCATTTATTTTGTTCACGAACCTGGAGGTTGAGTAGAATATTAATTCTTTTACTACACTCTTACTGACTGAAAACAATACCTATTTGACTAGCTCAGAGTTCTGTAGGTCAGAAGTCCAGGCACAGCGTGACTGGGCTTCCTGCTCAGATACACACGGGAACATGTGGGTTCCCTCCTGAGAGTGTTAAAGCACGTGAAATTTAAGTGTAAGATATTGAGCCCCAAACGTTGGATGTTCACCATAGTTTGTGTGGGCCACAGAGCTGAAATCAAGATGTCAGTCTGGCTGTGTTAGCGTCCAGAGGCTCTGGGAAAGAATGCCTACAGGCTTCTTCCGGCTTGTTGGCATAATTCAGATGCTGCAGTTGCAGGACAGAGGTCCCCATTTCCTTGCTGGCTGTCAGTCGGGGGAGTGTTTCAGCTCCTAGAGGCCTCTCGCTTGCCTTCCCTGCCGCAGCATTGGACTTCTTCAGAGCCAGCAATGGAGAGTCTCCCTCTTGTCCCTTTTGTACTTCAATTCAGGAAGAGTTCAGGTCCTTTTCATGGGGTGCCCGAGTAGGCCACATCCACCTAAAATAATCTATCTTAAAAGATCAACTGATTTTGAACCTTAATTCCATGTGCAAAATCCCTTCACTACAGCACCTACATTTAGAGTTTGATTGGATAAGTGGAAGGTTTGTGTACTTCAGTAAGTGGTCATCTTGGGGGCTCTGTCAGAATTCTGCCTATTGCAAGCAGTGTCCCCACTTCAAGGACCGAAGTGTCTTAGTTCCTAAAACTCCTAAGATAGTTTATCAGTGTTCATTTTATTTCAGTGACCTTGGTGAAGGGAAGACTACCACCTCCGTGAGCAGGAATGGCAGCCAGCTTCCTGAGTCCACAGTGTGGCTCTGCTACTTAGTGGTGTGACCTTGGCTGTGCTGCTCTACTTACTCTACTGCTCTGCCTCTGTTTCCCTCATCTGTAAAATAACATGGAGTTAGTGATCGTTCTTTCCTCGTAGGGTTTTTTGTTTTATAAATTTATTTTTGGCTGCATTGGGTCTTCGTTGCTGCTCGCCAGCTTTCTCCAGTTGCGTCGAGCGGGGGGCTACTCTTCGTTGCGGTGCGGTGGCTTCTCTTATTGCGGAGCACAGGCTCTAGGCGCGCAGGCTTCAGTAGTTGTGGCACGTGGGTTCTAGAGCGTAGGCTCAGTAGTCGTGACGCACAGGCTTAGTTGCTCTGCGGCATGTGGGTTCTTCCTGGACTAGGGCTCGAACCCGTGTCCCCTGCACTGGCAGGCGGATTCTTAACCACTGTGCCAGTAGGGAAGCCCCCTCTTAGGGTTTTGATGATTCGATTATTTAATACCCAGGGAACTCCAGGAACAGTGCTTGACTGTAAATTGCTTTAAAAGTGATCACTTTTTTAAAACATGCTTTTGAATCTGCAATTATGCAATTCAGGTATGCTAAGCAGGTTCGTTAATAGGACTTCCTGCTATAAAGAGACCCACAAATAAAAACAGAATTTTTCTTTCTTGGTCGTAACTTCTTATTTCTGACTTACTATGTTATATGCATATGACTTTTATGGTGGGCTGCCACAAATTTATGTTGGAAAGAGTGGAATTTAAATAAATCTTTGCAAATTTGATAGATTTTGATCATTCATTTCACTGGCATGGTATGATAGGACCAGTAGCAGACTAAAATCTGAGTTCACTTCTGGCTCTGCCCCTAAATCCTGATGAGACCAATAGCTGGAAAGGCTTTTGGATATTATACTATGAATTAGTTATAATATTGACTCTGTTTGCTTAGGAAACCCTGGAGCAGTGCCTAAAGCAGTTAAAGGAGGAAAGAGTTATAAGACTGAAGGCTGATAGACGAGTCAGTGAGATAAACACGTTTCATCTGCTTTTGAGAGTGTTTTGGTTTTATTTTGATTTGATTTTAAGCCATATACACATATTTTTTAAGCTTTAGAACTGTAATATGTTGCAAATTGGTTGTATCATATGGACTTTTGCATTTACTGGTATTTAGTGATCATATGATCTATATTCCAGAAAGCATGTTTTTAAAGATGTGAAAATCTGGTTTTGTGTATGTGTGTGTGCTTTTATATGACATTAGCTTATTTCCTGTTCATGATTCTTTGATTCAAGAAGGCACTTTCTGTGCATGTATTGTATATACAGTAACATAAAAGACATGATGAGACTCTCCTGGCAATGAATTAGGAAAGTGAATCATTGAAATAAATTTAAGATATTGGAAAACTTCTAAGAATGCAATGAAAGATAAAAATATATACTATGAGAATTACATTAGGTAATGTGCATGAAAGCAGGGCATAATCTAAAAAGTTCTATCTAAATATAATTTATCACAGGGTGAGTGTAGGGAGGAATTTTTGAAAGTGCATCCATTGGATTGGCAGACACTCATTCAATAAATGTTGAGTACCTGCTCATGTAAGGCAAAAGGGGCATCATGAACATTAACAGCCTTTCTGAGAAATACGAGAGTTGAGCTTACAGGGGGTTTTAAGTGCGTAGATGATGAGCGGAAGGGGAAGAGTGCACGGGGGTGAATATGTTGAAGAAGCCAAAGAAAATATTGGTGATCGTACATTTAATAAATTGGGTTGGGTATGATTTAGGACTTTTAAACGTAAGCATTAGATATTTTACTCACTAAAGTTAATTCTTAACATTCAGCAGAGTTGTAATATGTTTTGTTCAAATCAGATTCTATAACTCACTTTCTAATTTAAGGGAAACTTAAAGCAGGTCATTTTCTAATGTGGAATGAGGCTCCATTATGAATTGAACCAGTTAGAAATGTGATCTTTTGTGAAAGATCATTAATAAAACGGTAGCTTGGGTTTATTTCTATACCACCTAAGTGTTATATAGGAAACTTTGTTGGGTGCCTGTGGGTTTTGGTTATTATGTGATAAGGTCTCTGTCTTTACTGGCGGAGGGTTACATTAATTATAAATTAATTACATTTTGAGTGTTTTAGTTTTGTTCCTTGAAACTAGGCAAGACTACTTTTTGTTTGTTTGTTGTTTTTTTGGGGTTTTTTTTTTGCGGTATGTGAGCCTCTCACTGTTGTGGCCTCTCCCGTTGCGGAGCACAGACTCCGGACACACAGGCTCAGCGGCCATGGCTCACGGGCCCAGCCGCTACGCAGCATGTGGGATCTTCCCGGACTGGGGCACGAACCCGTGTCCCCTGCATCAGCAGGCGGACTCGCAACCACTGCACCACCAGGGAAGCCCAAGGCAAGACTACTTTTGATGACAATGAGAAGAAATCATGTCAGACGTTTTCAGTCTTCTTGTATAGCTGGAACATGAAAATGCCCAGTTAAGAAACACAACTTTCTCTTTGTCTGAAGCCCTTCATGCCCACTCATTGACAAGCATGATCCTGGATGATGAAGGTGTTCTGGGCAGCACTGAGAATTCTTTTCAGAAGTTCCATGCTTTCCTGGTTCTCCTTAAAGATGCTGGGTTAGTTCATGTCTCTTCATGGCATTCTTCTCTTTGCGACTCTAATGGTAGTTTGCTGAGGAACTGGAGCAATATTCATCACTTACGTGGCCATATTTAGCCAAATTTAGTGTAATTATAGGTAATATAGTTGACGTTTTAAAATGAGGAATTAAATTTTTTAAGAAATGCAAGTAGGGAAGCCTGCTTTGGTAGAGTGGGGAGCCCATTATAAAAGAGTAACCTGTAGACAGAGTAATTAGTAGGTATAGTTGTTTTGTAAAGACTAAATTAAAGGCAGTTTTCATTGAAAATAGTTGGGAATGCATAAGAATTTTCCTATCTTTCACTTATTTTGCTTGTTTGATAAGTTTGAATTAAAGTTATCTTTGCCTTAGACATAAAAATGATTATTAATCTGCAGGGGAGATATAGGTCAGTGGTTCTCAACCGGGAGCAATTTTGCTGAAAGAGGGAAGTGGAGATTGATAGTTGATGGAGTTTTGTCAGTGAATGTCAGTGTTTTGTCAGTGAATGAATTGGTGTTGGTGTTCGGAAGGAAGGAACAAACACATTCTTGGAAACTGGAGGAAAGGTGGTAAAGAAGTGTGGGAATGGAGGTGTGACAGGCAGTGGACAGGGTGCATGGTACATGTTGAAGCTGCTAGTGAGACAGTGGGATGTCTCCTGGAGGATGAATCTGGAAAGGGCTGAGGATTTGGGGGAGAGAGGGGCTTGTAGTCTGGAGTAGGATGTTGGCTTTTAAGATTTTAGAAGTAGGGCTTCCCTGGTGGCGGAGTGGTTGAGAGTCCGCCTGCCGTTGCAGGGGCTAAAGGTTCGTGCCCCGGTCTGGGAGGATCCCACATGGCGCAGAGCAGCTGGGCCCGTGAGCCATGGCCACTGAGCCTGCGCGTCCGGAGCCTGTGCTCCGCAACGGGAGAGGCCACAGGAGTGAGAGGCCCGCGTACCGGAAAAAAAAAAAAAAAAATTTATGAGTTAAAGCAAACTATCCTTAATGAAGAAAGAAGACATTAGAGAAAATATTCCAGATTTAAATTGTATAAATGTCTATTCTGTTCATATTTTATCTAGGTTTCTATTTGTATGCAGTCAGCTTACAATGAAGGAACACTAATGAAGGTACACATACTGATATAATTTTTAAAATAAGTAGTCCAGACATAGCTAATAGGTAACATATTAGAGTGAATCACCTGGTTATGGGAATGGGAGGGGAAAACCTGTCAGCTTTTCCTCTAGCCTTACTTGGAGCCCCCATCAGCCAATCTCAGAGTGGTCTTGGGAACTGACAGCTTGAGAACACAGTCTGGTCACAAACTATATACGGTTTACATGTGCCTGGAGGATAGAAAAGAAATTAATTATCTTACAGAATAGGGTTTTATTTTTAGTGAGGGAAAGGAAATGGGTAATAACTACCCCAATCACCAAAGTCTGAAAACGTAGTGGACATAGCCTTGGATATAGCTAGGTTAAGCTGAGAATCACTTGGCAAGATATAATTACAAAAAAAACTGGCTCTGAAATCTTCTGATTAATCAATTGACTGTGTTAATAATAAGATTACAGAGTAACACTGAAGTTTTGAACTCTACTTTTTAATGGTTGGCTTTGTTCATCACTGAATTTTTGTCTTGTCTTTTGTCTTCCCCTCCACTTTCCGAAAATTACAGGTGATGCTAGGATTCCTTTGCCTCTTGACTCCTTCCGTGTCCCAGCGTCTACTCAGGAGGCCTTAGAAACTTCCAAAGACAACCTGGGGGTCCCAGTCACAGAGCAGCGGCAGGAGTCTTTTGAAGATTTCATTGCTAGAACATGTTCTCCTTCAGCAGACGTCATTTCTGGAACTGGAAGTCAAAGAAAAGAAGAGGAATTATCTAGAAATAGCAGGTCTTCTTCAGAGAAAATGAGCAAAGCAGGTGAATAGACCAAAAACTACTCTGCTAAGAAACAACCTGGGAAGGACCTGCATTCCTGCTCTGACTCACCTGTAAAGCAGAAAAGCAAAGGAATTGGGCAAAATAATTCTTTGGTTAATAAACCAATTAAAAGTGAGTCTTCGAAAAAACACATTTCTGTTAAGAGAGTAGAATAGTGACTGTTTCATCAAAGACAACTAAAAGTAAACTCAGTTTACTAGAACAGTCTGAAAGTGATACTCTTGGATCTGATTGTGAATTTCAAGAAAGCATCCATACTCTATCACGCCTAACATAGGTCTAAATCTTTTAAAATTATGTTTTTGCCTTCAAATTTTCATAAATTACTTATGTTTTTATTATAGCATATGGTGTTTTCAGTTACTTGACTGGAAGCCATTAGAGAAAGATTTTTTTATCTATACTTTTTTATTATAATGAAAGTTTGGGTGTACTTTTCCTTGTAACACTTTGCACCATTCATTCAGCTAGTGTTTACTGAGGGCTTCACATGTACAGTACTTTTCTGGGTGCTGTTGCTTTCAGCAGTGAACAAAATAAAGCCTTTACTCTCCTGGAACTAGCACTCTGTGGTGGGAGAAAACATAAACAAAGCAGGCTAAGGGTTAAAAAGAGATGGGAATAATAAATGGAATAGTTTTACCATTTGGTTAAACATCAAACTATTATAAATCACACGGCCAGAAGCCATTGACATATTTTAATTCATAATAACCAGAGAGCCTCAAACATTTACCAAGGCACTTAACCGTGTTTATGGATTACAGCAACGCTCTGAGGTAGGGAACTCTTACCATCCCCATTTTATAGATGAACAGTCTGAGGAGACATTATGTGAGTTGCCCAGAATTACACAGCTATAAGTAAGTGGGAAGTTGCAATGTGACCCGAACCCATGCTTTTTTTTTTTTAATGTATGGACTTTATTATCTTTCATTTGTTTCTGATTTATGTGAATTTTTTCTTTAAAGATTTTTTCTGATGTCAACCATTTTTAAAGTATTTATTGCATTTGTTACAGTATTTGCTTCTGTTTTATATTTTGGTTTTTTGGCCTCAAGGCATGTGGGATCTTAGCTCCCCGACCAGGGATTGAACCCTCACCCCCTCCATTGGAAGGCAAAGTCTTAACCACTGGACCACCAGGGAAGTTCCCCTTATGTGACCATTTTTCTGGCAATTTTTTTAAATTTTATTTTTTATTGACATACACTTGAATTACAGTGTTGTGTTAATTACTGCTGTACAGGAAAGTGACTCAGTTACACATTTATGTACATTCTTTTTCATATTCTTTTCCATTATGGTTTATCACAGGATATAGAATATAGTTCCCTGTGCTCTACAGTAGGACCTTTTTGGGGTTTTTTTTAATACATGCACTTTTTAAAAATAAATGTATGTATGTATGTATGTATGTATTTTTGGCTGTGTTTGGCGTTTGTTGCTGCACGTGGGCTTCCTCTAGTTGAGGTGCACATGCTTCTCATTGTGGTGGCTTCTCTTGTTGCAGAGCACGGGCTCTAGGTGCCTGGACTTCAGTAGTTGTGACATCCGGCTTAGTTGCTCTCTGGCATGTGGGATCTTCCCGGACCAGGGCTTGAACCCATGTCCCCTGCATTGGCAGGCATATTCTTAACCACTGCACCACCAGGGAAGTCCCATGTAGGACCTTTTTGTTTATCCATCCTGTATATACACCAGTTTGCATCTGCTGATCCCAAACTCCCAATCCAACCCTCTCCCACCCCCTCCTCCTTGGCAACCGCCAGTCTATTCTCTATGTCCTTGGTTATGTTTCTGTTCACACATAGGCTGTAACCAGGCTCTTAATTACTTTGTTATCCTGTTTCCTTGTTAAGAGAAGAAGGGTTTAAGGAAGGCACTGAGAGAGAAGCCAGTGACCACTAGAAGTGCAAAAACAGTGGGGCTGTCAGAAAGCACACCTGTCTCCTTCCCCCATCGTGAGCAGAATTTTTAAATGGCAGAGTATGTAAGAGTATGTGATGACATATCTCTGGATTAAATGATGTCTCTCTGGTAAAACATGTACAGATAAGTCTTTAGTTCAATCAGAGTGAAAGGTGAGATCAGAGAAAAGCTGGAGTGTCAGATTTCTTGTAGAAGGTCCTGCCTGATTGTTACTAAGAGGGCTACTACAGTACTAGTTAGTTCATTAGTCATGGGTTGAGTGTTAGAGGAGTGAAACAATGAGCAAGATGTAGTGTTGGCCCTTTAGCAGTGGAGTGAGAGGGGAAGACGCACAGCAGATGTCTCATCCTGCACGTGACCTGCTGTGACGGGCATATTCAGGGCGTTTAGTCAGTGTTTGTGGAAGAAGAGGGGGAGCCGTGAGGCAAAGAAAAGTCATCAAAAGAGGCAGTCCCTAAGCTAAGTCTTAAAGGACTCGTGAGAAACTGGTGAGTCAGCCGGTGAAAGGCAAGGATACTCAAGGCAGAGTGGACAGCGGAAGTCCAGAGCCGTGAGTGTGCGAGGGGTGTGTCACACAGCCACAGGCACAGGCTCTGGAGGATCAGTGCAGTGTCCCCAGGCAGCGGCAAGTGCCCCTAAAGGAGGCAGCGAGGAGGAGGAGAGCAGGTCTTAACCATCCATGTGCGTGGAGCTGGTTTCCTCAGAAAATAGCTAAGAATGGAAAGGACAAGTTCAGGTGGCATTTTAGACCACTGACGTCAGTATGGATGAGGACTCTGAAGAAGCCTGGAGATAATTATGCCCCACTCTTCTGAGGAGCAGTGCTTTATATTTTCGAGTGGGACTTTCACGCTGCCACCTCCTCTCCTGTCCCTACTGAAAGGTTTATAGACCGGCAGAAGGGAGAACCTGGCTTAAGTAAAGTTAATCAGGTTCCCTTACTGTACAGCTTCTCGGGGCTGCTGTAGGCTAATGTTCATTCTGGATCGTCACAGCAGGCGTATGGTACACAGCCATCCTCAAAGCTATTTGACCCTAGAGTCCTTTTCGAATAGAATGTCTAACAACTGGTTCCACCAAACAGCAATTTTGTAACTTCTAGACCAGGTTATGGCAAGAAGAAAGGGGTCTGAAATAAGGTATAGATGAAGGGAGGAAGTAAGTTCTAATTGTATTTAGGAAATTACCGGCAAGACTTGACCTTGGGAAGTAAGGAAGAAGTAGGAGGCGGAGGCTGAACCCCCATCTGTGTGACTAAGGTTGGGTGATGGTATCATTGAGTTTTGAAATAGGGGATAAAGAACTGAAGTGGGGAAAAGACTTTAGCTCTGGACATGTAGAATTTGAAAGCACCTGTAGAATTCAGAAGACAAACTGGTAGATAACTGGACATGCACGTGAAGACATGGAAAGATAAAAATTTGAATGTCCTCAGCACATATCAGCAGTCATTAAAATCATGAAAATGGATGAGATTTCAGAGAATTGTGAGTACTGACAACGTTTAAGTAATAAGCAGAGAAAGAATTCTGGGAAGGAGAGAGGTGATAGAGTTTCAAGAAGGAGGAAGTAGATGACAGTGTCATCCTTCAGAGAATGTGAGTGTCCATTGGATTTGGGCAGTTAGGTCCCCAGTGACCTTAGAGCAGTTCAGTGAAGTGGTGGACAAAAAGCCAGATGGCAATAAACTGAGGGTGTAGGGCTGCCTGTCGGGGCCAGGCGGGGCTAGTGAGGACAGTGGGAATAGGCTACTCTCAAGGAGTTTGGATGAAAAGAGAAAATAATTAGCAAAAAAGAATTTTTTAGAATGAGAAGGACATATTTTATATGTTGAAATGAAGGAACCAATAAAGGAGATCCTGAAGATGTAGATAATAATTTAGAGAATTGGGGAAACATGGACATATGAATAAGAAAAAAAACCTTGCGCAGTATATAAAAATCACTTGTATCCTTCGAGCTGGATGGATACTGGTAAGTTTGGGAGAAAATAAAGGTAAGAAGAGATAGAAGTTAAATAAGTTTATACTGATAGCCTCAGTTTTCTTTGACACAGATTTTTCAGACACACATATATACACATACATAATTACCGTTTGAAAATTCTTTCATAGTTACATGTTTTATAAATCACGTCTGAGAAAAGTCACTGATTTTCATTTTGTACAGCATTATCTTGTAAGGACAAGATACAGTGACAAATTCCATGCTTTTTGCATATCAGAGCTGACATTGAAAGTATCTGCATAATTGAATTTTCACTTATTTGTAATAAGTTTATCCTTAGGAGGATACTTTCATAGTGTTTGATCACAGATGAGTTTGAGCATTGCTATCACTCAATAATGTTAAGCATCTGTCAGGTTCTCTCCTATACTATATATTAATTTTTTGTCCGTTAAGCAAATATTTATTGGCGGCCTGTGGGAATAAGATACACCTAGGCCCTCTTTCCTTGGTATATTCACAAAAGCCTCTGAAACTAAATTTCCAAGTCAGGCCATACTAAGGCCTGGCATAATAAGTTTTCATTGTTAACAGTTTTTTTGTGTTTGTGGGGGTTTTTCGTTTTTATTTTTTTGAAGCAAGGATAAGACACTGTCTTAACTCAGTAGTTGTCCATTCATTAATAAGTCAAAGAAGACATTGATGAAGCATGGTATTTTGAATATCCTTTCCACAGAATAGGTAATGGGCCATCCTGAAACTCTGGTGAGATGCTTATCATTTTCAGATTTTGCAGTGGCTGAGAAAACCCTATTACACCTTGAATTATCACTAGAAACATGAATTCAGCCAAATAAAAACAGTGCCTCTGCCTACTGGGGTGGTCAATTTCCATCTCAATAAAAAAAGTGACCATTTCTCCTTTAGATTAAAATCAAGAAAATCCCCTCTGTCCAGGATGCAATAATGGGGTGCACGAAAGAGGAAAACCGAAGCTATTCCCTCTTTACACCTGAACAGTGAATTCATTCTGATATCAAATATTTGTTATGATTCTGTTATGACCAGGTGCTTTATTGTTTAGAGATCAAGTTACTGTTCATTCTTGGTAAGTAAGAAAAATCCACGTTTTAGGACTCTGAATAGTAACTTTATATATATTATATATATATATTAAAAATAAATATGTATATTATATGTAATATATATTCCACCTATTCAACAAAATTGTAACTTCCATCATCTCTTACGAATGATGAACTGTATTCACTCTTTGGAAAGGGCTTATAGGGAGTTAAAGTTTCCATATACTTTTTATATAAGACCGTGGAAACCAAATTCTCAACTGGGAGCAAACTTAGGTTTTGCTCTGAAGGTTTATGCTTGCCTGGCCTTAGAGTGGTAGGCCAGGAACTCAAGTTTTTTTCCTCTAAGTTACTTTCATTGATGCCACCCTGAAAAAATTTAGAGGGAGTATTTTTGAAATAGCTTTATCTCAGTAACCCTTTAAAAATGCTTCAGGGTATGGGGAACATAACTGTCAAAATGTTCAAGCAACTCTTGTTGATTTAAGTGTAATTGATCAGGAGCAATACAGGAAGGAGCTGGGTACAAAAGACAAAAGGCGTGAGGCTATTTCATGTAGTGTTTTTGGCTTATTGTACAAAACAGAGAAAGTCTCATACACTCGCGCAGCCAAGGTCCCCTACTGTTCTCTCCTTTTAGTAGAAATAAAAGAGAGCTCGTTTCTCAGTAGCAGCATTCTATCCTTAAGTGGGTACACAGTGATATTCTGATGGTCTCTGGAGCAGAGAATAATTCCGTGGCAGCGCTGACCTCCAGTCACCGGGTTCTCTGTAACTTAGTCTTTCATGGCCAAGGACCATAATCATTCTTTCGATTTATATTTAGCATCTCAAAATGGAAAGGATTCCATGGACAACAAAACAGGAAGTGATTTCATGAAGTGTTTTAGTATGGATAAAACAATAAACTGTAAAAATACAAATCATCAGTGAAGCTTTTTCTTTCCGGAGAACTATATTCAGAAATTAATGTAAGCCTCTAAGGTGCGCATGTGTGTTTTTTCACCCATGGTCATGTTTGTATGTGTGTGCATTCCACTGCTACAGGAGACATGCAAAATGATATCAGATTTGTACTGGTTTCTCCCAAGAACTGTGTGCTCGCAGGGTTCGTTCAGGAAGGTGAGTGCCCTCCCACCACATCACAGTCGTATCTCATCACCTTCGGCGGGAATAGTTGACACTTTAACCTCACATGCAGGCTTATTAAATTAGTATTACTCATCAGAACTTGCTTACTAATAAAACAAGCTGAATTAGCCACTGCAGAATCATATTTGGAAATTCAATGAAAATTTTACATTTTTAATAAAGGCCCAGAAGTATTATTTCAGAGCAGGTGGTACAGAAAACTGTAGTCAAATTTGACATTCATTCATCATTGAAGTGTGGAACATGACAGGTGAAAATTGATATTGATTTCTTTCCTCTAATATTTGGAAGAGTTCTAACAGGTAAATCAAATGAGATAACAAGACATATCAAGTCTCACTCATTTCTATGATCCCATCCTCCCCACATATCACTCCTTCGCCTGCCATGTTTTGAATAATTCAATGCCCATAGTCTTTCCAGTCCAGTGTATTATAAGACACACTCAAGCTGGGTTTCAATCATATTAGACTGAAAGCTGAACATTTTAGGAAGGATTATTTATTTAAAACCAAATGCGTCTTGAGCCCGACAGCCTTTGAAACCAAACAATCCTGGGAGTTCAGTTGGATTCAGAAAATTCAGTAATCCTATTTGATGTATGTTAACCGTATCAATATTAACAACCTTCTGCTGGATTTCAGCACTGATTTGAGAGCTGAGTTACTACTGGTCTTGTATTTTACCTAGTTGTGAAAGCACTGAGAGAGTTGTTCTTGGGTTGAACTTGACCCGCCTCTGGGAATGCTCTCTGTTCTATCCACCTTGAAAAGCTTTATTCAAGTGCATTTCTCGGCCTTCCTTCTGTTCACTTGCACCCCTTGGGAAAACGAAAGATGCTCAAATATAGATGTGAACACTGCAGGTGCTCTGCTTGGCAATGGTGTCTTTCAGCTTCCCAATAAAAAATTATATTGCTGACCACCCATTTGACTGAAAAGTGACTCATTTTACTGACAGATATCTGGATTGAGATGCCAAAAGAAATAGGTCATTTCAAATTTCCTTTTTAAGTCATAGCTTTGTGTTGCAACACTACTTGTTCAAAACTTAGATCATGAAGGTTCCTTCCTATGACCTCCAAATAATTAAAATGTTCTTCAATAGGCTCTATGAAAAGCAAGCAGAGGGGCTTCCCTGGTGGCACAGTGGTTGGGAGTCCGCCTGCCGATGCAGGGGACACGGGTTCGTGCCCCGGTCCGGGAGGATCCCACATGCCGTGGAGCGGCTGGGCCCGTGGGCCATGGCCGCTGGGCCTGCGCGTCCGGAGCCTGTGCTCCGCAACAGGAGAGGCCGCAGCAGGGAGAGGCCCGCGTACCGCAACAACAACAAAAATAAATAAAATAAAGCAAGCAGAATATTCCTAATTATCAATCTTTCTCTTGAGTCATATAGTTCTTGTAATTTCAAGGAAGAGAAACTCAAATGTAAAGTGTTACAATAGCCAAGCATACCAGCACTATTATCTAACCATTCAGCAATTTTCTCTGCCAAGTCACTCTGAACCTTAGACTACTGAGGATGTCTTCTTAATTAATTTTTAAAATTCTCCTCTTTTGAGTTAAAAAATGGTCACAATTTTATAAGTAAAATTAAAGAAAAATACCAAATAGAACATCTGAGATGTTTCCATTAGGCATTATATATATATACATAAATTTAATAGATATACATATATAAATGCACTGGGATAAATCTCCATCTTCTGTGTCAGTCGGACATAGGTCCATTTTCTTAGGAATAGGGAACTCCTTTCACAATGGAAGTGAGGAAATTGGCAAATGTACACCATATAAGTACTTTTGGATGGTAGTGACCAAGTTCTCAAAACACACACACACACACACACACACACACACACACACACACACTGAAGAATATCAGAACACTTAACGTTTCAAAGACACAGGAAGAGAAATGCAAGTTTCCCCTAGAAAGCCTTTTGTTTTTTTGAAGTCAGAAGTCTGAAAAGATGTTTTTATCAAGCCAGCTTTTTCTAACTTAACTGCATATGCAATAAAAGAGTCCTATCTTAGTCATTTTTAGGGCAAGATTTTCTTTAAGTCCCAAGAAAGTAAGCACTTGTAAATGTAAATTTTGTATGGACATAAACCTGGCCAGGATATCCGTTGGAGGCTGGAAATCTGTTGTTGTTCCTTTTCCTTTTGTATTGAAAGCTAAGTTCTCCATTCTGAGTTCAATTTGTGAAGATCACTTTTATTTTGACAAACGCTATTAAAGTAGCCAATTCAAGGAAGACAGGTTAGTCTTCCACCTAATTACCCAGTCCAGCTTTTACTCAGTGTCTTTCACCTGAGCAAAGTCTCCCCAGTCTTTCAACTGAGGATAAACCACGCAGTGTCTAAACTGAGCAAGATCTTCCCAGTGTCTTTTAAGTGAGGCTAACCCACTTGAGCAAAAGTCTTCCAGTGTTTTTCTACCGAGGTTAAGCTCTCAGTGTTTAAACTGAGTAAAAATCTTCCCAGTGTCTTTCACTGAGGATGACCCAGGTACTTCTTCTTGAAACCAAGTTTCAAGGATAACCTACTACTCAAGAGAAGAGTTGAACACCACTGAATAAAACTTAGGATCATCAACAAAAACTGGAGATCCAATAACCAGGAGATACTCACCCAAATTCGTCTGGACTCTCTGAGAAAGCGGACAGGCCCAAGAAGCCTCTGCTGGTGCCAGGACTCTGGATCCTCATAGAGTTCAGGCAAAGAAGAAAAGTCTGCTCTGGGCCCCTTCATTGGTTGCCAAGACTGCTGACTGAAAAATATGCACAACCCAAAAGGAGAATTATGTTTTATTTGGCAGATTTTCTGAGGACTTAAGCCCAGAACACAGCCTGTCAGATCACTCTGAGGAACTGCTCAGAAGACCTAAGGGAGCAGTCAAGAAAAACCAGGTAGTCAGAACATCAAAAGATTACTATTAATTAAAGAAAACTAGACCTCTCAAGTTAAGGACTTTAGCACTTTTCTATGTATGAGAAGATGAAAGAATCTGGGCTCCGTGAAATCATTCCTTTGATATGCACCTTAACTCTAGAACCAGTACCCTGTTTTTCTCCATCCCGAATCCCCTCAAGGTGCACAGTTGAGGGTTCCTGCTTTGACGTCTGACTTGATGACTGCAACATCCTTTGTCTACTGATATGGCAGGGAACATTTTTCATCCACGGGTAAGAAATGGAGGAGAAAATTAACATAATTCAAGATATAAAACCATTACAATACTAAAAATTCCCAAATGTCAAACAAACATAAGTACCCTTGACCTGTAAAATGGAAGATGCCAAAGAAGGGAAAAAAAGAAACAATCAAGAAAATGTAGAAAATAAAGCATAAAATAAGATGGCAGAAATCAATAACAGTAGAACAATAATTAAATAAATCAAGGTAAATGTTATCATAAGATTTTTAAATTTCAAAAAAAAAACCCCATCAAACAAAACATATTGAAAATAAAGTAATAGAGAAAATTTAGAGAGCAAATATGAATGCAAAGAAGACCTGTTAGGTAGTTAGTCAGACATTAGCAGCAAGGAGGTGACAGTGGTGAGAAAGACAAGAAGAAATTGAGTCACACCCAGCCATCTGGGGACTCTCCCTTGACTCCACCCAGAACCGGAGAAACTATGGTCGGGTGGTGGGCAGCTTATCCTGATAAAGAGAGGCACAGTAACACAAGGGGACTTCTCCAGGCTGTGCATGCCCAGACCAGACAGGCGTATAACCTATAGTAAATCCAAACTCATTATACCATAATTACAATAAATTACATGTGGTTTTGCCCCTCCCCCCACCCAGTAGGCATTTCTTGGGGATTCAAGGATGAGAGCATGCGCAGCAGAAAACTTGTTCCATAGCTCAGGACTGTCAATCAAATAATGATCCTTGTCACTCACCCCCACCTCTCTGCAAAATGCTCCTTAAAAGCGCTCGTAAGCCTTTATAGGAATGCTGCTTTCAATCTGCAGAAACAGTACACCCATCCCCCCCACCCCGAGAGTGTACCTTTGCTTCGATATACTTTGCTTTGGGCTTGCTTCACTTCGCTGAAATAGCCTGTTCTCAGAAACAGCCTGCTCTTTCTCTCTCCTTCTCTCTCTCTCCCTCTCTGAGAGTGTACCTATGCTTAACTAAACTTTGCTTTCTGCTTAAGCTTAACATGGGAGTTTGCGATCCTTTGCTTACTATCATGGAACCAAGATAGCTGGTCCAGACCTTCCACTGACCTCCTCGGTTGAAGCTATTTTGTTACAAAGCATGTCCACATGGTGACAGACCTAAGTCTAAATTTTGATAAAAGGTGGAATTAAGGTGAGAATATCATATGGGAGGAAAAGACTGTAGGAACAACAGTAGATGTAGGAGATATGTTTGTGAAAGTGCACATTCATGGCAATATAGCCAAATAAACTCACATGCCCACGTTCCCACTAAAACTGTATAAAATTATGACCAACAAGCAGAGAATACACATTATTTTAAAGCCCTCATGGGGCATTAAGACATATTTACCATGTGAATCCTTCAGTGAATCTTGTGTTACTGCTAAGGGATAGGAAGTGGTGTCATAAGGGAATTTTGTGTAAGACTCAAAGCTCCCTTTCTATATGGTTCAGGCTGGACTTGAAGCTTCAGGGGCCTGGGAGGATGGGGCAGGAAAGGCAAGGCACACTCAGAAAAGAGAATACATCCATAACACACTAGGGATATCTGAAGAGGCTGCTCAAGACCTGGCTCAGCCCCAAGGGTTTGACCCCTAGTCCTACTCTTCACCCTACAGCCCGTTAGGGTCAGGACCTTGGCTCACCCTAACCCATTCCTAGCTTCCGGGTATAGAATGAGTGCACATGTGTGAATGTTAGTGTTCTCTCAAAATTTACATGTTGAAATCCTACCTCTTAAAGATAGGAGGCCGGGCCATGCAAAAGTGCTTATGAGCTTTCATGAATGGGATTAGTGCCTTATAAAAGAGACTCCAGAGATATCTCTAGCCTCCTCCCATCATATGAGGATACAGAGAGAAGGCTCCAGCTGTGAACCAAGAAGAGAGCTCTCACTACGAGGTGGTCATACTGGTGACTTGATCTTGGGCTTCCCAGCCTCCAGAACTGTGATAATAAATGTCTGTTGTCTTTAATCTACCCAGTCTATGGTATATTGTTATAGCAGCCCTAATGGATTAAGACCACATACTTCAAAATTTATCTGGAGAGTGGGGACTGTCTTATCGTTGCAAACTAAGAAGTTGGGTTGAGACAACATATGAAAGATTTTTTTTAAGTAGAAAATTATGGATTATTGGATTTGAAAGTACTAGAGTGGTTAAGGAAAATGAGTACGTGTGTGTGTGCGTGTTTGCAGTGTGTCCCAAAAGTTTTTGTGCAGTTTAAAGATTTACTAACTCCAGAATCATAAACACTACAAACTTACAAAAATATCATTTGAAGGTTTAACTGTTACCAGATGCAAGTCTGTGTGCCTGATGCACAGTGAGGCTAAATACTGAAACATCAGAGTTTGGAGCAGAGAAAGGTTTACACAGTGCCATGCAAGAAGACACGTGGCTCATGCCCAGGAAAAACCCCAAACTCCCTGAAGGCTTTCAGCAAAGCCTTTTTAAAGGCAAGGTGAGGGAGGGGCATGGCTAATTGTTGCAAATATCTTGGTGTTGGATCTTTTGTTCTAGCAGCTGGCCAGATGGGTCAGATCCTGGTCAGGTCACGTGTTCCTGTAAACCTCCAACAAAACAATTATTATTCTCTGTTCTGCAACTTTTTATCTCCATGAATGGGCTCTTAAAAGTCAGAGCCTTAGAAATAGGCTATCCTGTATATTTCAGGCTCTAGGCAACATTGTTTTACAAAAAGTGCAGAGCCAGCCCGGGTCACAGGAATGGACAGAGTTAGCTCAGGCAACAAAGCATAAAGATTAAAGTAAAAAAGATCTGATGTGGAGTCAGATTTGTTCTTCCCTATTACATAACTATTTATAATTCTTTCATAATTATGAATTTTGAAAAATAAATTATTTTAATTTTTGTGTGTAGTTCCCTCTGATAGAAAATGAGGCAAAACATACACTATTCAAAATTCACAAAACTAAATAAGTGTAAAAGAAATTCAAGTTCTATCCCTGGGTTTACACAAGACACAAACATGATGTGGGAAAGTTGGAGCTGAGGACAAAGGAAATCCTGAGTAAAAATATCTGTGAAACAGCCAGTCTTCTAGGGTCAGCTTAAGATGTTCAAGAGTTATCAAGTTGGTGGGCCTCAAGTAAAGGTCTCTAATGGATGAAGGAACCAGGTTCCAGATGGAATGAACAGAAAATTGGCTAAGGTCTCTCTGACAGGATGAGAGTAGTTGGAAGGAGGGATCTGGAAGCCCCAGGAGGGTGCAGGTGTCTGTGGGTCTGGATGGGAAGGAGGGGTAGTGATTCAGCCTCTTTCTCTTATTGCCCCTCCCCCACACTCAGGAGCCCTTTGTGACAAGGCCACAGCTCTGCGATGCAGGCCTGGGGTTCTGCCATCAAGTGAACTCCCAGTGCTCTGTTGCCTGAGGGCAGCAATGCAGTTCAGAAGATGGAGAATCTCTTTTCTTTGAAAAACACTGTTGCTATCTGGCTGAGATCCAGCCCAACTTCCTGGGTGATTGATATCATCCTTGGGTTCCTGTGTGGACTGGGGCTCTTCCTAATGTTACTCCCCTGCTTCCAGAGTAATCCATTCTTAGCACCACCTAGGAAACATAGAAACATCAGGAAGGTAAGAAACCTTTGGCTTAATCCCAGCAGAGATTATCTTTTTTTCTTATTCTTATTTCCACTTTTCTAAACCATCTAGAGAGACTCCTGAGATGGGAACTCTCAGAAAAGTAGAGAACATCATCCTTCTAGGGAAAAGCCAGGCCAGAGAGGGGTTAGAGTGGGCATGAGGATTTCTAGCCTAAGATCGTAGACCAGGAGTTCAGGTATGGTAGAGGGCTCCAGGGCAAGTCCCCAATGCAGTGACTAATGGTTAAGGACTGGATTACTAAGAGTTCAATCTCTGCAGGAAGGCTGACCCCTGAGCCCTGGTTCACCAGCCACCTTCCCACAGCGGGTGTCTCAAGTGAGACCTTCCTCTGTGTTGGGGCTGATCTAAGGGCAATGCTGAGCCCCTGAGAGCCTGAGAGAAGAGGCTGGAGTGGAGGTCTGGCCTTGGGAAGCAGAATCCTATCTGACAAAGCTCACGTGGGCATTTGGGTCTGAGAATGTGTGTGTTTCTTGATCAGAGGAACAGTGACAGAAGAAATCTATGGTGATTAAAACTTAAAAAATCCTTCTTGGGCTACCCTGGTGGTGCAGTGGTTGAGAGTCCGCCTGCCAATGCAGGGGACGCGGGTTCGTGCCCCGGTCCGGGAGGATCCCACATGCCGCGGCGCGGCTGGGCGCATGAGCCATGGCCGCTGGGCGTGTGCGTCCGGAGCCTGTGCTCCGCAACGGGAGAGGCCACAACAGTGAGAGGCCCGCGTACCGCAAAAAAAAAAAAAAAAAAAAAAAAAAAAAAAAAAAAAAAAAAAAAAAATCCTTCTTTGCACTCTTCAAAGAAGAAAAACTGAAAATATTTTTATCCACTTTAAAAATAAGTAAAAGGGGAAAAAACCCCACAGAGTTTTAGTTAAATGTAGAAAGTCATGTTGTTCATGAACACAGCTTGCCTAGATAGATGACAGTGAGAGTTGGGTGTTAGCCCCTCATTTCTTTTTCTCTCTCAGCATCAAGTAGAGCTGAAGGGGAGGAGCAGGAGTAGGAAGAAAAGTGGATCTTTGAAAGGTAAGCCTTTGCCTTTCAGCCCTGCGTGCCCCCGAGAGTTAGCTTCCATCTCTCCTAATCCTGAGGGCCCAGCTTCACGGTCTCTGAGGATGCCAGTGGCAGAGCTTATTCTTCAGGAAACAGAGCCTTGGGAAGGCTCGTTGGAAGGAGATCAGAGCCCAGATACTTCCCAGAAATTTGTGCTTAGAATGAAGCCATGAGGACCTAAAAATGGGGTGTGTGGACTGTGGTGGACCATTGGTGCCTGGGTTGAGAAGTGGGACCTCCAAGTCCAACTGTGGACAAGTTGTTTAACTTTGCTCAGATTCCTCTGTGTGATGACCACTGACCTTTCTCCCCTACACGGCAGTTGTAAGGGCTACAGGGGTTAATTAACGTGGAGGCACTTTGCAAAGGACAAACCCTTTTCAAGTGAGACTTACCATCACTGTCAGGGACATGTGGCCTTGGACACTGATACTTGGGCTCCAGAGTCTAATCCTCCAAAGATTTCCCTTAAAGGGCCATTGCACTCAGCCTCCTGAAAGACTCTTAGGCCTCTGCCTTCACCACCATGACCCAGTCTCCTGATTTCCAGCTTGCAGAGATTGCCTGGAAGAACTGGAGGGGACTCACAACCTGGTTTCACTTCTGCAAAGGTAAAGAATCTTTCCCCTTCTCTCCTGGGTCGTCCTTCCTCCCAGAGCCTATAATGTGACCCCAGCCCTGGGAGGGGGAGCCATGGGAGGGCGTGGCTAAAGCCCTAGGGTGAGGGAGAGCAGGAGCATTATGAAGTCAGTGTGGGGACAGAGGAGGGTTCTTGGGCTACAGGTGCCCACCCCTGCCTGTCCTGTCCAGCCATCCTGGCCCCATCTGCTCTCCTACAGCTCCCTGGGGAGGCTTCCTGGCAAGGGCAACTTTCATCAGCTCTCATGTCAAGACCCTCCTGGTGAGATGTGCAAAGCAGTGCCTGCTGGAGCCTGTGGAAGATACTGCTTGAAGGGTTGGGAACCCTGCATGAACACCTCCTGTAGGGTTTCCTTCCTTGATCCAGACACTCGAGAGGTGCTGGAAGCACATATTAGAAGGTTTTGGGTAAAGCACAGGTGGACCCTCCCCCTCAAGGTCCTCAAGCCCATAAATCTCTTGAAGCTGAAAAAGCTCCAACCCTCCACCGTTCTGCAGTTTGCCTCTTCCCCTTCAGCCACCTGTGTGTCTGGGTCCCACTCAACAGTCACGTGTGCTGAGTTCCTGGAGAAACCTCCTCAGGCTCATTCAGGAGAGAAGGTGATAACAGAAGAGTCAGTTCCTACCCTGAAGAGGCCTCTCCTTGTCCCCTCAACTGTGTGTAAGGAAATCCAGAGTGCCCTGGGAGCGATTCCATCTGCTGACTACCATGGGCCCTCAAAGGCTTCTCTGACTGGACAGGAGGGCAGGCCACCTTCTCAGTCCCTCACACTCAGCCTTGTGGGCAGAACCTGGAAGAGTGAGACTGTGGAATGGGTCAAGAGGGACAGCCTAGAGCCAGGTCCAAGTTCAGCAATGGTCAGGAATGAGCCAACAGAGGAGAGTGGTGGTCAGGCCTCAGGAGACCCCTGCCATAGGGTAACAGTGATGGAGGTGAACTTAGGATCCCAATCTTTGAGAGGTGAAGAGGCCAGGGAGGCTGTGGAGGCCAAGGACTCTCCTGCTCTTCAACCACAGTCTAGTGTTATCTTGGAAACCAAAGTGTTGACAAAATCCCAAACCACAAATGTACATATGAGGAGTTTAGAGGTGCCAGGGGCCAGTAAAAGTCTCCTACTACCTAGAATGTCTGTTGTCCAACATCCAGGTGAGCCATGCCTTAACATGGGGGTTGCTAGTGAGTTTAACTCCAAAGTAAAGGTACAGTCAGACAACCAGCTTCAGGACTTTCCCAAACACATGTTCCTTGCTGCAGACAACTTGGCTTCTCAGGTGCCTCAGTGCCACCCCCAGAGAGTCCCCACCAGAGACAGGTTAGCTTCCCAGGAGACAAGTGGCCTTATGGAAGCCCAAAGGAGCAACCCAGGGCAGCAGGAGCCCAAAACTTCAAAACTCCAAGACTCATGGAAGAGCCAGAGCAAGATGATTGCCCCTACTTACAAAAGAGAGGACTGTAGGAGGCATAAACCAAGAGAGCATGAAGAAAGGTTTAAAGAATTAGGGACCTCTCAAGCTGGAAGTATGAGCCACCCTGCCCAGGTCAGGGGAATAACAGACTCTATTGGGAGCAGATGTCTCCAGCTCATGCCAGAGAAGAAACAGAGCCCTCCAGAAAGCCTCTTCAGAAAAAGGATGAGGCTATTTTTAAAGTGGATTTTCCCCAATAAAAAAGTCAATGGTCGAGATGCTCTGCAAAAATTCAAGCCCACATCAGCCACTGCCCGGAGTCACGGATCCGTCAAAAGCAGATCAACCTTGAAGAGTGAGACTGCTGAGGGTCGGGCAGGCATGACAGCTGTTGGACAGATCCCAGAAGAAGAAAGAGCGATTCACCATGGACTTCACGCCACAAAGTTAAATGGACACAGACTGGAGTTCCAAGTCCCAGTATGTGGGCGTTTCTGCTGCCACAGGCTTACCTCCTACCCAGAGCAACGGAGAATGATGGGTTCTACAGCCTGCAGTCATAAAGCCACCTCCAAGGGCCAGAGTTGTTCTAGCAGGGAAAGGGAAGTCAGACACCAACATAGTTTGAAAAGTGTAAGGTTCGACGATGAGCAGCTGGGCCTAAGGTGCCTCCCATCCTTGCCCCCCAAGAAGAGTTTGTTTCCAGTTAGTACCTCCCAGTATGGGCCAAGGATTCCAGGTGCCCCAGCCCGCCATCAACACTGTCCAAGGCATTGTCATCTTTGGGGAGGTGTCTTGCCTGGTCGACAGTAAAATCCTTCTTTAGTCTTCCCTTTAGTAGGAAGACATGTCTCCAAGTAAAAATTCAGTCCATGCAGAGAAAATGATTTTCTCATTAGCACATCCAAGATATTTAATGTTCCCCAATACATGTATATATATATATATATATATATATTTTTTTTTTTTTTTTTCTAATAAAAGCATAGTGTAATGGCTGCTGTCTGTGCTGTGCAGTTTGTCTTCTAGAAGGGAGGGGCATGGAGGGAGGTTGACAGTAGCAACACAAGCTTGCTCCTTGTCTCGTGTCCCTTCATTGCACCTGATAATACTGTCATTACACAAACCAAAATTACTCTAACAATGAGATGGGGAAAACCTATGAAACCCACACCCAAGGATCTGGTTCAACCAGTCTTTCTCCTCCTTCTATGCTACTTTGAACTTTATGCAACTGTAGTGGATAGGTTTACACGATAGGGCCGGACATTCCAATTCAGGCTCCAGGAAGTGTCAGAGCCAAGTGGATGGAAGTTTGGGGGGAATAGAGTATGGGCTCTGAGTTCAGAAACAGGAGAAATCTTGCCCCTGGATCTCTTGGTAGGGAATATACAACATCTGCTCTTAAGAGTTCCTTCTCTCTCTGATGAAGGTTGGGATTGAGGTATGCCCTATGAACCCCTTTTAGCTTAGCCATAATAAAATGTACAGCATCACCCTCCCCCACCTCTGTTTTTCCTACACTTTAGAGCAGCAGCAAGGATGGCATTTCCAGCTCTGTGTGTGTAGGTGGGGGGAGTATCAGGGAGGCTGCTGAGGGCCGTGTTGAGTCCAGTCCCATATAAATGAATGGCTGTGTTCATGGGTCACCTACCTTCCACTCTATGTTAACCCCAGAGAAGGAGTTTTGGATGAATGGAATAGGGGTGTGACTGTGGGTAGTAACTATCTGATGGTCAAACACTGTGAATTTAGGGTGGGATGTAGGTGTAGAAAAATCACTGGATCCAAGGAAGGAGGCAAAGTGGTACCAGATTCCCATAAATTGCAGTTCTGAAAGAGCAGCCCCCTGACATACAACCACCATCTAAAGGCCTAAAGGGGAGGAAAAGTTAAGGGTCCAGTAGCTCACCATGGCCCCACGCCAGGGTCTCTACCCTATTCCAACTCTAAGATCACAGACCTAGAGAAACCACCTTTAGGTCAAAACAGAAGGTCAAACTTATAGAAGTAAAGCAAATCAGGGAAGGTTAATCTCTTAATACTATATTTAATAAGCTTACACATCATCACCTCTTTTTTTTTTTTTTTTGCGGTACGCGGGCCTCTCACTGTTGTGGCCTCTCCCGTTGCGGAGCGCAGGCTCCGGATGCGCAGGCTCAGCGGCCATGGCTCACGGGCCCAGCCGCTCCGTGGCATGTGGGATCTTCCCAGACCGGGGCACGAACCCGTGTCCCCTGCATCGGCAGGCGGACTCTCAACCACTGCGCCACCAGGGAAGCCCCATCATCACCTCTTGACTTTTAGAAAGGATAACTTAACAATAGGTGTAAAAGCCAGGACTAGGGATCTTGGGATGTGGCTCCTAGTCTGGTGACCTTCACATAAACACATGGCCCAAGGACTGCTCCAGGGGAGAGGTGGGGACTGGCTTGTGATTGTGTAGTAAGCCTTGCCTGTCTCCCAGTCCTTGATCACCCCAGAGCCTGGCAGGTGAAGAAGCAATCAGACAGGATTTGTGGTGGTATGGAGGTGACCTGTGCAAAGTGGATGGGGCAGGGTGCAATCCAGGAGTGTTCCACTGATCTGCTTCTGGCACAGCTTTTCTTGTCTCCTGACCCCCATCCATATGGAAAAGCAGGGAGATGAGGAAGAATTTCTCTAGAGTGATTTGGTGCTTTCTGCCATGTGCAGGGCGCATGGTGGACACAGCTCCAGGTGGTGTCTTTCTCATTGTGGAGATTTCTGTTCCAGCTGATGCCCCTGATCCAGATGACAACAGAAATGGACCCCATCCCCCATACCTGTCAGGCCCCACAACACGTGGAAATGCTGTGACCTGGGGTGGAGGGGGCAGAGTGAGCACAGGACTGCTCACGCCCCTGGTTTCTCCCTGGAGCCAGGCCCTACCTCTGGGCCCCGATTCCCAAGGCAGCCTCCAGAATGGGCAGAGCAGTGAGAGTGGAGCCAGGACTTGTGGGAGGGGTCGGTACCCAGAGGAAAGAGTTGACAGGGTTGGGACCTGAGCCTGGCTACTGCTGGGTCCTCTCAGAGGCACCCAGAAGTGAGTTCTGGGAATATGGGGAAGCTGGACTTGGACCCCCCTGGCTCCTGCTGGGAGAGTGCCACAGACAGGTGATGCTGATGGAACAGCAAGAAAACAGAAAGAAGCAAGTCCCTTTGCCCTTCTCTGGCTGCTCCGTCTTCCATAAGGTACAGTAAGACAAGAAATTGAGAGACCAAAAGAAAAAAAGAAATGGAGAGACCCAGAGACAATACACAAAGACTTCACGGACACACCTCTCAAGAGAGACTTCTCACGCAAACACCTTTCTCAGAGATCACATACTGAGACCTCACACAGGGACCTCATGTTGCTTCACAGACCCTCAGACAGAAACCTAGCACAGATTTAACAGATTTCCCAGAGATACCTTCCAAAGGGACCTCATACAGAGACTTCACACAGAGATCTCACCCAGAGACAACACACAGAGACCTCACAGAGACCTCACATCTATTCTTCAGTATCCATTGACAAGTCTTTCTTAGTGAATATGAAACCACTTAGCAAACTGGCAGCATGATAAATATATTATCAGTTGTGCCCCTCTGAGATCCACCAGACACTCACTGTCAGCATTACTCTAAATGGGGAAATGTTGGAGAAGTTTTGTTCTTTTGGAATGAACAAAAGAATTATACATTACAAATGTAGATTTTCAAATTTCATTCTTAGGTGTTCATTAGCTTGAAAATCACATATTACATTATTTTATTTTTATTTATTTTAGAAGAATGAAGAAAATAATGTTTATTTCTTAGAAATGCATGTAGTACTCTATTTTTTTATTTTAAAAGATTTTTATTGGAGTATAGTTGAGTTACAAATTTGTGTTAGTTTCAGGTGTACAGCAAAGGGAGCCAGTTATACATATACATATGTCCACTTTTTTAAAAGATTCTTTTCCCATAGAGGCCATTACAGAGTATTGAATAGAGTTCCCTGTGCTATACAGTAGGTTATTATTACCTATTTTGTATATAGTAGTGTGTATATGTCAATCCCAATCTCCCAATTTATCCTTCCCCCCTTATCTCCTGGTAACCATACGTTTTCATTTGTACTCTTTTTTTAGGAGAATCACAAATTTTAAGCACAACTAAAACACTGTCAGTCTCCAGTGAGAGAAAATATTTGTCCAGTTTAGTTATCATCCAGTCAAATGGTATCTGGCACATTTTTTACTTTATTGAGGACAGAACTTAAACTTGAGATGGCTTACTTGTTTCCTTTGGAAACATAAGAAAAACCTGCAACAAAGGTACTCTAGGAATGAAATAAACCAAGAAAGAAGCATCCGGACTCACATTCACTTCCCAGAGGGCTGTGTAACTAGCACATTATTTTGCACATAATAGCTTGCATCAGGTTTGTGGGGTTTGCTTTAGTTTTTAACAGGCCAATAATCATGTGAGGATTTTTCACAAGTCAAATTTCTGGTTTTAAATTTTACATTCTGGCAAAATTATGCTTCTGAATATTATTTTATTTCTTAAAATGTGGTAATGCCCTAAAATGATATTACACAATCATAACATTCAGCTAACATACTTAAAAAGATGGGCTATTAAGGATTCATTCTTCAATAATTCTATGAAATGCACATTTTCTAAGACATGCAGTTAGGATCCATTTTATATTCATTATAGGGTTAACACATTGCTTTAAAAATTTTTGAAAGATTATAAAATATATGACTTAGCCTATGCTTGACATTATACATGTTACCTCATAAAATTACTGAGGGAAGGATATCTTAATATCTGAATTGAAGGTAGTGTACATTTAATCTACATTTGGCTTATAACAATGAATAATGAAAGGCTTTCATTTATTATATATCTCACACTTTCCAAAGGGTACACTTCTAAAAGACTACTGATTTCTCACTGCTAATAAGCAACCTATTGTCCTTGCCTTGGTAAAATCTATTTTAATGACAGCTGGTTCTCTCCCAGATTATCCATTGGTATTACAGCGTCACTGTCTTTTAAGAGGAGCAGGGCTGACACGAGGACTCTTTGGGCTTATTTCTATAAGAAATTTAGTTTTTCTATTCTCCTAATTAAAAAATGTATAATTATTAATTTTTCACTTTACTCCCTTATGTCGTTGAATCAGAAAACAATGGACTATGGTCATGTATGTCATCTAATACTCTATCAGATCACTTTTTTTAAAATAGTGCAGCTTACTCAGGTAAGTTTACTGATCAGAACAAAATGGAATCAATTAGGAAAAAGTTCATACAGGAAAATACCTTTTTCAAAGTTGACTATTTTAACACAGTTAAATAAGCGATTATTTTTTAATCCTTTGAGTTAAAATTGTTCAGGGTGGCCAAGAAAGTCTGGAAACATGAAAAATGTCCATAAAAGCACTTTATTACTATAATACGTTGAATGTGTTGCTCCTCATTATTAATTCACAGTTCATTAAGCTGGGCAAAATTACAATGAACAATGTGCATTAAAGCAAAATTCCCATCAATCATGTTCCATCTGTCATACATTCTGTCAGATGATTTGTGTGTCTAATTTTCATGGAAAAACTTGTACCTTTACTCCAGAATAAGAAATCAAGGGGGATCAATCTATTAAAAAGATATTAATATTCCCAGACTCTGTGGCCTTCAGTATTTTCTTTTTAGGAAGATTCACCTAGTGCAAATCTTATAAATATTTTTACCATTTAATATGCCCAGACAAAATGGATACAAAAATTAGATAAAAGAGAAAACAACAAAAACAGATCCCCTTTGTTTTCAAAACATTTGATGTTTACATCAAAATATTTTGTTGAAAATGAAGTGATTTTTAATCTATAGTTAAAAGACACTATAATGATATTTAGAACATATTACAGATCTGGATTTTTACAAATAGATTTTTATTTAAAACAGGTCTCACACTGATATCAATAAACCAGGCACTCTAGAACAAAATGTGGAGAGATGGCAATTATGCGATGACTTCTTAATACTCCAAGGGAAAAAGATTTTTTCCAAAGTAGTCCATCTACAATATTAACCCTTAAGATCTACTCTCCTTGATAGGTTTCAATATTATTTTCTCTTTTATACACATTTACTTTATAATTAACTCCTACAGGAGGACATTTCTGGAAATGTTCCCAGATATCTACAGCCACACTTTCGGTCATGATCACACCATGGAGAAAGTAGGGAACATCCAGATCCTGATGATCCAGGGGTTTCATAATTACCCCTTTGAGGTCAGTCAGAATCATAATCATTCCCAGAACAGGGTCGGTCTTTACATTTGTGCCCCTAGACATGCAGATTGTAACACTACCCACCCAAAGGCAAGTTGTCTTCCTTACTCAGGTTTGCAGGGGCACCACTCACTGTGGTAGCTAGAAGAGTCCGTTGCCCCCAGCCCGGACCTGCATTCTGTACTCTCCACAGACACATTGTACTACAGATATACCAGTGGTGCTGATGAAACTTCCAGAAAGCTATAAAATAATGCATGCCAGGCACGGTAGATGAGGATTTAGAAAATGCTAACATCTTCTCTAGGAAATAAAGGTGACATACCTATGTGGCTTTAAGCATTTTTGTGCATTAGCTGGCCCCCTGGATCTGGGAAAAAGCATCTGATTTTAAAGTTTCTCAGCCTCATTCTCTGCAATGAAATCTGTAGCTCTTCCTTCCTTCTCTGAGTCCAGAAGCTGGAATTGATACAGTCTGCTCTCTGTGATTTGTCTCTACCATTTGTTTCCAGTGACCACTTCAACTCAGATATCTCTCAATTCAGGGATCACTCCTAAACTTCAGGAGGAAGGTCGCTGCCCTTTTTATTCCCACCACAATTTTATGCTAGTAACCCTTTACAGTGTCAATAAACTTATTTTGTAGAATGTGCCCCCTGGACTCCACCTGCTAAATCTGTTTTTTGGGCAAATCATTTGTTACTTAGCTAAACAAATTTTATAAAATCATATTTCATAAAATTGTATTTTATAAAATGTTACTTTCTTATTTTATAAAATTGGTAAATCCAGGGATTTAGGCTTAATTATTATTTTTAAAAATGTTGGTACTCATTTTGCCAATTTTTCTCTTTTTACATATATCAGAAAATATGTTAAGAACTCAACTGTGAAGATACCACTATTTTTATTTTTTCTCACTTTTTGTACACAGGAAACAAGAAAGTTTGTTCCTTGGAAAACATCAGTCCTAAGAACGTACTAAGTTAAAGCTTAGCATGTTAGATCTGCGAGTAGCCTTGTCTTTTTTTTTTTTTTTTTTTTCGGTACGCAGGCCTCTCACTGTTGTGGCCTCTCCCGTTGCAGAGCACAGGCTCCGGACACGCAGGGTCAGCGGCCATGGCTCACGGCTCCAGCCGCTCCGCGGCATGTGGGATCTTCCCGGACCGGGGCACGAACCCGTGTCCCCTGCATCGGCAGGCGGACTCTCAACCACTGCGCCACCAGGGAAGCCCAACCTTGTCTTTTTTTTAATGATGCTTTTTTCTGAATTGGTAAAAAAAAAAAAAAAAAAAAAGCCTTAAGGCTTAGGAACAGAAGCAAATTGAGAATTAAAATCCAAATCATTCAAATGAAGTTTGTCAGAACAGTTTGTGTGTGGAGAGGACAGCTTCTAGGCACTTCAGAGAAACCAGCAGGACAGAATTGAGAATAGCCAGCACATTACAGGGCTTCTCACAGAAATGCTTTAATGCAAAGAGGTGACTGGATTTCACAGGGAGACCAGGGAGAGGATGCAGAGATAATTAAATCACATTCAAGCACCTGTTTACCTGGGAGGTAAGTTCCTTCATATTGTGGTCAGATGCTGTTTAGGGGGACACTGGTGCAGGGGAGGTGTTGGGAGGATGAACTCTTTTCTGAGTGATTTTGCAAGTGTGAAAAATCATCCAACAGAGATGCTAGAAAAATTTGCTCCTAGTAGCGAGCGTCCAACATGATATTTTGGGACAAAAATGTGTATTTGGAAGAATTTTTCACAAAAGAGCAGTGATGGGAGGAAAAGATTCATATGGGCCTGGCTAGTAATATTCTTCCTTCACAATTTTCTTGTGGGTTCCTGAGGCCTGTTGTGACTGCTTGGAGACCTGGTCCCCAAGCAATGGCCCTCTTTGTCATACTCAGGGTAACCCAGGAAGTTGCTTGTCTGAAGCAGAAAAGGTTCTCCCTTCCACTCATGTCCTCTTGCTGATCAGATGAACACATGGCATCATCTACAGCTGAGAGGTGTTTGTTAACTACCTTTGTTTCATAGGACACAACTCATATATACTCTACAGTAGTGTTTACCACTGTCTTTTATAATCTCAAGGTAAGAAGTAATCAGTGTTAAAATCATTCTACTGGAAAACCAAAGCACATGATTTTTTTTCCCTAATAGTGATTGTATTTGTTTGCTAGGGCTGCCATAACAAAAGACCACACTGGCTACTAGGTGGCTTAAACGACAAAAATATATTTTCTCATAGTTCTAGATCAAAGTATCAAGTTTAGTTTCTTTGAGGTCTCTCTCCTTTGATGGCTACCTTCTCACTGTGTCCTCACATGGTTGCCCCTCAGTCTGTGCATGTCTGTGTTCTAATATTCCCCCCTTATAAAGAGACAAGTCATATTGGATTAGAGTCCATCCATATGATCATTTTACCTTAATTTTCTCTTCCAAAGCAGTATTTCCAAGTAGAAGTTAAGCTTACTGTACAATCAGGTATTTAATAAGAGGCATTGCTATGGAGACAAAAAACAATGGTTAATAATTGAGGCAAATTTCATATCAGTTTTTGAGTTCTGAGGGTAGACAGTTGAGAAGATCTCTAAATGTCAGGGTTAAAGCATCTTTTGTAGTTTGAATGTCCATCAGATGTTCAGGTAAACTTTCTGAGTGGTCCATATAGCAACAGGAACGAAGAAGACTGTCTAAACATGAGCTGCTGTGGAGATTTCTGTGAAGTTTATATTAAGATATCTACCTTCAGTATGCAGGACTTCAGAAAAAAAGGCAGTTTTAGTTACAATTATTCCAAGTCAAAAGGGTGGGAGAAAATTTGGAAACACTAGTTTGGAGAGTTGTAGTCAGGTAGTGGAGGAAACTAGAAAAATTCAGGATACAGTCCAGTTTTCAGGTAATTAACAAAACTTTAAGGAAAATTAATAGCACTAGAATCTAATATCCACAATATGTATTTTGGTTTCTATTGAAAGATAATTTTTCTCTCTAAAATCACCCTCATTTCTATCAAAGATAGCCAAATTAAGACAAATTTGTTTGCAAAATAAGTCTAGATTCAATAAACTTGGTCTTATTTATATAAGTATAGCAAGGATTGTGACTGACCATATAGGCTTATTTTTTATTTTTATTTTTTGCTTTTATTAAGAGAATTTATTGCCTCTCTCTCCTCCCAATAGCTCAAACATGAAGAAGCAACATCAGAGGAAGACAGACAGACAAATGGCTCTTTGAGTTTGTCCTTCTTGGCATTGGTGAAGGAAGAGGCAGCTTTCTCAAAGTTTTTATCTGCTTAATTGGATGTAGTAGAGAAAGGGAACAAGGAAAGTCAGAGGATAAGTGAACAGGCTCTGCACCTACCAAGGATGTGTTATCCTCCTAATCGTCCCAGTAGGAATATTCCATTCATGTTCTTTGATCTGATCCTTGCATTGGAAGACACTTCTTTTTTTAATCTTTTTAAAATTTAATTTTAATTTTATGTTCAAGTACAGTTGATTTACAATGTTGAATTAGTTTCAGGTGTACAGCAAAATGATTCAGTTATATATATACACATATCCATTCTTTTTCAGATTCTTTTGCCATATAGGTTATTACAGAATATTGAGTAGAGTTCCCTTTGCTATACAGTAGAGTCTTGTTGATTATCTATTTTATATATAGTAGTGTGTATATGTGAATCCAAACTCCTAATTTATCCCTCCCCATACCTTTTCCCTTTAGTAACCATAAGTTTGTTTTTTAAGTCTGTGAGTCTGTTTCTCTTTTGTAATTAAGTTCATTTGTATCATTTTTTTAGATTCCACAGATAAGTGATATCATATGATATTTGTCTTTCTCTGAATTACTTCACTTAGTATGATAATCTCTATGTCAATTCATGTTACTGCAAATGGCATTATTTCATTCATTTTTATGGCTGAGTAATATTCCATTGTATATATGTACCACATCTTCTTTATCCATTCATCTGTCAATGGACATTTAAACTGCTTTCATATCCTGGTTATTGTGAATAGTACTGCACTGAACACTGGGGTGCATGTATCTTTTGGAAGTATAATTTTCTCCAGATACATGCCTAAGAGTAGGATTGCTGGATCATATGGTAGTTCTATTTTTAGTTTTTTAAGGAATCCCATAATATTCTCCATAGTGGTTGAACCAATTTACATTCCCACCAACAGTGTAGGAGGACTCCTTTTCTCCACACCCTCTCCAACATTTTTGTAGTCTACAGTTTGTAGACGTTTTGATGATGGTTACTCTGACTGGTGTGAGGTGATACCTCATTGTAGTTTTGATTTGCATTTCTCTAATAGTTAGCGATGTTGAGCAGATTTTCATGTGCTTTTTGCCCATCAGTATGTCTTCTTTGGAGAAATGTCTGTTTAGATCTTCTGTCCATTTTTTGATTGGGTTGTTTGCTTTTTTGATATTGAGCTGCATGAGCTATTTGTATACTTTGGAGATTATTCCATTGTCAGTCTCATCATTAGCAAATATTTTCTCCCATTCTGTAGGTTGTCTTTTTGTTTTGTTTATGGTTTCCTTTGCTGTGCAAAAGCTTTTAAGTTTTATTAGGTCCCATTTGTTTATTTTAGTTTTTGTTTTCTTTCCTCTAGGAGGTGGATCCAAAAAGATATTGCTGCTGTGAAAGAGTGTTCTGCCTGGATTTTCCTCTAAGAGTTTTATAATATCCAGTCTTACATTTAGGTCTTTAATGCATTTTGAGTTTATTTTTGTCTGTGGTGTTAGAAAATTGTTCTAATTTCATTTTTTTACATGTAGCTGTCCAGTTTTCCCAGTACCACTTATTGAAGAGACTGTCTTTTCTCCATTGTATAGTCCTGCTTCCTTTGTCATAGATTAATTGACCATAGTTGTGTGGGTTTATTTCTGGGCTTTCTATTCTGTTCCATTGATCTATATTTCTGTTTTTGTGCAAGTACCATACTGATTACTGTAGCTTTGTAATACAGTCTGAAGACAGTGAGCCTGATTCCTCCAACTCCATTTTTGCTTTCATAGTATGCTTTGGCTATTTGGGGGTTTGTGTTTCTGTACAAATTTTAAAATTTTCTGTTCTAGTTCTGTGAAAAATGCCATTGGTGGGGGCTTCCCTGGCGGTCCGGTGGTTGGGACTTCACCTTCCAATGAGGAGGATGCAGGTTCGATCCCTGGTCAGGGAGTTGGGATCCCACATGCAATGCAACTGAAAAAACAAAAAAACAAACAAAAAAAACAAAAACAAAAACATAAAACAGAAGCAATATTGTAACAAATTCAATAAAGACTTTAAAAATGGTCCACATGAAAAAAATCTTTAAAAAAAATTCCACTGGTAATTTAATAGGGATTGCATTGAATCTGTAGATTGCCTTAAGTAGTATAGTCATTTTGACAGTATTGATTCTTCCAATCCAAGCACATGGTATATCTCTCCATCTGTTTGTGTCACTTTCGATTTCTTTCATCAGCATCTTAGAGTTTTCAGAGTACAGGTCTTTTGTCTCCTTAGGTAGATTTATTCATAGGTATTTTTTCTTTTTGATGTGATGGTAAATGGGATTCCTTCCATAATTTCTCTTTCTGATCTTTTGTTTTTAGTGTATAGGAATGAAAGAGATTTCTGTGTATTAATTTTGTATTCTGTGACTTTACTGAATTCATTGATGTGGTGTATCACACTGATTGATATGAGCCTGTGAGCCATGGCCGCTGAGCCTGCGCGTCCGGAGCCTGTGCTCCGCAACAGGAGAGGCCACAACAGTGAGAGGCCCGTGTACCATGAAAAAAAATCATAAAATGGGGCTTTCCTGGTGGCACAGTGTTTAAGAATCTGCCTGCCAGTGCAGGGGACATGGGTTCAAGCCCTGGTCCAGGAAGATCCCACATGCCGCAGAGCAACTAAGCCCACGCGCCACAACTACTGAGCCTGCGTTCTAGAGCCATTGAGCCACAACTACTAAAGCCCACGAGCCACAACTACTGAAGCCCATGCACCTAGAGCCCATGCTCTACAACAAGAGAAGCCACTGCAATGAGAAGCCCACGCACCACAACGAAGAGTAGCTGCCATTCGCTGCAACTAGAGAAAGCCCACACACAGCAACAAAGACCCAATGCAGCCAAAAATAAATAAAATAAATAAATTTATTTTTAAAATCATAAAATATTATAACCATCTTCTTCAGTTTACTTAGTCCCATGTAATTAATTCTTGTTTTGTTTGATCTTTTGTTAGAAGTTTTATGAAACCATCAATTTCTCCATTAGGGTTTTGTAAATTCTTACTCAGTTCAGTGTAATGATTTGAAATTCATCAGAAACTTGTGTTCTAGAATACTTGTTAGATCCTTTTCCATGAATTTCTCTGAACATGAAACACATTTCCAGGAAGCTTTTGTAAAAGCATCTGAGTAAAACCATTGTCTAAGTAATAAAAGACAAATATCCATTACTAAAAATTTGATTCATTCTAATGGAATTGACAAGAAAATTTATCTCTGTGACACAAAACATTTAAGATAATAACTAGAGTTATGACTGATAACATTATACTAGGACATATCCAATTTTAGGAATTTCATATACTTTCTAGAACATTTATATTAATAATATTCACCCTTATGATATAACCTAGGGTTTATGATCATTTATTTAGCAATGCTTCCCATGTAAGTAACATACCAAATAAGCCTAATGAGTTTCATAGCTCTCTTTTCTAATAAGATAAAACAAATCTTTTAAGGTGTTCCAAGGGGCCTCTGGAAAACCTGAACGTTATTTCCAGGTCAATAAGACTTCATTTAGAATTCGACTTGGGGGAAAATCTACTTTTTCAAAAATAAAAATGTTTTAAAACACTTTGTCAAATATGATCATATGTCACTGTGAATTAATATTTAGTTATCAATTTAATCAAAGTGACAAAGATTCACATGTAAATACAGATAGTTAAATAGTGTAAAAAGACTTAGCTCTTTTAATATTGAAAGCACTCAGTTTTTCTTCAAAATTATCAAAGACTCATAAAGACAAAATGTACAATATTTGTTTTGCTAGACAGATTACATTAAATGTAAAAAAAAGTCTTTGTTTATAATTTCTCATTAAGAGCAGACCAACAATTAAGAAAATTTTGCAAAAAGAGAGAAAAAACAAATTTTAATTTTCTACCAGCTTACTTTGGATATTAAAACTCAATCACTTTATTAAATTCATTCCAATCTTAGACCTGACTACACATAAAATTCCTTTCTAAAGATTCCTTTTTAACAAACCTCTTACAACTTTCTCTGTCCATTTTGATTTGTCCCTTGTTCTCTTTCCCATTTAGAAGTTACCAGCTTTAGGACAAAAATCACTTAACAAAGTTTTTACATTAACAAAAACATCTCCATACCTTACACTTTTTCTTACCCCAAAATATATTCTAATTTCCTTATAATTCCTAGTAGCTTTAACCACATCTATTATTTACAATTCTTAATCCTTTGAAGCTTTAATTTTTTTGTAAAGATAAAGTTAAAAATTATGAACTGTGTAAGTATTTTGTGGCTTGGCAAACTTATAAATACATTTCATAATTTCTAGAAACATATTCTACTTCATAGTACAAGCTTTTAATGAAGCACAAGACATGTTTACTAATAGAACCAAACATATTTAGTGTGTAATAAGAGGTCAAAAGTAGGTAAACTTAGACTCGTTCAGCAATTAATATTTCAGTATTTTGTCTTAGTTGGAAATGATCTAGACATTCAATTCATTTAATTTAACTTAGCAAAACTCGAAGGGTACAATTTATCAAAGACATTTAGAAAACTATTTAAGTTGACATAGCAAAACCAATTATTGCTAAAAAAAGTTTACCTAAAATAATTCTTATCTTATGTCTATTTAATTAATTTGTTCTTAACAATCCCTCAGATTACTCATGACAATTTCATAAGATGTTAAAGTACTGTTAGCCATCATCTTAAATTATTATTATTATTACTTTTTTCTGAGAAAATTTGTAAAAGAGATAACATGAGCTTATTTGACTTTTAGCAAAACTACATAACATAAAACTATTATACTTAATGCTGATAACTCTTAAGATATGTCTGTATTAATTAAACCATTAAACCTGAACTAGATTTTACTTACCAAAAATTATCCTAGATCATGTGAATTTGAAAAATATTTGTATTCGTTTTTGTTATATTTTTGAGAATTTTTATATTGCTTGTTGGAATAAACTAAGTTTACTCACTCAGATAGCTACAGTCTTTTATTATTTATGGAGAAGACTTTTAAGTCTTCTTGCCCTTTAAGTGTACTTGCCCTTGATAAACAATTTTAAGGAGACTGTGATTTAGAGTTTGAGCAAGAGAGGGTTTTTCTGGTGGTTTTTGTTTAAAAAAAAAACCTCTTTCCTTTTTTTCTTTAAATTTTAGTTTCAGGTTCTAACAATTGAGATAATCTGGGCTCAGGCTCAGGCAATGTGGCTGTGCTTACATTTCAAAGACATGGTAAGATTTATAACTTTAAGGTACAGAGAAAAAAGTGTAAATTTTCTTCTCTGAGTTTTGGAGTGTATTTTTCTATTATCATAAGTCTCAGGGTAATTATTATTTTAAAAACTTTTTCTTCTTAAGTACAGGGCAATTTTGCTCCAATTATCCTCAACTTTTATAATATCTACAAGAATTTGAGAGGAATAGGTTGCAGGGTTGGTGAAGATAAATGGGCCTTGACTTGTTCCTAAGTTGCATTTCTGGTTTTGTAGAGATTTGGAAGACAAAGATAATTGATTCTATTAGCTCTTGAATATTGGCTTCCAACTGATCTTTTCCTAATTATTTGTAGGAGGGCCTAAGGAATTGCTGAGGAGATGGGTCGATTTTTAAAATTTTTCTTAAAAAGGGGAATTCATGTTGGATCTTTAATTTCTGTTATTTCATCTTAATAACGATTCCCTAAGGCTAGCTGTTATACATTATTTTTCCTTTCAATTTGATCCTTCCATAAATACCAATATGACAGCTGTTTATGATGAGAGCTCTCAAAAAGGTAATCTTTTAAATACAGCAAATTTAAAGGATCCATCATCTGGCCATTGAGGAGTAAGACCTTTCATTAATTTCAAATAGTGACTCAAATCAGTAAGCCTTTTTATGGAACGACCCAGAGGTAACTTTTCAGGCTTAGAATAAATCCTTACCATGGATGAAATAAGCATACTTTCAGATGGAGAGGGCACGGATGATAGCCCCTATAATGTGCAAATTCATTTCCAAGGATAATCTAAGAAAGCAAAGGCCTTCACTGCACAGGCAGTAAGGGTGGTATAATGCAAACTGTGTCCCTGGTCTCTCCTGGGAATTTGAGGCACCTCTGATCCCAAACCTACTAATCTGTGACATCAGGCATAGGCTGCTGGAATGGGACTTTTCCAACACTAACAAGGCAATGAAGGTTGAAACAACAAAGGCCCCTTATGGACTGGGTCCCCTTAGGACAAACTCCTCTGACAGCTGGCACAACAAGACTAGAGTGTGCTGTTTATGACTTTGTGTCTCAGAACCCCAGTCAATTCAACTGGTTACCAGATGCACCCCAGTAAATACACCATCCAGATGGTGGAGACCAGAGAGAATATTCTCACTGGACAAAAAGCCAAACTCTCAGGACACAGAAAAATACAGAAGGAAAAATCTCATCCAGTTTTTATACAGAGGACTGACAGCAAAGTTTGTCTTAATAGGCACTGGACTGGAGAGAACTGGTAACTCACCAGTCTGTGAGGCTGTCTCAGACAGCAGGCTTATAGGGCCTATGCCTGTCTTCTGCCCTATGGTTCTTTCTTCTTATGAAACATGACTCAGGAGACAGAGACAAAGAAAAACAGTGACTGTCTCTGGGAGGAAAGGATTAAGAAAAACTGAGACGAGATTACTCATTTCCAAAAACCAGATTTTCTATGTCACAAGGATCTTGCTCCATAAGTATTTTCTTCTGCTAATCTAAATTTAGAGATAGAGAAAAGGAGACTCTTAAGCACTTTCCCTCCCACCAGATCTTACAGGCCTGGGAAGTTGAGGAGATAAGAAATTTTACCTTCTGCTGGCCTTTGTCATGTGTCCTAGGATCTCTCAGCTGCAGCAGTCTTGTGGTGGGAAGCAGGGTTTAGCCAGCCTCCTGGTTGTCTTGTCAGCTGTTGAGGAGGAAGAAATGTCCCTGCCAACCTTCTTGAGTTAAAGAAGTAACAAGGTTTATACAGCCTTCTTGACCCTGCATTCCCTATCTCTGGTGCTAATGATGTCTTTCTACCTCCTGGTACAGGGAGGGCACCATTCACATGAGATACTAATTTCCTGCTTTCATGGAGACAGATAGGAAGGTCAGTGTGTCTCTCTTGCATCAGTCATTTCTTCAGTAACTTTAATTCAAAGTAATATTCCACTGAGGCATATTTTGGAGCATCCTGCCCTGGGCACCAACAAAGTCAAATGGTTTAGAGAGAAAGCAAGTCCCTTTGTCAGCAGTGACCTGTGCTCATGGTGATTGTTATTCCATCTCCACAATACCATTGGGCTGGGTGCTCAAGAAACAGAGCTGTGAAAACATGGCTCCTGTCTCTTATAATTTATAGTACCAATGTTTCAAAGAAAAAATTTTATTTAGTGCCTCCTTTGTGTTAGACAATAATGCTGGTATATTTTCAAGATATACAAATAATAGAAAGAGACATGTATGGTACTTGAATTGTAGTGAGACATTAAAAATTCCCCCCCCCCACAAAAATCTTTTTCTTTATACTTATAAGGAAAAAAAATGTAGATTCATTTTGGGTAAGATAAAGAAAATTTATGAAGTGATAAATCTAACCTGAGAAAGTAGAAAAGAACACAGTACACAGGCTCTGAGCATTCTACTCACAGAAAATATTGTCCTGTTCTTTTGCAATATGGACTTGTTCCCCTGTCCCTATGTCTGTCTCTTCCCCTCTCTGTTTCTGCCCCTCTTCTCTGTCTCCCTCACACATAAACACATTCATTCCCCTACAAAAAAACCCATTGACTAAATGCTAATTGGCAGGCACTGTGCTCAAACTGAGGCTACAGTGGTGAGTTAAAAACAGAGATAATTTTTCCATCCTCATCAAACATATATTCCAAGATGGAGAAAGTGAATACTAACCAAAGAGTCACACAACCATAATATTGCAACCACAACGAACAACCATAACCACTGAGTTAAGCTAAGCAAGCCACTATTGTCAGCTTTCTCTCAACCCTCAGTAGAGTGTGTTCCACTTAAAGGCCTTGAGTAAGTCACTATTCTGTTGAGAAAATCCAGGAAATTTCTCAGTCTTCCACATCTGAAATTATGCAGTTTGGAATGTCAGGAACAAGAGTGAGGGGGAAGGTCATTCAGAACTGCAACTAACCAGTTTCTCTCTTTCTGACTGCTGCAATAACCTCCTGGTCTATCCTGTGTTTACTCCCATTCCTCTGGCCTGTTCACAGAGCTGCCAAAGTGGTCCCTTAAAATTTAAGCCCTTGGGCCTCCCTGGTGGCGCAAGTGGTTGAGAGTCCGCCTGCCGATGCAGGGGATACGGGTTCGTGCCCCGGTCTGGGAGGATCCCATATGCCGCGGAGCGGCTGGGCCCGTGAGCCATGGCCGCTGAGCCTGCGCGTCCGGAGCCTGCGCGTCCGGAGCCTGTGCTCCGCAACGGGGGAGGCCACAACAGTGAGAGGCCCGCATACCGCAAAAAAAAAAAAAAAAAAAAAAAAAAAAAAAAAAAAATTTAAGCCCAATTGTGCCACTGTATACTCAAAATCATCCAGTGAATTCAATTTAATTACAATAAATCCAAAGTTCTCACCAAGGCCTCAAAGTCCTTTTTGATCTGTTCTCCCCTTCTCCCATGTCTCTCTTGGCCTCATTCCTACCACTCTCCCCCTTGTTTTCTGTAATCCAGCCAAACTTGCTTCTTCTCCAGCTTTTACTAAAACACTACTTAGTAGACAAACAATTTAATTTAAATTGGGCAAAAATTTAATAAGACACTTAACCAAAGAAGATACATGAATGGTAAATAAGCAACATTATAAAATGTTCAGCATTATTAGTCATCAAAGAAAAATTAAAACCACAATACAAATAACTTCACATCTACTAGAATGACTAAAATTAAAAAGATTGATAGCATCAAATGTTAGTAAGGATGGAGAACAACCAGAAGTCTCATACATTCCTGAAGAAAATGTGAAATGATGTACTACTTTGGAAAACAGTTCGGCATTAATACAACCCCCTAATTTCACCCCCTAGGAATTTAAATTAGAAAAATATGTCCACACAAAATTTGTACATGAACGTTCATAGAAACAACTTTATTCATGATTGTGAAACTGAGTAGGATCCTGTGGGGCCTTCCTAGTGACAGACTCCCAGTGTTCCCTGCTTCTAGTTGGAAGAACAAAGCTTTAGTCTCCTAGGCCTCCCTTGATTTCCAGAGAGCAGTTAATGATTATAGAACTGACAAAGTTCAGAAACAAAGGAAAAGCAGTCAAGCAAGAAAAGTAACAATAGATTGAAAAACAGTGTTGTCTATATCCCTTTCTCCTCAAGGGATATAGATAACAGTCTGACACATATCCTTGATGTGGTGCTCCAAGGACAATGGTGCTTCAAGGACAAAGGACAACCCTCTCTGAAAAAGTGTCAGTGTTACACCCCTTATCAGACCCTTAATTGCCCTCCCCACCATGTTGTGATGGTTATGAAATTCCTGAGCCTAGCTGGGCGATGAGACCTGTCCCAAATAAGAAAAGGCATATTCCCTGTCCCACTGCCACCCTATAGAAGGAAAGTATATGTGCCCTGACCAATTAGTAAACGAAATTTTCACCTTGGAGCATTCCTTTGTTTTCTGGCTATAAAAACTGATCAATAGCACATGTTTGGGGTCCACTCCCCCAGACTACTAGGAAGTCAGCCTGCTGTTCTGGCAGAGACACTTTCCTCTAATAAATTCTATCTTCTTTACATTCTGCCTTGTGTCTGGAAATTCTTTTCCAACCCACGTATGGACCACGACACTTGAGCGTTTTTTGTAGACACTAAGGCTCTCCACCTGATGGAGGATTTGACTACGTGCTGATCACAAGCATGTAGGTCCCAGACTGGTTGGAACAAGAAGGCTGTTGATTAAGGTTCCCAAAATATCACCCTGTCACCTCTCCACCAACTAATCAAAAGAATGTCCATGAACTGATAATTCACCCTGAGACCCTCACTCCTAATGTTGTCTTTAGAAACACTTGCCCAGAAGTCTTCAGGGAGCTTGGGTCTTTTGAGCATTAGCTGCTTGTTATCCTTGCTTCGCATCCTGCAAATAAACACTGTACTTTCCTTCACCACAGCTGGTATCAGTAGATTGGCTTTGCTCTGCAGTGGGTGAGTGAATCTGTGTTTGGTTTGGCAATAATTTGGGCAACCATGAAGGGGCCACCATCCCTAGTGGGCATCTCAACCATAGCACACTGGCCCCTGACCAGTGGCAGCTCATGGATACTACTCAGCAGCTGCTTGAGCACCTTTGTCTCAGAGATGGCCCTGAACGCTTGCCACTGACCAGGCATCATTGGCCCATGGCACTTTTGATTTCTGTGGTAAAGGGAAAAAGACACATGCTTTGCTGGTTGAGATTTCTCTAGTAAGTAGTGGAACTTGTGTGTGATAATACCAGGGTATTCATTCTCTTAGCCATTTGGGGCTGTCAGTGGCTAAACATTCGTTGGGATTTTCCCTTTTGGGCTGAGGAGTTTGAAACCCTGAGAGACTACATTTGTTTGTTTGTTTGAGATTTTAAGATTACCAGCCATAAACAACTGAGAATGGGTAATCAGAGCTCTGTTTCATCTTATATTCCCTACGGTGTATTTTGCAGAATTGGGAAATTCTTAGCTCTTAGTTTCATGGGCTCATACCCATGAAAAGGAGAAGGTGATATTTTTCTAAAATCATGTGGTCACAGTATTCTTCAGGCTCTGGAGAATAATGCCCCAGATGGGGCACTTTTTGACATTCTAAAACTTGTTTTTGCATATGAAAAAGCTGGCTTGTTAAAAGTATCTCTTCACTATTCTGACCAGAAGGAAACAAATCTTACTAGGAGGAACTTTTTTTTCTTGTTTTTCCTTTCTCTAACCTTTCAAAAAGCATCATTTTTAATAGTCACATCAACATTGCTGATTAGATTTGCAGTAATTTGAAAACACAGAAGACATTCCTTTAAAAAATATAAACAAATCTTCTTTCATCTGCTCTCTAGATCTTTTTATTCTTATGCCACATTCTTTACACCAGTTGACCAATTGAGTTAGGCACTCATTTACTTTTTCACAAATCTTTGTTGGGTTTCTGCTAGTTCTGCATTAGGGACTATTAAGGAGGAAAACCGCTGACACAGAATGGTTTCATTTGTGCTGAAGCCCACGATACCACGCATATATTTAATACCTAACCTACTTGCAATTTCGACCTTCACCAGAAATGTTATCTTAATTCTGAAATCTGGAATCTTCTGGTCAGCACCAATGTGGTAATCTATCACAGGGGCCCTCTCCATCTCCCCCAACCCAAGAAGAAGAGGCAATCTGCAAGATAAAACTCAAGGCTTCCCTTCCCTACAAAGAGAAGATAGTACTGGTCCCAAATAACCTTTTTTTCTTTTGCTAATGACTTTCTTGCCCACCCTCCTTTCTATAAAAACCTTCCACTCTGTATAACTTCTCAAAGTGCCCTTCTATTTACTAGATGAGATGCTGCCCAATTCATAAAGCATCAAATAAGGCCAATCAGATTTTCAAATTTACTCAGTTGAATTTTTTTTTTTTTTTTTTTTTTTTTTTGCGGTATGCGGGCCTCTCACTGTCGTGGCTTCTCCCGTTGCGGAGCACAGGCTCCGGATGCGCAGGCCCAGCGGCCATGGCTCACGGGCCCAGCCGCTCCGCGGCATATGGGATCCTCCCAGATCGGGGCACGAACCCGTATCCCCTGCATCGGCAGGCGGACTCTCAACCACTGCGCCACCAGGGAGGCCCTGAATTTTGTTTTTTAACAAGACATGACCTTAAACAAGATAAACATTGCCCCTGTTTTCATCTCAGGTGGCCTCAGCCTGCAGCTGCTTGAAGCAGAATTTCGGTTCCTGGCCAGAGACTGAAGTCAGGCCGGGGCAGTGAAAGCACTAAATCCTAGCCACTAGACCACCAGGGACTAGTGGCCAGTGACAAGGTCCTGGCCTGTCTGTTGTGTAGAAATGAATTTCCACAGAGATGGAAAGTAGTGAAACAAGTAAAGTGTTTATTAGGAGGACAAAGAATACATGTGGATAGACACATGGGCGGGCTCAGAGAGAGAGTTGCGCTCACATGGTAGTTTGAATCACTTTTATGGGGAATTTCTTCCAGGTTTCCTTTGACCAATCATCTTGCTTTGCCTGGTTCTGAGTCCATATTTGGTATACCTCAGGGTCCTCCCGTGTTCATGTGCATCTCTTAGCCAAGATGGATTCTAGCGAAGAGGCCTATGGGTAGTTGACATCACTTACTATGGGGTGGTGCCCTCCCCCTTTTTGACCTCCAAGGAACCCTTCTGCACATGTGTAGCTGGGAAGGTCTCCTTGACTACGAGAATGAGGAACATCTAGTCTTTTCTCTCTTATCTGGGCAGGGCACAGCCTCCTTTCTCGATTGCCCTGTTATTGATATTTTGGAGTTTCTGTCCAGAGGGAATGAACTCCTGCTGCTTACCCTGGGGCTCATCTATCTCCTGCCTCACTTTCACAGAACTCACAATCTGCTGTGAGAGACAGTCAGAATATGAGCACACACACACACAAATAATTTTAAAGCCCGATAGATTTGAAGTCAATAGAAAAGACATTGAGGGCTTCCCTGGTGGCACAGTGGTTAAGAATCCGCCTGCCAGTGCAGGGGACACGGGTTCAAGCCCTGGTCCAGGAAGATCCCACATGTCGTGGAGCAACTAAGTCCGCGAGCCACAACTACTGAGCCCGCATGTTGCAACTACTGAAGCCCATGAGCCTAGAGCCCGAGCTGCGCAACAAGAGGAGCCACCACAATGAGAAGCCCTCACACCGCAATGAAGAGAATCCCCTGCTTGCCACAACTAGAGAAAGCCCACGCGCAGCAACGAAAACCCAATGCAGCCATAAATAAATAAATAAATAAATAATAAATTTAAAAAAAAAAGACTTTGAAAAAGAAATGGGCCTCCTTTTGATAAGGAAGTCAGAGGTTCCTCTGTAACTTCTTTTGAGAACAATAAGCCATGTCTTTTCCTTCTTCTACATTTTCTCTCCCCACTGCTGACCCCAACAAAATGCTGAAGACAGAATTTGCACTCAATAGATTACCTTTTAAATTGATGTAAAAGTATAAAGTATATTTATGTGCATTAAAGTATGGAAGGGCATACATTTGGAGCATAAAAGCTCAGTACCTGCTGGAAATATCACATAATTGATGAATATAAAACTAATTATATAATAGGGAAATTAAAAAGAAATTTCAGGCTGTGTAGAGACTAAATTAAGAGAACAATATCATATATAATAGCTGAATATTTTGGCATTTGAAATTGGAATTTAAAAAATAGATAAGAGAGGAAGAAATAGGAGTCTTAATTAATAACTGAAGGACAAAGGGGGGATAGGTAGCTTATTTAGCTTATTTCTGCCTTTTTAGTTGCAGAAAATATCAGTTTTGAAACCAGATATGGTTGCAATGTATTAGTTCTGCACAAAGTGCTAGGATGAGTTTCCCCACACCCACAGTTTGGGGATAGTGCTTTACTCATAACTCATCTTTCATGCATTTGCCTAAATTCTTGTGGAATACAGCTGGACTTGCAGCTCATAAATGTGACCTTTGGATGTGTTTTAAACACTACTGAACTCCATTTTAATTTTACATATTAAAGCCTCTGGGCTCTATTTACTCTTTCATTATATAACATTCATTTATCTTATGAAAAACGCTGTGATTCACTGTTGGTCTAGCTTTTTTTTTCCACTTATTTGGATGATTTTTAGAATCCAAACTGTATTGTTATTTATCTTGGAAAACAGAAACACTTTCGGGAGTCAGTTCTCTGAGTCCCAAACCCCTCACCTGACACCCTCTTGTGGTGCTGTGCCCTGGGGGGAGGATACAGCAGGATCTGCAGGTGGAGAGGCCTAGAGAGCTGAGGGTATTATGTGTCTGGTTTATCGCCAAGATTAGTCAAGCCCCAAATTATAGTGTTGAGGGAGAAATTTTTCACGTAATGAGGTATGGGGAAATCATTTAGGCTTATACATGGTTCAGTGTAAACTTTGTGTGAACTGAAAGAGCCTGTCAAGCACACACAGCACATCTGCTTTAACCATTAAGGAAAAGAAATGTCTGATTCAAAAAGAAGGATAAGTGACTCCCTTCTTACGATGCCCATGTTCACACCCTCTCGACGACGAGGTTCCTTTCCCACGTGCCAGGATCCCACTGTCTCACTAGATATGTCCTCAATCTGTCTCTTTTGAAATCTTTAGGGAATAGACCCCTGTCATGTTGGATGTATGTTCTTTGTTCTGATAAAGTATAAGACTACCATGCTTCAGTGGAGAAGTTCCTTAGAGCCTTTTGAGGGGCTGCCTCCCAGATTATAGCCCTCAGCTTGGCTCAAATAAAACTATTTTCTGTTCCTATTATAAATTCTTTATTATTTCCCTCCACAGTGTGTTATTCCTTATGAAGTCCAGCTGTTCTAGGCTGACACCAAGCCACCCTGAAGCAGCCATCGTGTCTTCATTGCCTCTTTCTCACATCTGGGTCCTTGAAGGTTGCTGAGATCACACTTGCTTGTCTGTGTCCATGGAACCCAGGGCAGAGCCCAGGTCCTCCCACCAGGGCCCTGGATTCTGGTACCAAACCCAGGAGAAGGTGTGCTCTAGTTATATCAGCCTCACCTGGCACCAAGGCCAAGATCGTCATGTGTTTTTTCCCAGACTTCTTCTGTGGGAAAGGGTTTTGGGACGTTTTGTTTTCCCTAGTTCACCCTAGAGAGATGCAAGGAGGAAGTCTGATGCAGACTTTCCAGCTTACAAACATCTGAGGGCTGTGTCTCAGGTCAGGATCAATGTTCCCTTTTCCATGGGCATTCAAGTCAGTGAGGCAGCCTGACTTGAGGGCCAGGACTCTGCCTCTGTAGTCCTGGAGGTGATGGCTGAGGGCTGGGGACAGGGGCGCTGCAGTTCTGCCCAAGGGGAATTAAAGGCCAGAAAGCCCTGGTTTCTGCAGGAGTCTGATCATCGCCTGGAATGTATGCCAGTTAACATATAATTTCTTTATCCTATTTATTCATTATTGTTATTTCTCATTGTACTTTGGGACTCAATTTTTTATTGTTATAGAAATCCAATGTTTTCAAAGATTCTCCCTCAAGGATTCTACTGTTAACATTTTTCATTAAGAGAAATGCCTGTCTATTCCAATCTTTCTTTCCCTCCATTATTTACTGTGTCTTTTCTAGGTCTTATCCTTGTCTCCTGGGCCACAGTCAGTAATGTCTCCACTTATGTATTCTGAGTGTGTGATCATTTGGTCCAAGGGATTCTGCTGAATGAAGTATAAATTCTGATATCTTTCTCTTGCAAACTTTCAAAACCTACAAATAAAATGAAGATATGGGCAATATAAAATGAAAATATGATTTTCCATTCTTATTAATATCTATCTCTATATTTCAATAGAATTCAATTATTGGCCCCTGGTGACTGTATTTTTCAAAAGAATTCCCTAAATAATTACCAGTAATTCACTACTCCAATGTAATGTAGAAGATATTCTTAGTGTATTCTTCAAATTCATGTTGATGGAATGCTCAAGTTCCCTATATCAAATTGAGCTCCTATATTCCCTCTGAATAATAAAACTAAGATATGTTTGCTAAAGATTGTTGAAAAACAACATTTTAGCTTGACATGGACAGTACAAATATAGTATCACTAAGGGTGAAAATTTAGTATATGTCCTGTGGACTACCAATTTCATGTTCCACAATCACAATCGAACCATTTAAATACAGAATTATTTCCTAATTCTCTATTATATAAATCTCATTATAAATAACAAGCATTTTAAAAGCTTTAAATTTTTAACTATAGCTCATTAATTTGTACCTTTTCTCCTCTATCAACAAAAATTGACTTTCATGGTTAACTCAGTTAAAAAATAAAACAGCACAATAGGAAAGAAGTAAAATATCTCCATTGCCTACAATATATAATAAAATATATAAATATGCTGATGAAAAAAACGTGGGTCTGCTCTCCCATGTGCAGTAAAGCAAATCTACTGACACCAGGTTATGGCGAAGGAAAGTGCAGCGTTTATTGCAGGTGCCAGGCAGGGAGTTCAGGTCAGCTAGTGCTCAAAACACCTGAACCCCCTTTCCTGATGGGTTTCATGAAAGCATTTCTAAATACCAGGTGAGAGAGGGGAATCACAGGGTATGTGATCAGCTCCTGCACAATTCTTTGGTTGATGTGAGGTAACAGAGCAGTGTCACAGTGGTTAACATTATCAATCCTCAGGCTCCAGTAAAAGATCTCCTACTTAAAACAGTTTTAAAAATTAATAAAAATAAACATTAACTGAGTAGAGGGAAGGTATCCTCAATTTCAGAACAGTGTAAAGTCAGCAAATATCACAACTGGTGCACCCCTTGAAGAGACTGATCTTGACTGGTTGCAATTTTTAAGAAAACACATTTGGGTAAGATTAACTCTGCACTTAAAAAAATTGACTCACAGGTTTTAGGTTTTCTAAATGCTCTAAAAGTACTTATTTTTCCTTTCCAAGAAGGGACTTTCAACCTCCCCCAAAGTAAAAGGGCAGTGCCTCTTGTATTGCTTTCTCTCACTGAACACACCGAAGAAAAATTGCATCATGTTGGTGTCTATCTGAATAATGTGCTCAGGGCTCTCCCTGAGTCATTGCATGGTTCTCATTTGCACGTGGGAGCCAATGGGTCTAAGTGCAGGCCACCACAAGATGTGCCACTATGGCATGTGGATTATTTTGAGCTGAAAACAATCAGGCCCAAAAGACTCAGGAAGAGCCTTTGAACTTCCCCCTTATTGCCTAAAATAATTTAAGACAGGAGGCCTGTCCCAGGAAGAAGCTATCACTAGAGATAAATGTAGTATAATATTAGGTGTGGTAGAACAGGAGGAACATTGAAAAGCCCATTTGATCAAAATCCTCTCTGTGGGGCTTCCCTGGTGGCACAGTGGTTGAGAGCCCGCCTGCCGATGCCGGGGACACAGGTTCATGCCCCGGTCCGGGAAGATCCCACGTGCCGTGGAGCGGCTGGGCCCATGAGCCATGGCTGCTGGGCCTGTGCGTCCGGAGCCTGTGCTCCGCAAGGGGAGAGGCCACAACAGTGAGAGGCACGCGTACCGCAAAAAAAGAATTCTCTCTGTGTCTCATTGTCTTTGGATGGATCAGCAAACATTTGTTTACCAAACATTAACTCTTTTTAACTTCCTGTGAATTACCTTACTTCCCCTTGAAATTTCAGACCCATACCTCCTTCTGATGCCGAAATTTGGCCTCTGTGCACTGGTATGGAATCGAATTCGGGGGCAGAGTTTGGGTGAAGTAGAAAAGAATAGGTTTATTGTGTTGCCAGGCAAAGGGGGACACAGCAGGCTAATGCCCTCAAAACTGTGTGTCCCAACCTGGGGGGATTTGGTGAGGAGTTTTATAGCAATGGTTCAAGGTCAGGGTTGCTGATAAGGATTATGGTGTGTTCAGGGCCTGCAATCCTTTCATCTGGCCTCAAGTGGTCTCCTGATGAGCTTCTATGCTTCTCAAGGTTATCAAACTGTGACCTTCTCTCTAGAATGAAGGATGCTTCATCAAGTAGTTAACATCTTCCATTTGTTGGGGGTTTTAGTTCTGTAGAAGAGCTCAGTTATTGGTATATGTTTCCCTTGAGGCAGAACCAGGATCTTGTCCCCAAAGCTGCACTATTGTTTCTTGACAGTTCCTCCCTTGTCTCTGCAGCCCCTCCCTTCCCTGATTAGCAACTATTTGACCCTACCCTTTGGAATTCAGGGAAGGTTGTGGAGGCTGAAGCCTAGTCCCTGCAAACAAGAAATGGGGGACACAGAAAGACTTTAGTGCCTAGGAGCCCCACAGGGTCCTGCTCAGTTTCACTTCTCTTTAGTCAAGAATATATATATGTCACCTTGTCTTGCTGTCTTTGGAATTCTTCATACTTATGTGAATTCCCCATGTGCACATAATAATTTAATTTTCTCTTGTTAATCTGCCTTATGTCATTTTCATTGCCAGCCAAAGAGCTAATGTTACCCAAAAACCTGGGTTTGCCTCTTGGTGGGTGTCAAGCTGAAAGGCACAACATAAACAAAGATTGGGAGAAGAAAGGATTTGTTACTTGCAGCAAGTAAAGAGAACACCGGGGGTCTTTCCCAAAGCAGTGTCTTCCTGAACAGCAAAATTGGGGAATTTTTAAGCTAAGGGTATATGCATATTCATGAAGGGGTTTGGGTGGTCCACAGAGTCCAAGCTTTAGTGGACTGAAGTCATGAGGGTCAGAAAAGGTCAATATCATCATTCCTTATGTTCCCAGTTGATCAGGCTAATCTTTACCATTGAAAGAGAACTGGGAGTCTTTACAATTATTTTTGTTATTGTTACTTCTTTTACCTGAAAACAGTCCTTTGATTCTGCATTATTTTGTCCCTTTAAGATCATTAATTACTGAGACCCTTTCAATGGCAAGCATCCTGGCCAGGCTTACATTGCAAAATGGCTTAGGCCAAAAATGACTCCTAGATATACATATTATTAAACTTTTGTTTTATTTTCTCCTTTTAATCAGTCTCACGTCAATTTAATTCTTAGACCAGCTAAAAGTGTTACCTGAAACACTTCTTTTGTTGAGCCAAAAGACACAACCAAGCCAAAGGGCAGGAGAAGGAAGGCTTTATTACTTGCAGCAAGTAAGGAGAACACCAGGGATTTTCCCAAAACGGTGGCTCCTTGAACAGCCAAATTGGGAAAGTTTTAAACTGTCAACTGAAAAAAAAAAAGCACAAACTGAGAGTTGTGAGTTAAGTTTTATTTGGGGCAAAATGAGGACTATAGCCAAGGAAACAGCCTCTCAGATAGCTCTAAGGAACTGCTCGAAAGAGTTAGGGGGAAGGTCAGCATGTATGTGATTTTGGTGAAGGGGGACACATGGAATCAGGGACACATTTTGGCAGAAATTTGCTGCTAGTCACGAAATGGTGGCTGCTAGTCACAAGGAGCAGATGTCTCCATTAATGATTTTAGTGCTTTTCTAGATATGAGAAGATAAAAGAACCTGGGCTCATAAAATCTTCTGAAAATATCTAACTATCTGAAGGCCTGTTCTGCCGGGTTTTCCCAGAGCATAGACTGCCTCATTCCTGATCTCTGTCCTGAATTCCATTCAGGGTGTGTTGAAGGTTGTGAAACAAAATTTATATTTTATGGCAAGACAAGAGAAATTTAAACATAAATTCTTCTCTGCCCTTTGGTCTCCTCTCTCCCCACACTGTGCACTGTGCATCTGCATTATACATTGACCAAACCTCCCCCATAGGCAGGGACACTTGCTCAACCATAAAGAGCAACATTCTCCTAACATCAACAAGACAACTCCCTCCTTAAGAGATAACATTTCTTCTTGACCTTGTAAGGGGTTACATGACCAGCAGGATGGCACTTAGATCTGAATTATGTAAACGTTCAATAACATGTCATTTGATGTACAGCCCTCGGTCTCAAAAAAAACTTATACACCTCCCTGGGTTTCTAATGGGCAGAACAGCTTTCAGAGTTTTCTGAGATGCTCTTCCCAGGTTATAATCCTCAAATTTGGCTCAAAGAAAAATTTCCAGTTCTCTTTTAGATCAAGTGATTACTTTTTTGTCAAGGTCAGAGACTACAGTGGCTAGTGACTTCATTCTTATAGAACCAGATGGTAAGGGACAATTTTATTTCACAAGATCATTAATTACTGAGACCTGTTCAAGAGCAAGCATCATGACCAGGCTGAGATCACAAATGATTTAGGCTTAAAATAGCTTCTCTTATGTCAAAAAGTTATATTTGATTCTTTTTCTTTGGGGACCCCCTACTGCATTTGCCTACAGAAGGGCAGCGGAAAAGTTCTTCCTCTCTGACAGTCTTCATGACTGCCTGGAGAAACAATGATGGACTCAGGAGTTCTTCTCAGCCTCGATGTGCACAGAAATCTTTATGCCTATGGTAAAGGGGCATGGAAAGGAGAGGGTTCTCAATGTGTAGAAGTTCAGATGCTTTCAAAGGCAGGCAATGTGCCCTGCACTATAATGCCTGTTGGGCAGGAAGAAAGTTTCCTGTACCCTTCTAGATTTTTCTGGTTAGTCTAGGAATTAAATTGACATGAGACAGATTAAGATTAACAGGAGAAAATCAAACAAAATTTAATAATATGTATACATGGAAGAGACCCAGGAGAACTCAGTAAATCTCCCAAATGGCTGAAATCCTCACCTTAAATACCACTTTCAACTAAAGACAAACATGTTGGGTGTAGTGGTTTGGGACTTCAAAGGGGAGGAAGGCAAATCTTCCTCGGACCTCATACATGAAGTCACCATACCTCAAGGGGAAATTCAGCTTGCACTGCAACTTCAACTAAAGAACAGTTCTTCGTGTAACACTGCCGGATATTGGAAGATACACAGGCCCCTCGGCCGACCGAAGGCATTCCTTCATTGAGGCCGTTCGCTAGTCGCAGAACACCCTGCTTTAAAAAGTTGATTCAGTTTAGGGCACAGTGGGTAGCTTGTGTCTCTTTTACTTGTTAGAAAACACACGTATTTAGGCTGCGTTTCAATCTAGACATGGCGTCTATAGCGAAAAGCCTGGTTTTCCCATTTTGAAAGCTCCATTCTTGCAGCCGGAAAAAACCTGAAAAACACTGTTGTTGCCGTGTTTCTAGTCCCTGCAGGCATGGCTCTGAGAAAAAAAAGAGTTTTCTCGAAAGAAAGAGGGTGCTTCCAGGTCCTGGGTGGGAGCTCTTCCTGCCCTGCTCTAGAGCTAAGGGGAATCTCAACGGGGGCCCTAGCCTCAATGTAAGGTCTTGATTTGGCATCCAGAAGGGTAGGCGTGAAGCAGGTTCCCTGAGGCCTTAGTCGCAGTTCTGCATTCGTTTAACGGCAGTAAGTGTCTAGAGACTCGTGGCCCCGACGCGTCAGCGCCACTTTCAGGACAACAACTCTGAGGACCCGCCGGCTCCCCTGGGCTTGCTGGGCCACATTCAGACCCGTAGGCCCTTCAGGGTGCCCCAGGGTAGGCCGAGGGAAGGGTAACACACTGCAGTCTACCTTGGGGGAGCTAGATGTTGATGTTCCAACTACCGTGTTTTTTTTTTTTTTTTTGCAAAGACCCCTAAATATCCTGTGCCTTCCCTTACCTCTTCAGAACAGTCCCTCAGAGTTATCTGAGAGGCTGTCTCCTGACTTGTCCTCAGTATGTCCTCTAAATAAAACATAATTCTCAACTTTTAGGTTCTGCATTTTTTTTCAGTCAACATTTAATTGTATGGCTCATGTAGGTACTATGCCTAAATGTAATGGGATGAGCTGTAAATTATTAAAACTAGATAAATTCTGTCAGCTCTACCACTAGCTGAGATCAGGCTTTCTTCTCTGGATACTTCTGTCATAGACCTTGGCAGATTTGGGGTCTGTGTTAGTCTTAAAATTATTCTTAAAATTGTGGGGACTCATTCATTCTTTCAACAAATTTTACTGCTTATATTCTATGTGTCAGTTACAGTGCTGGGTCTTGAAATGCAGAAGTCAACACACGAAAATACAAGGATAAAACACATTTTCTACCATATTAACTTTTTTCATTCATTAATTCATCCTTAAGTCATTCAACACGCATCTTCTTATTGAATACTGATGAGGGATCAAATGCTATGCTAAACACTGAGTATATAACTGCAAATGAGATGGATAGGCCCTGATTTTGATGTCACTACTATCTTTTGTTGTGTCATATAGTGGGACAGCTTCATTATTCCCTTTACCATAAGTTTTGGTTTTTTTGTGGTACGCGGGCCTCTCACTGTTGTGGCCTCTCCTGTTGCGGAGCACAGGCTCTGGACGCGCAGGATCAGTGGCCATGGCTCATGGGCCCAGCCGCTCCGTGGTATGTGGGATCTTCCCAGACGGGGGCACGGACCCGTGTCCCCTGCATCGGCAGGCAGACTCTCAACCACTGCGCCACCAGGGAAGCCCTACCCTAAGTTTTTATCACAAATTGCTAATGAAAATAAAACTCTTAGTGGAGTTTCAACATGCATAGGTAAATGAGAACACAGAACTCCCCTTTCGCATGCCCCATTCTCCTCCTTCTAACTCCCTATGTGAACTCACTTTGTGCCAAGACCAAGATGTGCCCCAATAAGAACCAAGCTGATTTCCTCACACTGACAGGGGCTATTGCTCACTTAGAAGACTTGATGCTTAATTTTGATAAGCAACAAGACCATGGAGACAACCTATAAAAATGATTTGTCTTGGGAGAAAATACTAAAAAGGGTTAATGTGCTGTTCCACATGTCTAACCTCCTGGGATTAAACCACAGGCACCAAGGTCACCAAGGGTACTTGGCAACAATGAGCTAAAAATGAAAAGAAAAGCATCATACTGTTATTGTATTCATCTTCCCCCAAGGCACTCTCTGATAAACACCACAACCACTAAGGGAATTGAGAACAGCTTCCTTGTGGGGCAGGTTATATATGCATCTTTTTCCAAGAAGTTAAATCATATCCAGCTCTCAGCACACCTTACTTAAGGTGATTGTAATGTATGAGATTAAATGTTCCTACCTGATTGGAAAACTTCTTGTCCTCAGTTCATTGGCTATACTGGATTATTTTTCTTGGGTCAGACCTTCAGACTTCTACCAGAAATCGTTCCTTTGGGGAAACCAGGCCTTCCCAGAAACTCAGGAAACTGAAATGGAGACAGAAAGAGAGAAGGAAATTATTTGGACATATAGACCTCAATTGTTTGGTTTTAAGTAAACGTCCCAGCAAACATCTTCTAAATGGTATAATAACTTTAGGGAAATTCACAGTTTATAAGTTTGTGTACTCATAAACTGAACATATTATGATAAGAGTACAGGTTGCATTTTGTGTCTTCCACTCAAGCAAAGACTTCAAAAAAGTCCCAGTTATCCTTTGTTCATTAAGACACAAAGAAAGGGCAAAAAGGGCAAGTTTCTAAGTCTTTTTCTTTAAAATTTACTTCCTTTCTTCAGTCTTCATCAAGATCTTCAGGAAATTAACTTTACTAAAGTTAATTATTCATAAAATAAACATAGGAACCTGCAGAAGACTATTTCACAGAGACCTGTAATGTACAATACCCATTGCATACATGCACCATGAGCTTGTCTTTTCTAGCACTGGCATACACAAAACTCTGTGTGTGTGTGTGTGTGTGTGCACACATGTGTGTCTTTTTTTGTGATGGAGCCATAGGGAGAAAATAAATCTATTGGCTGCAATTCAGTGATGTAGAAAGATTTAAGGGTAAAGGAAAAGGCTACATCAAGTGAAGCAATAAAGTCATGAGGTTGTGCTTCCATAATAGTAACAATAGCAGTCTTCTGTAACCAAGGGAGCAGGCTCCTCAAATTATAGTCACACCTGTTAGACCATCTGCCCATAAATTTCACACTGTCATTAATGGAAAACAAATGGCACTGTCTCTCCTTCCCTTTATCCATTGGCTATTTTCATATAAATGATTTTTCTCTTCAAGGTCATGCTCTTTCCTATCGGTTTAAAAATATTAGGATTTAGGAGGGGTGATACATAATGTGCCATGCCTTGGTACTTGTACCAGTGATGGCTCTGTAAGGAGCACTGGATTGTTAGGAGGCTATAAATTGAATTCCCCTAGAAGCAGAACCTGAGGCAATAATTTGAATGCAAACTGTTCATCTGGGAGGTGCTTCCAGAAGACTCAGAAGTGGAGTGGGAATTGAGAATGGAGGCATGGAAGGAAGCCAACAGAGGTGCATTACTGAATAAATTACTCCTGCAGGAAACTGCTGCCAGTACTTCAGGGGAGTTCTGTGAAACTCTATAGAACATGTCTCAGAGTTATCCCAAGAATTGGTGAGAAACTTGAAGTACTTATCTTCCAGTCCCCTCTGTCCTTGGTTGAAAGCTACACCCAGATACATTAACTCCTGTACATTTCTGGCCTGCCCTAAGGTGGATAATTGCAGGTGGTAACATGAGTCTATCAGCATATACTGGAATGATGAGTGTTGGGGAGATATGAGTGGAGCATTGAAACCATCTAATACAGTCGGGGCAGGAGGTATTAATTATTGGCTTGCAAGTCCAAATGGGTAACCTTAAATTCCTGGGTTAACGGTTTTACTTTGAGGTATTTAAGCATGATGTATGAGTAAAAATTTCCTCTATTAAATCAAGTTGAAGGGCCTCCCTGGTGGCGCAAGTGGTTGAGAGTCCGCCTGCCGATGCAGGGGATACGGGTTCGTGCCCCGGTCTGGGAGGATCCCATATGCCGCGGAGCGGCTGGGCCCGTGAGCCATGGCCACTGAGCCTGCGCGTCCAGAGCCTGCACGTCCGGAGCCTGTGCTCCGCAACGGGGGAGGCCACAACAGTGAGAGGCCCGCATACTGCAAAAAAAAAAAAAAAAAAAAAAAAAAAAAAAAAATCAAGTTGAAGATCCTAAGTCCCTAATCTTCTGGAAAACTGTGGGTATCTTTTTAACAGATTTTTGAAAAGTAACATGATTAAGATTTCAAACTGACCATCCATTCATTCATTCATTAACTCATTCAACAAGCATTTATTGAACACCTAAAGTATGCCATGGGTTAAACTGGGCACCAGTGTTACTGTTACTAAAATCATTATCGTGCCACCTAGAAGTCAATGTATTGTGACACTCAAATAAGAAAATCCATAGTTACCGTAAAAATTATTACAGAGTGATATAGGAAGACACGGTAAGACCTTAATTCATGCTGTGGACAGTAGTATATGGGGGATATCAGTAGGACTTCCTGTAGAAGGCAATTGAAATGGATATGTAACATGAAGGAAGGGTGAATTTTTGAGGAAAAGAGAAGATAAATTCATGTTTGCCAGAAAATGAATGGTTAAGGATCAGTCCAGAAAGGAGTTCCATTCATAATCAGTATAAGAAATGTCACTGGGGCTTCCCTGGTGGTGCAGTGGTTGAGAGTCCGCCTGCCGATGCTGGGGACACGGGTTCGTGCCCCGGTCCGGGAAGATCCCACATGCCGCGGAGCGGCTGGGCCCGTGAGCCATGGCCGCTGAGCCTGTGCGTCCAGAGCCTGTGCTCCGCAACGGGAGAGGCCACAACAGGGAGAGGCCCGCGTACCGCAAAAAAAAAAAAGAAAGAAATGCTCACTGGAGTGTAAGACCTCCTGAAGCTCTCAAAAGAGGGCCCTCATCTGACCATACTGGCACCCTAATCTTGAACTTGCAGCCTCCAGAACTGTGAGAAAAAAATGCCTGTTGTTTATGAGCCACCCAACCTGCAATATAATCTTACAGCAGCCCAAAAGGACAAAGAGAGTTTGGATGTGAGATTTTACTCCAAGAAAGATGGGAATCCATTGAAGGATTTTAACTGGTAACTTAGAGGAGAGAAAAGTTTCATAACACAATCAGGCATTTTTATAAGAAAAATTTGTTTCATTTTCAGAAAGATCACTCTGGAAATACTGTGACTAGATTTTTGGAGAAGGGTGATGGCAGTCCCGGATATAGAAAGATGAGTCAGTAGTCCATTAACGTAAGTCAAACAAGAAAGTGGCTATAAAAAGTGTGAATTTGTGGCTGAGAGTTCTTTTCTTTTAGCATTTGAAAAATATTATGTCAATGCTTCTGACTCCAGGGTTTTAGACAAGAAATATGCTGTCATTGGAATTGGTGTTTCTCAATAAGTAATGCATCGTTTCTTCCTGTCCACTTTCAAGATTTTTTTTGTCTCTACTTTTCAGAAGTTTAGTTATGACACGTCTTGGCAAGGATATCTTTGCGTTTTTCCTCTTTGGGTTTGTTCAGATTCTTGAATTTGTGTTTATGTCTTCTAAAAAATTGGGAACTCTTTAGCCATGATTTCTTTGAATACTTTGTCAGTCCTACTTGCTCTCTTTTTTCATTCTGGAACTTTGATGATATGAATGTTAGTGCTTTTGTTACTGTTTACAGGTTCTTGAGATCCTGTTCTTTCTCCCATCTTTACCCCTCAGTCTATTTTTCTCTGTACATTTGGTACATTGTATTGATCTCTTCTAAGTTCATGATTCTGTGCTTTGTAATCTCCACTCCACTCTTTTTTTTTTTTTTTTGCGGTACGCAGGCCTCTCACTGTTGTGGCCTCTCCCATTGCGGAGCACAGGCTCCGGACACGCAGGCTCAGCGGCCATGGCTCACAGGCCCAGCCGCTCCGCGGCATGTGGGATCCTCCCGGACCGGGGCACGAACCCGTGTCCCCTGCATCCGCAGGCGGACTCTCAACCACAGCGCCACCAGGGAAGCCCTCCACTCTATTCTTGAGCAAAGTTTTTTGATTGTTGTATTTTTCAGTTCTACTGTTCTCATTTGTTTTTATTGTTATAGCTTCTAGTTCTTTGTTTACATTTTCTATTTTTCCCATTTCTGTCAAGGAACACATAATTGCTAATTGAAGCATTTATGTGACAGCTTACTTAAAATCCTTGTCTGATCATTTCAATAGATGTTTTATCTCAGTGTTGGTGGATGTTTATTGTCTTTTCTCATTTATTCTGTGATTTCCTGGTTCTTGGTGTCATGAGTATTTTTCCATTGTATTCTAAACATTGTGAGTTATTATGTGACTCTGTAACCCATTTAATTTTATTATTACTTTTTAGAAGGAAGTCATCCTATTTGAGGCATAGTATGAGGACTGGGGGGTTACGTACAGATTTCCATTGGGCCCTACTGACAATACCCCAGCAAAAGTGGGCACTTACATTGTCTCACTGCAGACAGATCAAGTAGAAGTTCAGCTATCCTATTGGCCCTTCTGACACCTTCCCCCCAAAAGTGGGAACATTAATATCATTGTGTTGCCTTTTAGTAGGAGTGGAAGTTCATCTCCCCAGTAGATTTCTTGACACAGGGGAGGGGAGAAGTGAAGTGTTTGCTCTCCTTCCTCCCACTTCATTCCTTCTTGTTGATGCCGGGTGTGGGTAGAGGGTCAGCTACCTGCTGGCCCCACTGACAGCAGGGTAAGAGGCAGAGAACTGACAACTAGCCCTGCTTGTGCCACCTCATTCTGTCTTACTGCCTCAGGATGGTTATGGGGATTCAGCACCCCATTGGGTCTCACTGACATCATGTGTTGGGGGTTAGTGGGGTGCCTACTCCCGCCAACCTGTAACATCCTATTCTTATTGATGTCAGGGAGAGATGGACGCTAAGTCCCACCATTGGACCCCACGACTGTGTGAGGGCAGCCCAGTGTTAACAAGCCTGTCTGGCACCACTTTTTTTTTTTTTTTAAATAAGTAAATTTATTTATTTATATGGCTGTGTTGGGTCTTCCTTTCTGTGCAAGGGCTTTCTCTAGTTGCGGCGAGTGGGTGCCACTCTTCATCGTGGTGCGCGGGCCTCTCACTATTGTGGCCTCTCTTGTTGCGGAGCGCAGGCTCAGTAGCTGTGGCTCACGGGCCCAGCTGCTCCGTGGCATGTGGGATCTTCCCAGACCAGGGCTCGAACCTGTGTCCTCTGCATTGGCAGGCAGATTCTCAACCACTGCGCCACCAGGGAAGCCCAGGCACCACCTTTTAAAGTCTGTTTGCTAATGGAAAGGGGTGGAGGCTCAGCTCACCACTGGACCACACTGAAACAACCCTGGTGGGGAATCAGAGTGCTGGTCTTCTGGAGGGCAGGAGTGGGGTGGTGTGGAAGATCAAATCCTACCTTGGCCCAACTGAAACGACAGGACATAGGGGATGGGTGCAATATTCCACTGGCACTTGGCTCGAGTAGTGTGTATATTCCACTGGCACTTGGCTCGAGTAGTGTGTATATTATTGCCCAAATGGTCTTCTGTCTTTAGCAACCACTTTCCTCATACTTTGGCTAGGGGGAACAGGGTTTTGTGTTTTTTTCTGAAGCTTTTTTGTCTGTTGTTCTGTTGGTGGTTATTGATTGGGGGTGCCTGTAATACCCTCTCCAGGATGTATGGGAAGCAACAGGAAACACAGGGGACTCATCACCATGTTATTCCTCAAGTCCCAAAGTCCCTAGTTAAGTCTGCCTTCTCATTTCCACCTTTCAGCGTCTTCCTATGTTTGTTTGTTGTTATGTTCAGGGTTTTAGTTTTAAGTGGGAGAACCTGGGAGAAATGGGCTACTTCATCTTCTTGGAAGCAGAGGTCTGGAGGCCTTTTGATGTTAAAAAGTACTGCTGACTGTAAATTAAAATTTGATGATATACACCTTGCCCTTTAAGAATTATTCTACTAGATGATGTGGCTTCCCAAAGTTGCTACAATTTGATTTTCATACCTCTAAAAGCCAAGTGTTTTGCTGGAGTTGAAATTTAAAGATAAGCAAGAGATGAGGCTAAGATGATCTATGTGGTAACAGATTAAAGTTGGAAACATCAATATACATTCATGTTTAGCTTAATATTGCTTCATGTTACCTTAATACACATGGCTATGTAGAGAGATACTTATAGGTATGTGCGTATACATGGGTAATGTAGACACATATTATCTCTTTGCTCTGTCAGCTGAGAAGATCTAGAAGCAATGACATCCGAGCAGCAATTAGCACACCCCACACCCAGATCCTGCTGTCTAATACCATTCTCCACTAAAAAGACCTAGTTATCTTTGAAGAAATAGCTGATTCTAGGACTAGGGCAGTAAATATACAAGATTTATATACAAGACCATCTTATAGTGTCAGAAAGTAAGGAAGTTCCAAAAAAAAATACAGGATGGGGATACCTCAGAGTGGCACAAGAGCCAACTGAAAAGAGTTCACAAGGGTCAGGACTAGAGCAATTTGAGGAACAAAGTAACTAAAGTAGAATTAGATTATAACCCAAAGTATAAAATAAAAATCCATGAGTTCTTCTGATATAAATAAATAATTGGATACATAAATGCAGGAGAATAGATAAATCTCCAGTGCAAAGGAATTCCAAATAGTTTATGTAGTACTCCATCTTAAGCATAACTCCCTATTCCTTAGTTGTGGGCTGAGCATATTGACTTCCTTCCAAAAAAGTACAGTATGAAAAAGGGAAAACAGTAATCTTACGATGGAGAAACCTGAAAAACACTACCTCAGTCTGGTGATCAAAGTCGACCTCAGCATTCAGAATGCATATTCATACTTTGTACACTTGATGTAATCTGACAAAATAACCCTTCTACTCTGTGGTCTTCCTCCCCAAAACACATAATCCCAATATTATCATGAAAAATGCATCGAACAAATTCTAGTAGTGGGCATCCTACAAAACCCTAACTACTCAAAATTGTCAAGGTCATCCAAGGAAAATCTGAGAAGCTATCAAACCCAAGAGGAGCCTAAGGAAACATGGCAACTAAATGTAATGTGATGTTTTGGATGAAATCCTGGAATAGAAAAAGGACATTAGGTAAAAACTAAGGAACTGGACTAATGTATGGACTATAGTAAATGATAATGTATCAATATTTGTTAATTGATTGTAACAATGTAACATACTAATATAAGTGGATCATCATAGAGGGAAATGGGTATAGTGTATATGGAAACACTTTATACTATCTTCTCAATTTTTCTGTAAAATTAAAACACTTCTAAAAAATAAAGTCTATAAAAACGCTGTGTTTTCTTGTTTTATGATTATGTGCCTGTATTTCCTAATGAATATGTAAATTTGCTTTACCTTCCTTGATACTGATATTACAGAAAATACTAAGTAACTCTGAAAGAATTTGTAACTCCAATTCAACAAGCAATAATTCTTGTATTAACTTTTTGGAAGAACCCACTGAATAAATCAAAGCAAATTGTCCTTAAAGGCTGAATTTCTTTTCAGTGTTTAATCTTTTATATGATTAATGCATACCACAAGCAAGATTCTGTTTCAAAGGGCAGAAAACATTGATTGTAGGCGATGTCTAAAGTACAGTGAAATATTAATGCATGATGCTATAACAACTTTAATGTATTTTATGTTTTCAAAATGATGAATTGTTATTTCAGTCAATAAAGTATTCACTTTTATACATTTCCTACCCACCTTTTCTGAAAACACCCACAAGAAATGAGACTATCATCTGACATTAGGTTCATCAAGTTAAATTAGAGTTTTTGGTAGCTGTGGTTGTCAATGGTACTGGAATGTGTGATACTTTTACAAATCCTCTCCATGGCAAAATCTGATCCTCACAAGGTAAATCACAGTAGGTGCCTAAAGCCAAATGACATATTGCTTTGTAGCTAGATTACCAAGCATTTTACTTAGAGGCACAATAGAATGTAGAAAAGGCCATTTCTCTTTCTGTCTTTTTCTGCTCAAAGGTCACTCACCATCTTACTTTTTACCAGCCATTTAGGAAGTTTTCCATAAATTTAGACTATATAATGTCACTTAATGTGAATGTAGCTCAACATTCTGTTTTAGGACAGCTAATCTCACATTATTTTATTGGTGCTAAATATGTAAATCATCAGCAAATTTTTGTACTTAACTTTTTTTTTTTTTGGATGTGGACCACTTTTTAAAGTCTTTATTGAATTTGTTACAATACTGCTTCTGTTTTATGTTTTGGTTTCTTGGCTGTGAGGCATGTGGGACCATAGCTCCCCGACTAGGGATTGAACCCACACCCCCTGCATTGGAAGGTGAAGTCTTAACCACTGGACCGCCAGGGAAGTCCCTGTACTTAACTTTTAAAAATAATTAAAATAAGCTATTCAACACATTTTTCCTTAAAAAAAAAAAAAAAAGCAATTCTCCTTAGGCTGGCCCTGGGCACATATGTGACTTTGCCATTTTTTCCATGGACTATTTTCTTATCTGTTCTACTGTGTCACATTTGTTCTACCTTCTCAAAAAGAAGCATTTAAAAATTCATCTACGTGTTCATGCATTCATACATTTATTAAATAAATCTATTGAACACCTACAGACGGCACAGAAAAAAAGGCAGAAAACTAATCTGGGTTGCACAGAAAGTAATGAACTCAGTTAAAATTTTTGGTGAAAATAGGTATTACTCAATCTACTGGAAATTACATTTCATTATGGGGGCTCACAGACTCAAGGAAAACCAAGACCTAAATAATAATAAAGTAATAAAAGCACTAGCCATTTACTGAGTGCCTGCTTGTACCTGACTCTGAAACTCTAAAATCATTACGGATGTTCTGATGATATAATTGTAATCTCCATTTTACAGATGAAAATAACAAGGTTCAGAGACATTAGGTTACTTGCCTAAAGTGAAGTGGCCCAGAAACTACAGAACTGGAAATTGAACCTTAGACTTCATAATGCCAAAGTCTGTGCTTTTAATCACAATATGTGTGTGTGAGAGAGAGATAGAGAGAGAGAGAGAGAGAGAGAGAGAGAGAGAGAAAGAAAGAGAGAGAATGTGTTTAATAGAGAACCTCTGAGAAATGGCAAGAAAACTGCCAGGTATCCATAAAACAATAATTTAGGAGCTTCTTACTATACAAGTAATTGTTAATCATATGGCTGAACTAAGGATCTCTCACTTTTGAACTAAGAAATCAAAAGCTTCCAGAAGTTGAGTCTAAATTTTACACTTACATAAGATACTTCATACAGAATGCTAAAGTATAATAACTAAAGAGCTCTGAAAATACTGGAAGCATTCATATAAGTATGATTTCATAATGTGGATAATAGAGGATTTAAGAAATTGGCAGATGCAACTGCAGACTCATTTGTTATCATTTCTGTGAAGGGCAAGATAAATGAATAAAATGAGAAAAATGAAAAAAGAATGGCTAGCAATTTTAGGTAGTTTGCTGAATCTCCATACTAGGAAAGACTAAGCAAAAAAAAAAAATTCTCGAAATATTATTTTGAAAGCACCTACAAGTGTATATGGTCTTTTTATACCAAATAACTTGGAATTATGAACTGTCAAATAAGTCTAATCTTCTCTGATGATAAAATTGCTGACTTTATTTGAAACTATGGAATGAAAAATGAGGTAATAATCAGAAATTCTTAAGAAAAGGAGTAGAAAAAACAAAATTATAAGAGTTATGTTAAAAAATATTTTGAAACAATCATAAAATCCCCATTACTGGTACAGAGCTTTTAAAACTTTATTTTGGTTTTAAGTTTTAATAAATATTTATATGTTTACATAATTACTGTCATAAGGAAGACACAACTGTAGGTCAACTTTCTTCATTCTTTCTTTATTAAGCATTATTCTATTTTGCTCCATCATCTTGTAATTATAATATAGTAACTGTAAAGTGTAACTTTCTACTAAGTGGATATTCCCTAAACTGTTTTCCTATTGTTAACAATTAAAGGTGTTTCCAATTTTTTGTTATTACAAATGACATGACAATGAGCATCTTTATATAATAATTTTCTGGATTATAAATTATTTATTGGCATAAGCTTCCAGAATTAGAATTAATGTGTAAAAAGCTATTAACATTTTTATCTTGCTAGACATTGCCAAATTACTTGTCAAAAGATGGAACCAAATTATATTGCAAAAATCTTTGCCAACGGAACACATTATATATAATTTTTGATTTTGCTAAATTAATAAGTTGGAAACCTATGTTCCATTTCTTTGAATTCTTTGATAACAGAGTGCTGCTGGAGGCTGGGAGGGCAGCCATGTCCGTGAAGGCTCCCCAGAGTTGGAGCGGGGAAGTGGAAAAAGGTCAAAAAAAAATACTAATTGTATTTTCCCTCCATTGTTATCTCTCACTCTCTTCTGCCTCTGTGTAACTTACATCCAGGTAGCTGGAGAAAAATCATGTGGCAGGGCAAATTGGTATTCCAATAAATTAATAATCACCAGCTTCAAATGGATTTTCAAGACTGGAAATATTGCTCTGACTTACAGTAAGCTCTTTCTAATTCTCCTTAAGGACTATTTTCTTAGAAGCTTTACTTAACCTCCATCCTCTCTACTTCCTTCACTCTGAGCTGGTGAGGTGCTTCATAGCTCATTAAGAACACAGAGGTCAGTAAATAGTCCACTGCCAAATCCATTAATTCATTAGCATTTGCGTTGATCTCTGTATTCCCTTTTACTACAGGAGTGAAAGTTAAAAGGCCATGTGCACTACAGACAGCATTTCATTTTCCCTCATCTTCTCAAGTACTTCACAGCCCTGCATTTTCTACAGCCCATCTACTCCTTATGAATGATTCTTGCCAAAGTTCAACCTCATTCTAGACTAGTAACTCCAACTTAAAATGTTAAAAACTATACGTGTAACATGAAAGCCTCCCTCCTCCCCTAATCCCTGCATATCTTCTTTAGCCAATTCATGTCTGAACTTTTCAAAATTGTTATCTTCATATATTGTTTCCATTTCCTCACGTCCCATTTACTCTATAATTTACATCCATCTGACTTCTCTCACCGTAATCTCACTGCCCACTGTCCTGAAATTTTACTTATGAAGGTCACCAGCGATCCCCATGTCAGTATAGCCAATGAATAGTTTTTGTCCTATTTCTAGGCTCTTTCCTTCTTTAAAAAAGAAAAAGAATAAGAAAAACAAAAACCATTTTTTTCTTCTATGCTTTTACACTCTCATCTTCTGTCTTGGTATATTTTATTGGCTTTCTGTGTTTAATCTGATTTCTAACATTCTATTAGTTTTCTTTATCTTCAGTGGAATAAACCAGTATATGAAGGATTATTCTCAACAGTTAGTTCTCATAATAACAGTACTAGTAGCAGCAGTCAATACTCTGTAATGCTTATCATGTGCCAGACACTATTCTAAGACACTGTTTAAATACATATATATAGAAACACACACACACACATATATATATATGAAGTTTTCCTCATAGGCCTATGAAATAAGCCTATTATTATACCCATGTTACAAATGAGAAAACTGAGGCAATGAGAGGCCAAGGTCACAGGATCAGTACTTGGTGAAGCCCCGCCTGAGTTAATGCTGGAACTTTAGAGTAGACAAGTTCATAATGTCTCACAGATTGGCCTGAAATGTGAGCAACATTTAATTAATGACTTGTGAAGTATCAGAAAATAATGGAACATTTTAAATTGATTGGGAACTACTAAGTCATGTATCAGTAACTAAGAATGACTCTTATCGAATGAAATTATTTTTCATTATTCTTTTGAAAGGAGAATATTCTCGTGTTAGTGTTTCAGTTTTTTTTCATTCACATATTTATTCATTTATTAGATACACATTTCCTACACACCTTCTATGTGCCAGTGTTTGCTGCAAGCCTTGGAAGATTCAGTGGTGAGCAAAAAATTACAAAGTCCTTGCTCTTAAGCAAATGTCCAGTGGTGGAGGAAGACAGAGTAAACATGTAAATAAATTTTGTACAGCGACAGAAATACGACTGGAAAATGGGACGGAGAGGCACTGAGGAGGCAGGTCTCTTTGGTCAAGATAGTAGTGGTGGCGTTTGAACCGAGACCTTAATGATCAGAGGGGAATTGGTCTGGGTAGAAGGATTAGCCAATCTAAAGCTGGGAGAGCAAGAAGTAGAGCTTGTTGCATCTGAGGGACTGAAAAAGACAACTGTGCCTCGAACCCCATGAAGGTCAGGGAAAGATGTAGTAAGTGACCAGAGCCCATGGTCCCTGTGAGCCTGGCTAAGTAGTTGAAAATTTAATCTCTTTACAATAGATAGCCTTTAGAGGTTAGAAGCAGTGCAATAATAGCATCTGATTTATGCTTTTTAAAAGACTACTTTGACTGTTGAGTGTCCTACAAAAGCAAAATACTTTTGTCTCTATGAAGTGCAGATAGTAAATTTTAAAAAGCCCAATGAGCTCATAAGCAGTTGGTTTACTAAGTGTAATCATTTATCTTAACTAGACTTCATTAATATAAGCTTGGTGACCTTGGGGCCCTGGGACATATTAGATTAGGGAAACCCAACTATTTTCAAATAGTGTGATTTGAAAAATTCTCGAACTTGTTGGGATTCAGGAAGATTATTTTATTGCTGGGCCTGGATGGGAAGTTTAGAATAAGAAAAGAAAGTATGATGGCTGGCTTCCATCTATTCTCCCTTTCTGTGGGAGAAATATTGATGGGGTGACTACTTTGCTGTTGACCCAATGCTTAAATTTCAGAGCTAGTTCAATCCAGTAAATATTTGCTGAACAACTATTATATGTTAGGCACCTAGCTGAAACTGGGAATATAAAGAGAATTAATAATAAAAGGAGGTATTACTAACAAGAGACAGGCACTGTGCTAATGCTTAACATGCACCATCTCAAGTTACATTAATTTACACACTAAAAAAAAAAGAAAAAAAATTCATTCTGAATCTGCTATTCTGTGGTCCCAGTGTTTAAACTTCTTGGACTTCCCCACTGTCTATTACTGCTTTTACAAATACAATCTCGTCGTCTATTCGTGAAGGAAATGAATACACCACATCTAAAATAACAAGGAATGTGGGTTAGATGCTCTAGGGTCTTGTCATACTCTGCCATTTACTAATAAACCACTTACGTTCTACAAATTGTAGGTGCTCATTTATAAAACGAAAGGGAGTAACTCTACATGAACTATAGATTTCTCCTACTCTAACATTTCATAATTTTCTAAGTTCTTTTCTTAAAATTTCTCTATATTATCATTAATTTTAATTAAAAAATAAAAATCTAACTCTTTTGAAAATCAAAGAGTAATTCCCGTAGTCCTACAATAATGGGATAATTAGTTCTGAAACCTGTCAAGTGTCATGTTTCATATGAAGAGAAAGTCATATTAAATAATTTTAAAAAATTAAACATGGACTTTGTAGCACAAAGACAAGGTCCCCCCCAAATGGTGTTGCTTTATTTACTAGAAATGTTCAGCTCTGCATTAAAGTTGAAATAAAATAAATATATTAATTTTGAGGTACAAAAATTTCTTATGAAAATCAATTTTTCTTTTCTGTACATACAAACAAAAGTATGGAATGACATTAGAGGTCAGGTTTATTTGGTAATAGAATGTAGCTTCTTGATATTTTTGATTTTAGGAAAGGAGAATATCAACATCAAAACTTTTTTCAACTTTACGTTTATTTAAAATGAAGCCATATTTTCCTCTTATAAAAAGAGAGTTCAACTAGAACTGTCCATTTTCTCATCTGTAAAACAAGAGTACTGAATCAGCTGACTGTATTCATTCAGAACTCAATTTCCTTATCTTATGATCACTAAGCTTCTCCCTAAATCTAACATACTAAGGTTCTAAGGAAAGGAAAATATATTACTAACGACATGTTTTGATTTTAGTTTCTTAGAGTTCAAATGTCCACCATTCACCTTGGTCTAAGCTTAAGGAATCATTCAAGGGGATACAATGCAGATGGGAGGAGAAAACAGAACCCTCACACAAGCTGTGCTGTGTTGCGATCAGCCTTCCATTTGAAAAATAATCTTCTCTATAGCTTTAAAGTGATAACTTTGTACCTGCAATGCTTCTTGTTTCAAACGGATTTTCTCTGGCTCTTCCTGAACATGTTCTGAGGAATCATCGACCTCTTCGATTTCTGAGGAGGAAGGACTCTCTACTGTCACAGTCACAGGAAATTCTGATGGACCTGAGTGTCCCAAGAAGAAGATAGGAAACCACAGAGTTGTTAAACTAAAGTGCAAAGAAAGAAGACAAGATTGTATAAAAGACAACACAAGCCAGATACCAAATATCCAAATATTAGAGGACATTTAACAAAAGTGATCTGAGGTATCATTATTTATAAATGTCTCTCACTGCTCTTTAGTGTAAAATAGACAATGACTAAGTAAAAGTACAGTAATTTATTTTTGCTATGTTACTGTACAGACCTCTGTTGTACGTAGTTAGGATTAGTAATGGGAATTGCCCATATTATTTTATTAAGTTTCTTTCACAGAAGCCAAGTTAAGATCCAAGGTAAACATTTCTTCTCAGATCAACTTTATACTGCAAATGAAAAATTTATTCTTCACCATCAGACAAAAACAGTCTGGAAGAAAATGTAGTTTTTCAGAGGAAAATACATCAGTAAAGGGACTGATGAATAATCAGGAAGTCAACATATCTAAACTGTGAATAATAGACATTAGAATTTAAAAAAATAAATCACATACACATACACAGCTAAAACTGACGCATCAAAAATTTCATCTTCTCACCACCCTTAAGCCAAAACTAGGGCAACAATTCTCCCAGCAAGCTTCACTGCCACTGCAATGTTGTTCAATAGGACATTTCCAAACATTTAAAAACTGACCTGGCCACAACCCCATAAAAGTCTACAGATCATAAAGAACTGTGCTGGGATTATATAACCACGCAGAAGACAAGTCACTAGGACATCATTTTGACAACAAGCAGCAAACCCTGCAGCATAGGAAAACCCTAACAGGAGAACGAGGTCCCTTCTCTCTGGGAATGCAAGGCCAGGACTGACACCCAAGATGCGCTTCTCTCAACCTCAGCAGTGGTGCCTTTCACAGAGCAACTATGCAGTCTCCCAAGACCACTGGGAAGGAGAATCTGATACTGACAGTATTAGCTTGCCATAAGGCCATAAGCGAGGGAATGTGTGTGGCCTTGGTGAGAGAGCAGAGGTTTGGGAGATGTTGCTTTATATTGGCTTTCAGATCAGGAATTTGTACATATAGCCCGCAAACAACGTTTCTTGAAAACATGTGAACATTCTTGAGTATGACAGCTCCATGTGAGGGGTCAGAAGTGGCAGTCAAGTTCGTCTCACTGGGTAACAGCTGATTTGCGGACTGGAAAACAGGATTCCTTGTTTACAGACATAACCACAAGGCTGCCATTTATGCGCCAAATCCACACAACTACACAGTTGCATTGGGAGAGCGACCAAACATGTTTTACATGGATTTATTTCAGAGAGGGAAATGCTTCTTGTAAGGCTCTGTCAGTTTAAAAAGCAAGAAGAATGACCATCCACCTTTCCCAATTCAAGCCGTATATATCATAAATATGATAGCTACACACCACCAACTGATTACATACATCACGAGCTTTGATGAATGGAAAGCCCCTAAAAAGATATCAACAAAACGAAGTTAGATCTTCATGTAAATACATCACCAGTTAAACCCAGTTAATACAACTATTTAGTAGTATGAACAGTATCCATACAGAATTGTGTATAAAAATAAATAAGCTCAAAACAAGGACCTGGAGGGCTCTGCTACGGAGAAAACACAACAGAATTCAGCCTACTGGCTTGCTAATAACTCTCTGAACTGCTGAGAGGCCCCTTCAGCTCCTATGTTCAGGATGGTTGAGATTTCAGTCTCTCTTCTTTAAATGGTGATATTAAGCGTTCTCTAATTTACCACCCTGTGTGACGAGGATGGACCTGCGATTAAGTGTCTCAGCAAGAAGACAGGAAACCACAGAGCTGTGAAACTCAAGTGCAAACACTGGGGATTCAACACTATAGTTTATGCAACAGCAATTCACATTACCATTTGCAAAAAAGTAGTCGGTTGTCCAGTGGGGATTAGAAACATCCATTTAACATGAGCAACTGAACAGACATTTGACACAGTAACTACTTCAAGTACTATTTAAAATCAATTCTCTTTGTTTTCTTAAGCAATTGTTAATCCCCAATTTCCTGATTACTACCAAGTAAGTCACCTGAAGATCATCTAGAGCCATCTATTTCACTTAGCAAGCCTAAAGCTATAATTCAACCATTTTATTTACTGTTCTGTGACAAAAATTACTATGAACAGCTATCCCCTGGATAAGAAATCAGGTAATGCTAGTTTGACTCACTAAATCGGATTTACTGAGTTAATAAGCCAGTTGATTTAGAATAGGTCTAATGCACATTTTTCATCCATTCTGCATTAAACTATTTCCCATGCCTAAAATGTCTTTTTTCCCATTCGTACGTCTCCAAATTCCTACTTCTGTGCTGTAGGGCTTCGCTCAACTACACCTGCCTTTAATGAAACTTTCCTCACATGCACAATTGGTGATCATTTTAGTCTCCTCAAGACTCCCACGGAGTTACCTCTGTTGTGACACTTGAGAAACAACTTGAAACTCCCAATTACTTTTAATTTTTCTTCCTTAGAGGGCTCATTAGGCAGCAGCCATGTGTGAGTTACCTTTTGTCCTCTACACAAAGCACCAGAGACCACCCACATAATACAAGTTCCAAAATAAAGAACTCTAAATGACTGAAAAAGACAGGGAACGCAAACAGGTTACCTGTTGCTTTTTGCACTTTCTGCAGGACACAATGGCCGGAAACCAGACACTCCAGGTGGTAGCGCTTCAGGAGGGTAACATTCTTGACCAGCAGAGTGTTTCCTTCCATTACTTACAGGCTTCTTTGCGGCCAAGACTACGTTGGACAAAGCATGAAAAGAAGGAATCAAGATGCACCAAAGGTCTACAGAGCAACTGTCACACGTGCACACGTCGAAAGGAATCAAAAAGGCACTTGACAATGATGCCAAGCCCATTAAAAAGAGGATCGTTTTGTACAAAGGTTTTACATAAGCCAGCATTTTTAAAAAATATAAGTCCTCTACAGTAACAAGTTATTTTAACTAAAACAAAAGTATTGAGATGTGCAGAAATGCAAAAATAAAGTTTAAAAAAAATCCCAAAGTATGATACATTTCATGTATCATGCAGAAACACTCAAGTTTCCTGAATCTTAGAACACCTTTGGCATTTCTGAATCTCAAGGACACAGAAACACAGATACACCCATGACTTCTGCCAAACAGAATCTTCAGAAGTAGACCAAAAGTTAAATTTAAGATGAATTTTTCTATGTAAAAACAATACAAGTTATAAGGCTGCAAGTTGCTGGGGGGTAGGTGAGTCAATTTTACCTTCCTATAAGCCTGTCAACCTTCACTGCTCCTTTGATTTCATATAGAAAACACACAAAAAAACATATGAAACCCACTGGATGAAAGAGTGAAATGTGGAGACTTACCCTATATTTCAGTAGTAAAGAGGCAAGTATCTTTATATGAAACATTTGGTTGCAAAAACTAGACCTACGTGTTAATATTTTACTTAGAACAAGCCATATATTAAAATTCACATTTAAATATTTATTTGAATTTATTGAAAACAAACATCATAGGTTAAAATGGTTATATTTATCCTTCAAAGCTACTGTATTTTATGTTATTTATTTATTTTAATAGATCTTGATTGGAGTATAATTGCTTCACAATTCTGTGTTAGTTTCTGTTACACAACAAAGCGAATCAGCCATATGCATGCACATGTCCCCATATCCCACCCTCTTGAGCCTCCCTCCCACTCTCCCTATCGCACCCCTCTAGGTCATCGCAAAGCACCAAGTTGATCTCCCTGTGCTATGCTGCTGCTTTCTACTATATTTTAGCAGCATTAGGATGCAGGGTAAAATGGAGTGTATGCGGTAATATAGGACAAATATTTCATAGAGTGTAGCTTATTGATAATCACCACACGATCCTGTGTCATTTACATGCCTCTTAAAAATATATAGGAGGGCTTCCATGGTGGCGCAGTGGTTGAGAGTCGACCTGCCGATGCAGGGGACACGGGTTCGTGCCCCGGTCCGGGAAGATCCCACATGCCGCGGAGCGACTGGGCCCGTGAGCCATGGCCGCTGAGCCTGCGCGTCCGGAGCCTGTGCTCCGCAACGGGAGAGGCCACAACAGTGAGAGGCCCGTGTACCAAACACACACACACACACACACACATATATATATATATGTGTGTGTGTGTATGTATTAAAAATTTTTTAAATTACACTTTTCTTGTTAGGAGATTAAAAAATTTCTAATAAAATTCCCATCTTTTATTAGGCATACATAAGTACAATATAAATGTGACACAATTCACACCATTATTTCACCCCTATACTCACCTGGATCTAGGTATATACACAGATACTGATTTGGCTTACCTCTATGTCTCCAAATAACTGAGGCAAATACAAAAAAAAGCCCAAGAAATAAAATTACTCTTAAAAGAGCTCAATGAGCTTGTATACTTCAGTTACATTTCCACTTTGTTTAATCATGCTAACTAAAAAAAAATGTTTAACTGTTCTCATTCCATGATGCCCTATTATTCTGTACTAATTTTACAGAATTCCTAATATGTTTTACATATACATGTTTTATTTATATATCTTTCCATTTCTAATATCATAGCAAAAGTCAAGGTAGCTATTTTAAGAATGCTTTACATATGATATAAATTTTAAATAATAATATCTAATTAGTGTGATATCACAAATCTTAACTTCTTTGAATGTACTATTTGATTATTAAAATATCACTCTCTTGAAATAACAATTGGCAGATGATCATAAGCTTTTTTTTGACTTCATAAACACTCTTAACAACTTATTTAATACACTATTGTCCAAGCAAGTTGATTAATAGAGAATCAAAAACATACAACTTTAAGTAGAAAAAAAAAAAGCTGTATTTATGAAGATGTTTACAATAGTTTATTTGAGGTTATTTCCAATTTTTCACCAATTTAAAAAATTGACCTACTCAATGAAACCTTGTGAATGCAATGTTAAAAAGTATAACTATGAATCACAGAATTTAAATTTAGTATGAAAAGATAAGAATGGCAAATTATATTGAAGCTATGTGGAATTATGTTTATAGACAGCAGGAAGAGAAAATTAAAATGTAAATATTGCTTGATAGGATAATGGGATTAGAGGTGGTCTGTTAAATTTTTCATTTTTATGCTAATACCTTTATAAAACCCCAAAATCTTCAAACAACACACTTTTTAAAAATTGTGGTAAACTACACAAAACAGAAAATTTATAATTTTAACCATTTTAAAGTGGACCGTTCAGTGATATGAAGTCAACAAATTTTTAAAACTTTCAGAGGGCACCTGAATAAAACATGTGTTGTCCACTGGTGATTTTAATGTATCTGGTATATAACTAAAGTCACCACAAAACTCGTTCTGGGAAATTGGCAGATCATAAACATAAAAAATTTATTTTGCTTTTTATTAAACCTTATTGTTTTGCTGTTTCAAAATTCAAATTTACTCACAAGAAAGAGTCAGTTTCATATTAGATTTGGTTTCACAAATGCTGCTCCTGCCATTCATTCTTATCACCAAAAAAAAGACTATTTGTGACTAACGATAATATGTTACAGAAAATAAAAAGTTAAAAGGTTTTCAAGCTGCATATCTGGGAACCTAAATTAAAGCATCACACAACATTTTCAAAAACAGAAAAGCCATTTGATTTGACTCAAATCTTAGTTTTAAGATGGCAGAAAGTACCTTGATAACTTTCTTTTAAGAAAGAAAGAAAACCAAGCCATTAAAGAGAAATTCTTCCGAGACAACTGAAACATGTTATATACCTCTGACTTGGCACTCCTTCCATCTGGAGAACTTTTTTGGTAACTGTTTTCATCACAGAATGATCTAAAGTAAAATGAATTGAAATTAGAGTAATTATTTTCCAATGAGTGGCTATTTCCATTTAAAACCAAAAGCCAACTAATTATTGCTTTTCCCATACATTTAAATATGAAATCTACATTATATAATTATACACTTATTTCCCCCTTTGTGTATTCTAATTTCTTCCTCAGAAACCTAAGATGCCATCTTGCAGACTGCCCACAGTGGCTACTATTTTGGCAGCAGCAAAGGTCAACTTGAAACATTTTGCATCTAAAGTGGCTTTGGACACCTTTGGATACAAAGTACAGTCTGAGCACCGTCCAGACGCTTAGATACCTAAAGAGCATCTAAGATAACAAACCAGGGCATCCAAGATAACAAACCAAGTCCTGATATTCCCTCAAAAGCTGCTCCTCCCATCAGCCCCCTTCTTCTAAGTGATACTACCCAGTTGCACACATAATCATCAACGACTTGTCTCCTTGTTACTATTTCCTTCATACCTCACATCTATCTGCAGGTCTTGATAGCTACACCCTCAAAACACAACCTGAATTCAACCACTTTTCACTTGCTGCAAACTTCCAACCTAACCTGGCCATAAACATCTCTTATTTGGAGCACTGTGATAGTCTCCTAATTGGTCTCCCTGTTCCTCTTCTTTTTTTTTTTTTTTTTGCGGTACACGGGCCTCTCACTGTTGTGGCCTCTCCCGTTGCGGAGCACAGGCTCCGGACGCGCAGGCTCAGCGGCCATGGCTCACGGGCCCAGTTGCTCGGCGGCATGTGGGATCTTCCCGGACCGGGGCAGGAGCCCGCGTCCCCTGCATCGGCAGGCGGATTCTCAACCGCTGCGCCACCAGGGAAGCCCCCTGTTCCTCTTCTTTATCCTCCCAAGGCCCTTCTCTATACCAGGTCACCTTATTCAGATACGATTTGGATCATGCCTTTTTCCAGTTCAAACCCCTCTACTCATTTAGAATAATCCACATCTTTACTCTGGCCTTCAAGACTTTACAAGAGCAGACCCCTGGCTAGCTCCTTGACCTCATGTCCTACCACACTCTTCTTCACCCGGTACTCTGCCCAGATTGGCCTCCTTGCTTTTCCTTAAATACTCCACCCACCTACATGCCTACATACTCATTGCCTCCTTGTCCTGGAATGTGCTTACTCCACATCTTCCATGGCTTGCTCCTCTCTTCATTCAGGTCTCCGTTCAAATGCCACTTCTCCAGTGAAGCTGTCCCCTAACAAACCTATCCAATGGAGTCCTACTTGCTCTCCCTCTCTCTCCTTACATTAAGATAGTTTTGCACTTCCTACTCTCTAAAATTATATGACTTATCTGTTTACTGATTTCTATTTGATCTCCTTCACTAGAATGTAAGCTCCATGAGGGCAAGACTTTTGTCTGTCTGGTTCACTGCTTTATCCCTAGTCCCTAAACCCGTATCTGGCACACAGAAGATGATTACAAAATTACTTGTGAATCTCACGAATAAAGTACTCCTGGCAAGAATTCAGAGGTTGCACAGGAAAGAAATAATGCTCTTGGTGGAAGCAGGCTTAGTATCTAGGTTCACCTCTATTCAGAGCAGAGATAAGAAAAATTTACAAGTATAATTCACTTTAATTAGTACAGTAGCTGCTAAAAACATAAGGGAAGTGCAACACTAGAAAAGTACAGTTGAAGCTTGAACAACATGGGTTTGAACCTCGCGGGTCCACTGACACACGCATAGTTTTCAGTACATATGTACTATCGTCCTACATGATCCAAGGTTGGTTGAATCCACAGATGTGGAACCACTGACTATAAACTTATACCCAGATCTTCAACTGCGTAGGGGTCGACACCCCTAACCCCACGTTGTTCAAGGGCCAACTGGATATGACGAGGAAAGTTAAACACATTAAGTTTTAAAAAACTGTCAATACCTGAACAAATTCTTTTTGTTTTGCTATGTGTTCATCAATTTAAACAAAGTGACCACATACCAACAAGCAGGTTTTTTCTTATATCCAGAACGAGCAGAGTTCTGTTGGTTTCAAGGGCCTTTAGGAAAGCCTTTGCTCCTTCACTGGTGAGGCCGCACTGCTGCAGGTCAAGTGCTTTCGATGAAAGACAAAAGGTCACTTGCTAACTCTACAGACTTAACATATAGACAACTCTCATTTTCTAACGTGTGGAAGAGTCCTGCACAAGACAAGTCATGGCAGGTTTGTAATTTTGGGTATGGAAAAAAACAGAGACATATACGCACACACATAATGCATAAGCCAATTTAAAGACCTCTTCTTGGATGTGCAATGATAACCCTGGCTTTAGTACCAATAAATCAGACAACATATTTTACAATTACAGAACTGAAGAATAACTGTATAGAACCTATGAGCAAAAAGCATCACAAAATGAATCTCAGTTCATAATTAGCAAGGGCGGCAGGGGCATGTAAACCTCACAAGCAAAACCTGGTGGAGCTCAGAAATGCACTGCATTCTTTTGATCATGATCTTCAGCTCCAAATCACACTTGAAACTACTTCAAAGGGGAAAACAAAATAGAAGAAATGTAATAACTGTTAGTTTTAGAGGAAAAAAAGACAAGTCTAAGAAGTTACAAATAATAAACTTTCAACAATGTGTGAATAGAGAATACATACTAAAAACCTATCATGGAAATATGATGGTCAAGAACGCTCGCAGTAAAACGTCAGACAAAAACCAGAAAAACTGATCATGAATTCTAGTAGTTCTGGGGCTGAACAACCTACTCATTTAAACCAAAGGGATCATCACTAAAGCACAGGGATTAAAAAATATTACATGAAAGGAAACTATCATGAGTCTTGTTTAAGTGTTGTGTGGACCATCACATTAAAATAACTGGAGTCTTTCAACACCCCCATGACACACAGAAATAGCAAGTCAGACATACGGATCTGACAGGATATGATACAACCCTTACAAACTCTCACTACAGAAGAACGGACACAGGGTATAATTAACCAAATAGCCAAATTAATACAAACAGCCAGTAAACCTCACCAGTCAATCAAATGAATAAAAAATAAAACACAATGTGGTTATTCTCCTATCAGATGAAGCCAAGATTCTGTAAGAAAAGCCTTTAAATAATGTCTATACCCTTTGGATCCAACAACTCTCTTTCTAAGAATTTAACCAAAAGAAATAGTCAGAGATACAGGTAAGGATATATATCAGAGTACTATTTGTAACTGAAAAACTGGACAAAGCTTATATACAAGAATGGATAAGCTATGTGCACTGTGGCATATTCATATAATGGAATACTGAACAATCACAAAAAGTGATGTAGGAGATGCAAATTTACTGACTTGCTAAAATGCTCATACTAAATTAATTGAAAAAAGTTATAAAATTTGGAGTAATCCCACTTGCATAGTAGAAAATGGAGAGGTACTCATTTTTGTAGTTTTACATTTTTTTACAAGTGCTACAGGCCAGTGTTTGTGAGAGGCAGGCTTCACATCTACTGTTGGGGTGGACTACAAATTGGCATAGCCTTTCTGGGTGGTCATTTGGCCATGTGTATCAAATGTCTTAAAAATAGGTCACACTTAGTCATTCCACTTATAGTACCTTATTCTACAGAAGTAATCCCGATGGACACAGAGATGTATATACAACGTAATCACATTGTTTCTGACAGGGAAAAGCAAACTGTCTAAATAGAATTGCAAAGAATTGATTAAACTATGGGACATCAATATGACGCAATACTACATGATACATCATTAAGTGAAAAAAGCAGGAATGTGAAATAGCAAGTATACTACAATTCTATTTTTGTAATCCCTAAGTGTACATATCTATTTGTAGAAAAAAAAAGACTGAAAGTATATACACCAAAATGAACAGTGATTATATCTGGGTATTAAAATGATAGGTAATTGTTCTCTTGTTACTCTGTATTTTCTATATAGGATATATGCAACTCTTAGAGAAAGTTTAAAAGCAAAATAAAAGCTATCAGTAAAATGAGGCTTAAAAAAACCTATCACAATAGTATCATGCCAAAAGCTAAGCATATTAAAAATTCAATATTTTCAACTTTAGAATTTCCCTCTAAGCCATAAATCCTCACTAAGAGATTCTGCCAAAGCACTTGCACCCAGGTCACCAATGAGCGTGTTGCAGTTCAGAGTGATGTGCCTCAAACCAGCCATGCAGTCAAGATCACGTCTCCTGGAATGAAGACTCTCAGCCCAGGTTTCTTCATGCCTTCTGGTAGTCTGATACTTCAAAGATTTAATGGGATGAAATTAAGATGCTTGAATAAGGAAACAGGGTGTGCCTGAGTATGGCTTCTTATGTCAGAGATTTACACACACACACAGATCAAGCATATATGCCAGGAGCATCAACCTGAGAAATTCAACAGTCACTTCTGGTTTACGAGTCCAGTGACCCAGATTCTGCTCGGTCAGTGATTAGATTCTAGCCACTGCATTTCCTGTTTCTGAACACTTATGTAAAGTTGGACAACTCAATTACAGTCTATGAATTATTTTCCTTATCTTCTAAGTCAGGGAATTGGTTCTAAATTCTATCCTTGCTGAGGCCCTATATTTCATCATCCTGTCCTCCAATGGCCTCCAAACACCTGACTAGGCAAACCATAAGAAAACTTTTTAATATGCATCTTATTTATTAACAAATTATATACACAAAGTTCCATACATAGAATTTATGTACATGATAAACTACACAGATTTTTTAAAATAATACAAAGGTAAAAATGTTCTAATATTTTCTTTTCCTAACTCCTAAGGCATTATTTTATTTTACTTATTTTTAATAAAGATTTATTTATTTATTTATTTGTTTGTTTGTTTGGCTGTGCCGGGTCTTTAGTTGCAGCATGCCGGATCTTTTAGTTGTGGCATGTGGGCTCTTAGTTATGGCAGGCACGTGGGATCTAGTTCCTTGAGCAGGGATCGAACCCAAGCCCCCTACATTGGGAGCACATAGTGTTAACTGCTGGACCGCCAGGGAAGTCTCAAGCATTATTTAAAAAACTATATTTACAAAATGTATCTCACATGCTGCCTAGGGTACACACACAAGCTTTAGAGGCGTGGACTATGCAGAGCCAGTCTGATGTGCATTGGGAAAATAATGGTTTGACATTTAAGCAAAAGTACTGTCTTGAAGACATTCAATTCTTTATATTCATAAAGTAAATTTTGGTAACAGGGAACACTGACTGTAAATGAAAAAAGTCTTATTACATTCCTGAAAAAGTAAAAGACTCAAAGTGCCTTTGTTACTCTAAAAGGAAAATCATTAGTGTCATTTTTCTATTAACAATAACTTATTAAAGCTCCAAGCAGAAACAACAGCAATCACTTACACAGTGCTTAGTATGCGCCAGGCACTATTTATACAAATAAGTGCATTTAAACCTCATAACGAGGCATAGAGGTTAAGTGATTTGCCCATGGTCACGAGCTATGAAATGGGAGAAAGGGAATTTGAACCTAGGCCATTTGGCTTCCGCACCCAAGTTCCTGACTGTTTTCTACCTCAGGGGTCAATGGACTTGCCCTGTATAGGCTCAAAGAAGTTTTCAATTTTTAAAATCTAAATTTAAACATTTCCACATTTGTGGGCTATACAGTTTCTGTTGCAACGACTCTGCCCCACTGGTGTAGGGTGAAAGGAGCCACAACTACCATGTAAACAATGGGTGCGACTATGTTCCAGAAAAACTTCCTTTACAAAGCCAGGCGACGGGCTGGATCTGGCCCACCAGCCAGAGTTTACCTATCCCTGATCTGCACCATCAAACTATTAAAAAGCCTTCATGTCAAATTATTAACTAACTTTAGGCCTAAATACAGTCATTATAACCACTGTAAAGTTGTTAAGGCATTATTTTAAAAACTGTATTTACAAATTGCTGATGTACTGACTTTTATTAGTTTAAAAACTACAACAGCTAATAAACACTTGATTCATTTAAGTCTTGAAGACTAGAATGGAATAGTTTCTTCACAGTATTACAATAAAAGTTTTCAGTAAAAAAACATACATAAAAGTATTATTAGGTATTATATATTAAATCTCTTATTTCTAAAATTAAGTGGACTATCTTTACTAAATGGTAGAATCCCAAACTGAAAACTGGTCATATTCTTTCTGCAAAATAAAAGCTGTGCTCACATGTATCAAAAGACAAAAATTAGGGCTTCCCTGGTGGCACAGTGGTTGAGAGTCCGCCTGCCAATGCAGGGACATGGGTTCGTGCCCCGGTCCGGGAAGATCCCACATGCCGCGGAGCGGCTAGGCCCGTGAGCCATGGCCGCTGAGCCTGCGCGTCCAGAGCCTGTGCTCCACAACGGGAGAGGCCACAACAGTACCACACGCACACACGCACACAAAAAGACAAAAATTAACTGCCCTCTGTATCAATATATTAATGTGTTTCAATCACATATGTTTTCATGAAAGTTTAAACATAAAATCACCTTTAAGATCTAGGCCATGGGATCTGCTCCATGCCATGTCAGAATACACCCCGTGAAGTTTACTTAACTTGTCTTAAGTGTGATAGAATTCTTTATACCTTGACAAATAACTAAAATGAAAAAAAAAAAAACCCACACACAATAAGATGAAGAGCCTATACATTTGTCCATCTTGACTTATTTGCTTTTCTTGAGTCAGTTGCAAGTTTATAGCCACATTCTCAAAATCATTAACTACAATCTTCCCAAACAGGTAATTGACGAACAGATGCATTCTAAAACTTGTCAGTAACAAAGTGCTATTCCAGTTTACAGCAACAGTTTAATTCTATTTAGATACTAAAACTGAATACGCTGAATACTGCAAACTTTATTCCCAACCACTCAGCAAAGTACTACATACCTTTTCAGATATAGGAAAAAAAAGAAAAAAAAGAAAAAGCATACAATTCTTCCTATTTTCATTTCCAAAGATACATCCCAATCTTAATGATCAATCAGCAATTTAAACGTCAACTATAAACCCAGTATACTGCTGCTATGCAGTGTACTAGAGCAATAGAAGAGAGAGGACCTCAAACCCTCTGTTCCCTCAAATTCAAAGGCAGGCTTCCTGACCCCTCCAGACCACTACCGGACACAGGGAAGGCACACTAATGTTTCAGGACCCCAACCAACAGTCACCTGCTTTGTGATTACTTCCATGACACACCCTCACCAACACCACTGAGTTTGCTGCTCCTACGGGACGTTACATGTACTTCCTATTTTAACACATACCACAGTGCATCATAATTATGCTTGCAGATAGATGTTCTAACAATTTAAAGAGAATGATGACTTTTTTGCTCTTTACATCTTGCTATTTCCCTTCCCATATTTCTTGAAGCGAAACCATAAAATATAGACAAACACAAAAAACAGAAAATATACAAAACGTGTGCTTTGCACCTTAACGCAAACTTAAGTAAAATGAGTTCTGACAGTATCCGGCATGACAAACTTCCATGGTACAAATGAGAATGGACCAAGGTTTGAGCAGGTACAGGAGACAATCCAGGCATGAACAACACCAAGGAAAGGTAGACAGGAAGTAACATGGTGTGTAGGAAATCACGAGACCAGTCTGATGGGAAGAGACTTAAACAAGACTGAAACTCACTTTCTACACCTCCATCTCCAATTGGACAATTCGCAGGACACAGGTGCACCAAAGTGGCCAATTTATTCAATCCCTTTAATATGGAGGAAGAGTTTAAAATTTTACTGGTTTAATTTGCCCCAAAAGCAACTCTCAACAGTTATGGCCTCTGTCGTCGGAGCTTTGTATGAAATTAAGTCAAAGTGTGGAGCTCCTTTGCCTTTTTTTTTTCTCCTTAAAAAAGAAAAGAAACAATTGTTCCGAGTAAAAACAAACATATTCCGAAGCATGTGTACATTGAAAAGTAAAGAAACTTTATTAACAACTTCATAAAAACTGACTTAAAATTTTAAAAAGAAAAAAACATGTTTTGAAGTCCTTCCAACTGGAGTCGTGTCTCATAGTGTCCTTTCTTTACAGAAATAGTCGTATTAGGACACATATGCACAAGGATTAACACCATGACACACTGTACACGGCGGGCCCCGGCGAGCTCACCAGTCGTCGTCTGAGTCCAGGTCTCTGGGGAGGATCCACTCCACGGATGAGCCCAGCAGAGTCTGAAGCTCGTTCGTGAACTCCACCAGATCTAAGAGCTCCTTACTTTCTGGATTACAGGACTCCAGGTCTTTGGGGCAAGAGAATAAGCGACTTGCTGACACTTGCCGGCAGAACTCGGCCTCCGCGATGGTGACAATTTCCACATTTGGAAAATTGCAGCGGAATATGCAGGAGGACATTTGCAGTTTCCTGAGCAGGTCTGAGAGCAACAGCCAGTTACGAGGCCTACACCAGAGAAAGGACAGTGGTTTGAGTTTCCGGCAAAATCAGAGGCGCTCCCAACTATGAACTACCCGTCTCCTGGCAGTGAAAGGGCCTGCTACTTCCACTTTGATTACCCCACCCCCACCCCACTTCTCACTGTCCTTAGAAGATCTACTTCTTCTTCTTTTTTTAAATTTTATTTATTTATTATTTTTGGCTGCGTTGGGCCTGTTGCTGGCACGGGCTTTCTCTAGTTGTGGCTCGCAGGCTCTAGAGCGCAGGCTCAGTAGCTGTGGCGCACGGGCTTAGTTGCTCCGTGGCATGTGGGATCTTCCTAGACCAGGGCTCGAACCTGTGTCCCCTGCACTGGCAGGCGGATTCTTAACCACTGTGCCACCAGGGAAGCCCGGAAGATCTACTTCTAGTGGGGGAACTCTGGACTCATGTGCATGTGTTAAGAGACCACCTAGGGCGGATCAGCCAACTTAGACAAAAGCAGGAGCAGCGCCCCTGAACCAGCCTCGTTGCAGGCCACCCCAGTGCTGCCTTGGCTCTGGTCACAACTCAGGTCACCCCTCTCCAAGTAAGTGCACCCCGTTCTAGTCACTGGGGAAAACCAGTCTGTATGCCAATCCAAGAGAGATGGCAAACACCTCTTTGACCTCTCCTCTCCACCGGCCCTCATGGAGAGAGCATGAGAAACACTCGAGGTCACCTGGCTTTCCTTTCGTTTCCCACACCTCCAACCCGCCCCTCAATGCTGCCGGGAGTGAGGCTTTTTCCAGAAGGGAGGTGGTACAATCCTTCCTGATACCCTGCCACGCTTTATCATCTCTATCCCGAATAGAATGTCACCACAAAGGCAGACACGTTCCCAGCCTCAGAGTCCAAGGAGGATGCTACTCCTTAAGCACCGGGGTCAACACACAGCAGAGCAAGGTCTCCTGATGTGTTCACTCCGAAGGGTTGGTCATGGGGCACAGTGGCCCGACCGTGGGGACAAGACTCGATCTAAGCAAATCTGAAGACACATAAGATCCCAGGTGCCACATACGGCTTTCTCTAATCTTATACGACAAGAGGGTACACATCAGTATCGTCCCGTGGACCTCACGCTCCTTGGAAGGCCCCTATGGTAGCCGTTTGGGGAGGATCCCTTCCCCAAGCGTTTAGCGACTGAAACTGTGCAATTGCAGTCGCTGACTCCCGTGTCCTTTGGGCTCTAGGGGTGTGTTCCAATGAGGGCAGTTGGCTGGGGAGCCCTCCCACCCCCCAAACTTTTCTGGAAAAGTTCCACTGCATTATGTGAGGTCACTGGACACTTGGTGAGGAATTCACTCACCCCCCAACCCATCCACCCTCATCTGCTGAAGGGGATTTCTAACTCCTGCCACCCCACATAGCAGCTGGGCTGGCTCTCGACCACACGCTGGCCACGCTCACCCCTGTGCGACGGACACCTGGACGTTATAACACGGCAAAAGGGGTTCTTCAGAAAATTCAGATTCCAATAGGTCACCATAGGCCTCGTTGCTGTCATCCTGGTCCTCCGGTCCTGGGGGATTTGTTAAAACATCGTAACCACTTTCATCATCTGGTTCTAACCGGGGGGGCAAACAAGAGAGAGGTCAGTAAGCTGGAGCAAGATTCCAGCTGTTCGCCAAAAAGGACCCTGGGAAAATTCTTTCCCAAGCAAGTTCTGCTCACAGCACCACCCCCACCCCACCCCCACCCCCACCCCCACCCCCACCCGCCCAACTGAAACGAACAAGGCTGCTCACCACACACACAGCTGCCAGAGAACTCCGAAGAGTCGTCAGGAGCCTGCAGGTTATTTAAACAGTCTGGAGAGAGAGGGGGAGAGAGAGAGAGAGAGAGAGAGAGAAACAAGATAACGCCTGCTGGTAAGAGGCAAATGCTGCTGGAGTTCGGGAACAGCTCACGCTGGGGCTGGTGTCACCTCCTGACAAGTCCCACTGCACACGCCTCCAGGTATCTGACTGAAACCTCCCCACGCGTCCACCCGCCTTCCTGAGGGACTGCCCGCCTCACCGCCCCAGCCTGCCAAACAAAAGCTAGCCTGGCTAGCTAAGAGTTTTCCAGCCCCCCACCTCGCAAAACTCAAAGTATGTATCTCTTCTTTGACAGACTAACGTTGGGCCGCTTTTCCCAGTAAAGGGTCACTTAGAGTAAACGGGGGGTGGGGGTAGGGGGAACCCAGGTGAAAGGCTGTGAAGTCACCGTCTAGATGCTTGAACAAGACCGTGTCTTGACCTCTGCTGTACCTGTTAAGAACTTCTCCAGAAGTTCGCTGTGGTTCACTTTCTTGATGGTTCTACCTGAGTACGTAGCCAGGGTAGGATCAGCACCGTAGGAGAGGAGCAAGCGGACAATTTCGAGATGATCATTCTTGACAGCATCGTGGAGAGGCCTAGGAGAGGTGCGGGGGATTACACCTGTGCACGCGACGCTTGCTTCTAAGGACACGGGGCAAAATCGAGCGTGTGCGGCCAAGCCTCGTAGGCGCGCTATTTCACCGAGGAGGTGAGTGTACGGTCGCTGCGACAAATTACTCTGTTATTTCAACACATAACCCTTTACGGGACAGGTGAAGGGACCACCTCAGGCCTAATTCTTCAATGCAAATCTCTCTTAATGCATGGCCCAAGGAGGAACTCAGGCCACGATGAAAACGTTTCCAATGAACTTAAATAGTGACAGACTGTAAGAAGGTAACATACGGCGGGGTGGGGGGAAGAACCCCAGCACCACGGAAGCAGATACGACAAGCCATTGTTACACCATTACAAACAAAACCCAAAAAGTGCAGTTTGTAAAAGAAACTAGGGGCAAAGTGGAACCTCTCCTGAAACCAATTTGGAGATGAGTGATCAACCCTCTCGCCCAGAAGCAGTCGACAGGCAGGGCGAGTTCACAGGAGGATACAGAGTCCTCCTGCCCGTGTCCGCTGGGGTCAGGAACACTGTCCACAGTCCCATCCAGAAAGGATGCTATTTGGAAACCATGAACCACCAAATACCTTACGGTTTTGCTAATGTTATGACTGTCAGGAAAGCCCCAGTGCCCTGCCTCGTGGTGGCATCCCAGGTACAACCAGGAAGATGCTTGGGCTGACTCACACCTGGGCCTCTGGCCAATAAATCGAGGGCAAGGACAGAGTGGGGGCCAGGCCCGGGGATGTGGGTGGACACGGCAGATCCTATCAAGCCAGTTGCCACTGGACCTGTCTGTACTCCTGCAACTTTCAACTCACATATATGTTCAAGATTGAGATTCAACAGACGCTGGTGAAGAGTCCAGGGTCTTAAAAGAGAACACCCCTGATTATTCATGCAGGCTCAACATTTTCAGGGACTTCTGTCCATAAGAGCGTCACAGAGTTTTAAAGTTCTATGTAAATTTGCCAGAAAGATCTGTGCGATTCCATTCTAGAGGACTCCGCCATCAGTGTGCTTACATGGCACTCACTCTCCATCTTTCCTTCTGGGGTTCCCCGCACACCCTGAGAACCACTGCCTATGCCCCAGCAGGGTCAGGCCAAGAGCGCAAGACCGTCACTGACCCGGTTCCATCCTGGGCACTGCAGTTGACATCAGCGCCATATTCAAGGAGGTGTCGTACGATGTTGAGCCAACCTCTTGCACAAGCCTCGTGCAGGGCACAGTAACCCGCGTTGTCGCGGTGGTTCACATCACAAATCTTGTTCTCCAGGCAGTACAAGACCACTTCCTACGGGGAGGGGAGAGGAGAGGAGAGGAGATACCATCAGACCACCATACAGTGAACCTTGTAAGGGTGACCTCCCCATAGCTTGGCGGTGCCCACTTTCAAAGGCATACGTCCTTGGGGCCAAAAGCCCACCATGGCGCGGGCAGGCGGCAGGCATCCTGCTGGGGGGCGAGAGTGCGTGAGAAGGGCTTGGAGATACAGACAGTGTTGTCTAAGGCTCTGCTGCACCAGTGGCCTGGCCATGGGCAAGTTACCCTTGAACTTCTCCAAGCTTCCACAGGGCTGCTGAGAGGACGCCTTCGGATAGCGATGAAAGCCCTCAGCCCAGGGACCGACGTGACCAGTACAGAGGTGTCACGGCTGCTAACATCTTAGATGACACATTGCCAAGCACAGACCATTCTCACTTGATGGGTCTGTTCAGTCGGTGGCAGTGGACAATAACACAAGTTTAGATCAAAGTATGGATGACCAACACTTAAAGAGAGCTTAAATCAGCCGGAGAACATTCCCCAGCTTAGAGAAGCAGGGACACCCAGGTCAGCTACATCCTCGCGCCCCCTGTTAAGACCCCAAATCAGAACCTGGGCCTCAGATGCTCTTGTCTGTACGTTAAGTAGATTTAAAGAGAAGCTCTCTCCCTCCATCCTCGAGGAATCACACAAAATGCCTCCAATAACCCCACCCTCTATTTTGCCTCACTCCACCCTCTCGGGGCAGAATCAGTCTAAAATTTTCATATTTCTTCAAGTTAATGACAGGAACCTGATACACCACAGGCTGCAACCTCCACATTTCAAGAATCAAATAAAACGTTCACCGCCCCCCCCCCCGCCCCCAGAGATGTTCTGTGTCAACACTGTGCATTAGAATCACTGTTATTAACCTTCTTTCTTTGGCTTGTTAAAATATTAATATGAACCACTCCCAGTAAGCAGAGCAGGAATTTATTCAATGTTTTATTACCTTAAGAAAGTTTTCAGACACATCGAAAGCATATGTCACCAGAAAACACGTTACACTGTTTATACTGGGTAAGTTGTGCCCAGCAGAGAGCTGTCAGGTTCTGAGAGCTGGGAGTAGGCAGAACGTGCATGTGGCCCAGCACATGGTCTGCTGGGTAAGGGGGGATGCGATGGGGTCAGAACAGGCCTCCTTGTGACATCTCTCAGGTAACTCATCTGTTATACCCAAAACGGGGGCCATTCTAGCCGCCCATAACTGCGAGATGGGTTCTGTAAAACCTTTTATGCCCTTTGGAGGACACGCCAATCAAAGGTGACCACTCACTTGGGAGCGAACTAGAATGTTCCATTTGCTTACCACGTGAACCCAATGGGGCATGCTGGTAAACCTGGCCATCGGTGCCCTGTTACTTCAGGTCACTGCAGCAGCTCCCTTCCAAAACAAGAGGAGGAAGAGAAAAGGCACGCCCACGAATGCGTTTCTCCGTTTACATCCCAACCTGCCAGAAAGCCCACAATCCTCTGGGCTCCCAGGCCACCTGCCCCGAGCCCTGGTATCCAGGATACCACTTGAAGCTGCTGCTCTTTTAGCAGGCCCCCCCTAGCCAGACTTGAGTGGACGGCTGCAAGCTAATGAGTTGTGTGCCCCAGCCAGGGAGAGGCCCTGTCACGTGGCTCTGGGATCAGGTCTGAACGCCACCAACTGCTGTGCACACATCAATTTACTCAACCCAGGGTTTATCTGCTGTGACAATCACGGCCTTCGCCTGGAAACCTTCATCACTACTAGGGCAGGTTCAAGGGTACCTAGAAATGAAAGGCCGTCCAAGCTGGTAAGTCAACTCTCTTCTCCTGGAAGCTGGCAGCAAAGGCAGCAGTAGCCCCACGGCCAGGTCAGACCTTTTGCCACGGGCTGTCCTAACTCAACCACGTCGATCCCACTGTTTACACAGTGCTTCTCATTTCCCCAGATGAGGACGTCTTCTGTCACCCACAGGAACCCAGGAGATAGCAGGAAAGGAAGGCAGTACTATCCTCATTCAACACTTGGAAACTGAGGCCCAGAGATATTAAACCCCGAGTTCAATTAACATGAAGTACTAGACCTATAACTCAGGTCTTTGGTACCTGGTCAGCTGGGAAGATTCAAAAGGCCCAAGAGGGCCCCAGTTAGAGGGATGCAATCCAGCTGTGATGAGCATCCCACAGGCCTTCTCTGTTGGGGGTCAAGTGGGCTAACTACACTCTCCTAGCTAGGAGGGTGATGGCCTCTAAATGGATGGCAACCGTCGCCACCAACACTTTCTCTAACTGAAAGGTGAAGAGGCGGGGCGAGTCTGTCGACGCAACACATTCCTTGGTTTATTTTCTCCGCTAGAAATAAACGGGAGTGTCTGAAGGGCAGCCCAGCCATTCCCGAGCAAAGTCAAACTGCTCTTGTCGGACAGCTCTCCGTTCAGCGGCTATAAGCCGAATGCCATTACCCGCAAAATGTAACTATAAAGGTCATAAGCCCGACATTGTTAATTAATTAAATGCCTCATTAACTTTTTAAAAAACATGACATTCAATTCATAGAAAATTTAACCATCACCGCTAAAGGCACAAGCATGTGGTTGCACACGGGCGTTTTAGCCTAAGAAATAGAAGCCTTTTTCCCAGGAGGGAAAGGTTTGAGGTCTTTGGCCACGCAAGTGATCTATTTAATGCGGATCTGAAGCCAGAGCGTGTTTCTAAACTTCCAGAACCACATTATCATGACATAAAGCTCAGACAGCCTTTATACTGCACATGGTATCTTTGGCTAAGCAGAAGAAAATAACCAAGAATGCTGAAGACAAAACTTCAGGAAAACCCTCCCAAACCACACCCTTATCTGCTTAAGCAAACTGTCCTTCAATTTTAAAAGGTTGAAGCTGCCACATCTCCCAACTGGGCCATCATCCCAACGTTTAAAATTCTGCCCAGAGAAATCCCAGGAAGTTGGATTCAAAGTTGAAAGCGTTCATCTACTTGTCACAATGTTCAGCATCAACACTGGTGATCTGTGGAATCTACATATTGAAATTTACATTTGAAGAAAAAAACAAATCCCACCGTAAACATTCCCAAGGCTTCCTGTGCAATCAAAGGCCAGGTAGCCTAAAAAAGTATGGATCAAGTGCCCCTTGGTCCAGGCCTCAGAGCCACCAAACCAAAATGGAAACTGTCTTAGAGGACCAACGAGGGTCTTTTGACGTCTCTGGTCCCAAAGGGAGGCTGCTGGAAATGATGCCAAGTTCACAGGTGGGGCTCGGAGCCCCGCCCTCCACGGCGGGTGCAGCAGCACCCCGCCCCCCCATCTCCGGCATTTGCTGGAAGCGGGAGTCTGCTTTCTCAACCCTAACCCAAAAGTTGGGGTTAGGGGTCTCCCCCCAACCTCCAGCGTTTGCTGGAAGCAAGGAGACTATCTTCTCAACCACGGGGGGTCTAGCTCAACACTATGTGCAACATCTGCCCTGTCCTCCTAGGCACCCGCTCTCAGCTCTTGGGGAACCAACTGGGTGCTCCTTGGACTTCACCTGCAAGTAACTGCGCTAACTACCAGAAAGTGCTCTCTAGCTAATGGAGAGGTCTCCAAGAGACGTGTAGATATAAACAACAGCACATTCAACCCACAACAACAACAAAAAACACCCCCAAACTAAGCATAGACCTAGTGCTTCCAACTTCCCACCCACAGTCATGCCTTAGGGCCAAGGCAGGCACACTTCGAAGGGCTCACGGCACTATGGACCGGGGTGGGGGGACACGACGGGAGACGGGGGACAGGGGCACAGAGCTGGCTGAGGGTGTGGGCGCCAGGGCTCCGGGCCAGCCTGGGTCCTGCCACCCCAGTGCTCAGCCACACACCTCCACGCTCAGCCTGCTGAACCGTGTTTTACTGTCACCATTCAACTCCCAGAGGGCTGATGCCAGCACAGAAAAATGCCTTTGCCCTGTGGGCTATTACATCACAATTGCTACTGACAAGTATGGTGGGGGAACTGCACAGGGCAGGGAGAGTCATCTGTCTCACAGAGGTTTTGAACTGTAAAAAGGGCAATTCCAGTGTGAGCCAGTCTTGCTGAGGAGCGTGGTGGGCTGTGGAGCACTGCTGGATTGCTACCTGTACGGGTATCAGCTAACCCCTCTGAGGCTCAGTTTCCTCATCCGAGAGTGGGCTAGTACTCGTTACTCCCAAGTGAAGATGTTAAAAGGGCGAAAGGAGTTACTACAGATCACACCGGCTTAGGCAGATATCAGCTATCTTTCTATGTTGCTCTAGCAATAGAGGCTGTCACTGTCATCAGCCGGGCTGGGTTGGGATACAGCAGTGTGGACAGGGAGTTCTGTGCAAGGCTCAACCCCTGCTCCCCGCCCATCAGCCCTCGGCTCCCGTGCCCTCTCAGAAAGAGACTGCTCAGGTCTGCCCCACTCCCACCCCTACTCTGCACAGACACTTCCCACCCGCTACCCCACAGGGGCATCACTCTGCCCCAAACAGCACAAGTTAGTAGAGCTAATAACTACTCTCCTTCTTGCTATTCAGAATCCAAAAGGGCTCATTAAAATTCCCCTGGTCGCCAAGCCCTGGGTTAGGTCAGATTTTGTATCAGAGATAAGTGAGCCGGACTGGCCGAAGCAGCCTACCTGCCTGAACAGGAACGGAACATCAGAGATGCCTGCCTTTCTTTTCACACCACGACTGAACAAGCCACCAAAGAGCCCGCAGTGTGAGCGGGGCCAACGCAAACACCCTGCTGGAACACCCAGCCCAGCCCGCCACGTGGAGGGGGCTGGGCTCTGAGACCCAACCCCATCCCCAGCCAGTGTGTCCCCCACCCAAGGAGCAGCAGCCGGCGGATCCTGATCCGGGGCACCCACAAGGATGCTCACCTCGTAGCCAAGCCGGGAGGCCTGCTGTAGGAGGGTCTCGCCCGCATTCTTATTGACAATAAGTCTCCGTGCTTCCGGTGGCATCGGGCGGGACTGGGTGGTCTCTGGAGGGGAGCTTGAGCGTGTCAGCTGCGAGGCCTGGGAAGCTGGTAACAATTGCTGCAAACGGTCCAATGGCTTCTGGTCCTGCTTGGCCGGCGAAAGATCATAGTCGGAACTGGGCTCAGGCCGCTCCTGAGTGGAGGAAAGCACTTTTCCTCCTCTCCGTCTGAGGGAGGCGGGGCGCGAGGAAGGGCCTACATTTTTACTAGCTGGAAACTTCACCGCCACCCAGGAGACAGGTCCCCTAGGAAGGGGCAGGGACGTTTTGGGGGGAGGGGTTCAGGAAAAGGAAAGCTTTCTCCCCAGAAGCAGAGAAGTAGGCAGGCGGGATGTGCCTGCACAGGCCCGGGGGGCGGGGGAGAGCCAGGGGCAAGAGGTACCTTGCCATCCGCATTGTCCACGTAGGAGTCCCCTGGCAGTGGCAAGCCCCGCCTGGGCTCCTGAGGGATCAAATGCTTGGTTTTGCACGGTCGCTTCCCGGATGGTTTCTCGCTGTTGTCGGTGTATTTCTGCGGCAGGGGCGAAGGCTGCCGAAACATTTCTTCGTCCATGCACAGCACATCTGTCAGTGGGAGAAGCAGCGGGCGTTACACAGTTGTAGCCGGTGAGGAAAGAAAAGCCCACTGTTAGCACTGATCGTTGGAGCAGCTTCAGTTTTTAAAGATATACCAATTATGTTTTCAAAGCACTAATATTTTAATTATCCCACATTCAACCGGCAAATAGGCTAACCCACGAAACGCCAAATGGCAAGTCGCTTCAAAGGGCCGCAAGAGGGCCTCCCTGGTGGCGCAGTGGTTGAGAGTCCGCCTGCCGATGCAGGGGATACGGGTTCGTGCCCCGGTCTGGGAGGATCCCATATGCCGCGGAGCGGCTGGGCCCGTGAGCCATGGCCACTGGGCCTGCGCATCCGGAGCCTGTGCTCCGCAACGGGAGAGGCCACAACAGTGAGAGGCCCACATAACGCAAAAAGGAAAAAAAAAAAAAAAAAAAAAAAAAAAAAAAAAAAAAAGGGCCGCAAGAGAGGGCAGAAGCCAGCCCTTCGTGCGCTCCCGTCCCCACCCGTGGGGGGCCTGGGTGTTCGGGACAGGGCGCCTGGGGACAGACAGTCTGAGGCTGGAATGAGGGCACTGACAAGCGCCCGGGGTCACCCAAGACTTCCCTTACTGCCCACCTGCGGGCTGGGTGATGAGGAACAGCCCAGGAAGTCGAGCTCCCGCCTCACTGTCCATTCCATAAGGAAGTGTGCAGGCTGAAAGGACCTCAGGAAGAAAACTCCCCGCTCGCCACACGCTACTCTTGTCAACTTGGATGGCGCTCAGGTCCCCTCCAGGGCCGTTTCCCACAGAGGGCGGGTGATCCACCCTCCAGGAGCGCCCCCCGCCCCGTGCGTACCTTGTTCATTGTCACTGCATTTAAGGGACTCCTCCAACCAGCTGCTGTTGCTTTTGGCTTCTGCCCTTTTCCTGCCAGGTTTTCCTTCGGAGATGCTATTGCCCTGGGGGGTGACCGCAGGCTGAACCGCCTGGGTCACTTCCTTCCTGCCCTGCCGGCCAGGTTTGCTCTCTGCTACCGACACCTGCTGCTCCCGCCGTTCTCTAAGGTGCAGAAAGCAGCGCTGCTTTCTGGGATGGAGCCCTGTTAATTCAATGCACACCTCAGGTTGGTCAGCTCACTATAATGTGGCTCTTCTAAGCGGTTAGAGGAACTGTTTGTCATTTCCCTCTCAGGCCAGTCAGCTAATGGAGAAATAACTACAAATTAATGAAGAAGCCCCACGGGGCGGGGGTGGGGGACAAACTGTCTTACACATCACTAACGGGTGGGGGAGGGGAGGGGTGTGGTCACTGTGTTGGCTGGAACTTGTCACCAAGTCTCTGGAGGGGGCCTATTTGCCTTTGGCCACCTTAGGGCTCCAGCCCCGCCACCTGGCTTTGGGGGGGTGGGGGGTGGGATGGGGGTGGGGGATGGGGAGCTGTGAGTGGCTCCCCCCAGGGCTCCAGGGTGGGACTGCAACTTTCAACTGCTCCGCTCCAGGACTTCCGTAGGGTGCCCTGCGGGCCCGAAGCCAAACCGAGCTCACCTTTGGAGACCCGTCTCCGCTTGGCTTTCAGCAGAGAGTCCTCCGGGAGCACAGTGGTCTCAGTGTGGTTCCTATCGCCAGACACCTTGCGCTTTCTGTTCAGCCGGAGGGTGGGGCTGCGTGACGCGTCCAGGGCCGCCTGGTCGGCGGGGGACTCTCTCGGGGGCTCCGTGTCCATGTCCTCAGGAAGATCACTGTCTTCTGGGGTTTCGAAGGGGTCAGGTTTGCTTCCATCATAACACTCCCCTAGGGGAGGGGAGACAACCCGGAAAGGAGGGAACAAAGGTCACCAGGAGCAGGCAGGACTCCCATGCCCAAGGCAATCTGCTACCAACAGACCACCCCCCTTTGGAGACCAGGGGCCTCACACGCCGGAAGCACAAAACCCTCAGAAAGACGTCCCAAAGGAAGGACAGCTGAACACAACCAGCAAAGAAAGCAGAAAATGAGGCGTGTAGCCCACTCACAATCCATCCTTCAAGGGTCAAGGTGAGGCATCTACACCATCCGTCTATAGGCATGTGAGATCACTCCCTAACTGCTTAACTCTCCAAGGTGGCTTACTGTTAAAGGGGGGGTGAGTGACCTCACAGTAAGATCCAACCAATCAGGGCAGAGCTACAAATGACTATGGAAACAGCTGCTAGTCAACAAAAAAGGCTGATGTCATCAAGAGACCAAATAGCCCCCAACTGCCATCTACACAGACATAGCACCCATGTTCACTTGGGTCAGCAGGGGCGAGGGTGAAGAAAAAGGGTAGGGAAAGAATGGTGGGAGGCTGGGAAGCTGGGGAGACCAAGGCAAGAGGAGCCTGGCAAAGGGAAAGGAAAGGCTTCCTGGTGCACACACAAGGGTCAAGGGCAATTTCAAAGAACTCAACCAGATTGCTACAAGTCCGTCTGTCCTCTTGCCACACCCGTGGGGGGAAAAGCATTTCACTGCCATCGAGGGGCTGCTCCTATTTCCTGTCTAGGAAGAAGGCCCTCAGTGACACCAGTCACCCACCTGGCACGTCTCCACGCCTTCCTTCCCAGGCAACAAGCATCTAAGGACATTTCAAAGACAATACTCCAACCCCTTTCATGGGGGTGGGGTGGGGGTGTGTGGCGGGCAGGGCTGAACTGCTCACACCCCAGCTCCGCCTGTGTTGCTCCTGCTCCCTCTGCTCAATCTAGCATCCACTTGGGGCTTTTCCTCCAATCACCCCAGCCTAACATCACTCCTCACTTTTGCTCTAGCCAAAGAAACAGTTCAACTGCTTTGCTAGTCACATTGTTTCCAACACACAAATAATTGCATAATGATCACTGTGCTGTTAAAGAGTTCCCCGAAGATGACCCTGTGTCCATCACCGGCCGGGGGTGGGGGTGGGTGTATGAGTTTGGTATTTCGTTAACACCTGAGCTAAGCTCCCACAGCCCGTTTTTCTAGATGAAATCATGGACACACCCCTCACATGCTGCTCGCATTCCTCCTCCTCTCCCTAGACCACTTCAAGTATCACTCCCACTTCTGCCCAGCCGGCTGGTCCCCTGATCAGCCTCTCTTGGGGGCATTCCCAGCATTTAATGGCAGTCAGTTGTGGGGATGAACCTCACCCTGGCCTGGGCTAGCCTGACCTGTGTTCTCAATGCTGGAACACACTTAGCTCTTCTCCAAGGGTATCCCAAGGTGGGAGAGATCCTCATCTACTCTTGCCGGAATGGTGGAATCACCCCAACCGCGAGGGTCTCCTATCATGGCAGCAGGAGAAACCCCAAACTCCTGGCCTGTGCAGCCCAGGCTACCGCAGGCCCGGTGAAGACGGCGTGCTGCAACTCTCACTCCGGCTGCTCTGTGACCCTCTTAAACACTCGGGCAGGAATGGCGCCGCTTTACAACTCGGCCCCCTTCACTTGTCAAGTGGGAAGGTTACTGCTAGCCTCCCTCCAGGGGTGGGCTTCATAATCACGGGCCGGGCTCAGCACAGAGAAAGGCTGGAAAAATCCCTTTAACCAAAAGATGCCAAGACTTTCAGACCAGCCTGAATCTCAGGCCTGAAATGTAGGAAATTTTAAGAGGTGAGCCCTGCTGGTTACACCATTGGACTTCTCTGGTCCAATCTGGTCCAATCAGCCTTCCCTAAAAGCTCCGTGGGAGGGCATCCATGGAGGAATGGAAGGGTTACCTTAAGAACCCCCATGTCCAATTTGAAAGTTTCTTTTTCCAAACTAGGTCCATCCACCCTTCCCCCAACCCCGGAGCCTTTTAGGGCAAAGATCTCAATTCCCCTCAGCTAAGGCCCCCCAAGACCTTACACTAGTGTGACCTTACCCAGGCCAGTAATAACCCTGAAGGACACCCACACCGACTGCCCAAGATACCCATGGCCACCAGCTATGGGGTAGAGGTTCCGTGTCACTTGGAGCTTCTCAAAGACTGTTCTAACCACGACCCACAGGAGGATGACCCTTGAGGGCAAAGGAGATGGGGAGATAAATAGATACACGGGGATCCTAACCATCAGGCTTTGCCATCATTGCTACTTTTGGCCCTTCTAAAAGTGGGAAGCCATGTGCCCTTGGTCACCCAGTCTAAGCAAGATGTGAACGTGGTCCCTGCAGCATGGTCCTATGACTCACAACACATATATCCCAAATTCATTATGGTTGTACCATAGCATCACCTCACAGAAGCATCACCACAGCAACATTTACAAGTCACTGTGGCAGCAAAGCACCCTCACCACTGTTGAGCCATGCCCAGTGAGGCCTAAACAAGGTGAGAGGGTTCTGACTTGCTGGAAGGCTCCCCAGGATTAAAATCCCCTTTTCTGTAGCTTCACTATAATAGCACCTCCAGTCAGGGCTAACCTTGTTCAAAGTTACACCCGCTACACAAGGAGTGCAGGGGATCTCTGTTCCAAAGTAGTTTACAAACGTGCAAGTGCTCAGCTGGAAGAGAAGTTCCCTGAGCAAAGAAGTTTCATGAAGCCCCTCGACTGAGGCTTCCTCCAGCTCCTGGCCAGGCACTGCCACTGAGCAGGTCCTAGGCCTGTCCCAGCCAAGTGGTTGGCAAGGGAGATGGTTACTCCAAGTTTGAGAAGGAAGGGACCAATGCCTCCTTGCCCCGCCCCATCTTCAAATGCCACTGAGGGTTCCTAGTGATGAACTTCCAAGTCTGAGGAACCTCCCAACTCATTTGGTGAACTTCCAAAATAAAAATTTCACTCAGCCACCCATGTGATCATAAAGAATAAATGAGTATCTCGGCCACTGTGTTTTCAAGTTAATTCCTTTTTTTAAACAAGCCCCTAGCAACAAGATGCACCCACACCAGGACAACCAGGGCCACGCAAACAGCACCCACCACCTTGGAAGCTCCTGGTCCCTCCATGGGTAGGGGCTGCCTCAGAAGGGGGAAGGCATCTTGAAGGCATCCTGGACCCTCTCTGGGACCCCTGCCCGCCCCAAATCCCCGCCCCAGCTCCCATGTGCTCACAGCTCGGCTCTTGGCCACACCGACACCCATGAGAAGGACCTGAGCCCGTATCAGCTCAAGACGTGATGGCCCAAGAACAAGAAGGCCCGTTCATATCCAGCTGAATGGAATGAACACCTGCTGGGCCTTGGATGTGGAGGCCGTGGTAAGAACAGTGGCCCCTTCAGGTGACCTTTCCTGACCAGCTATTTACAAACCCCACGTCTCTACAAGACAGAGGGTGGGTGGGGAACCCACCTCCATTGCCCCAACCTTTCAAACGGAGCCCCTCACCTTCCCCAACCCTTCTCTTGCCCTCCCATGGTGACGATTCATGGCTCACTGGGCCATGTCCCGGGTTCTCCAGGAAGAGACTTGTCGGTCGGTCTGAGATTGGAGGCAGGCGGTGGGGGAAGGGGGTTTTCGGAATCATCTGGGGCTCAGGCCCTGCTCCCCATCAGCCACACCGAGTTCTCGTCTCCACGCTCAGCAGGAAAGACTGGGAAGGACGCACACAAACGTCTCTGGGAAGAAGGGCGGGTGAGGCCACTGAGAAGTGAAGGGCAGCGGCCACCCTGGGTTTGGCCACGTTGCTGGAGAAAAGGGCGAGAAGACTCGAGGCCGGTTAACTGCCCGCTCCCTTACTCCAGCCTCCCTCACCGTCCACCCACAACAGGCAGATCCCCTCCTCAGAAAAGTGCATCCCCGTGAACTTGGCCTTGCCCACTTTTATCACATCTCTCTGAGAAACTTCCCCAGGAGCTGAGTTATGAGGCCACTCAGAGGAGGGTAAGGGCTGCGTGTCAGCTGTGAGCACAGGCAAGGAGGGAGGCCTTCTTGCTGCTTCACTCCAGGGTGGCCTGGACCCTCCGTTTTTCATCAGTCCCGAGGGGGAGGAGCTCGGAATCGTCTACTCCAGGCACATCAAGAGCCCCATCCCTCGGGTCAGGCCGCCACTGACTAGCCCCAGAAATCCCCTTCTACGGGAGCCACGTAGGACAAACCGGTCCCGGTGTGGCTTACCCAGAACCCTGGCCACAGGCCTTTGTCTGACCCCAAAGATGAGCTGGGGGAGGGCAGTGCTCCAAGCAGCAGAGAGAAGCACACGCTGCTCCTGACCACAATTTTCCCGAACTGCATCAGGCACCCACGACCTAAGCGTGCGGGCGAACGCCGACCCTACGACTGGGTCCAAGGGCCTGGGCCTCCCAAACGTGCCCACCACCCCCGACTGTCCCGTCTCAGGAGGATTTCACGCCCACCCTGTCCTCGACGTTCACCTAGGGGCCCTCACTCACCATCACCCGTGAGGTTTCTGGGGTCCGGAGCAGGCTGCAGGCCACAGGCCACAAGCACGCACACTGAAGAAAGCGGGAGAAAGACCTCCACTTGCTGCCAACACTTCTCATTAGTCCAGGAAGTCTCGAGGGCAAAGCCCGAAGTCAACCCCAGTGGGGGAGCAGCTGATGGGACCGCAGAGTGTGACTCGAGGCAAACACTAGCCTTCTCTCCAGTTTGGCCTCCAAAACCGAATACAGCCCGTCTGGTGGGAAGAACGGCCTCGTTGATCCCACGCCCTCGGAGCGTGCTGTCAACTCCTAGTGACTGCAAACAAGCCTCTGCCACAGAAAACAATTCTGCTCCTCTTTCTGGTGCCTTCATCAGCCCTCATCTCACTTGAACGGAACCTCTGCCTTCGGAGGGAGAATCCGAGGACTCTCCACTCCCTCCCATAGGAGACCGTCACTCTGGAGGGTCTGGCTCTGGCTGCAAGTGTCATTCCACTGCTACCAAAAACGCGTATCCGTACCTGCTACAAAACAGAACACATACCTGCTACGCTGGAGGTCTTGCACTGCCATTGCTCTGCTCTACTGTATCAGACTATTACCAACTACAGGACTAGCATTTCTTCGGAAAAAGGAGATGCGTGCCAGGAAACAACATTTCATAGGTGCTTCAATCCTGGATGCCGCAACGCTCAAAAGGACAACCAGCCTTGCAATCCACAGCTGGGAAGGGTGGCCAGAGCAGCCCGTTCTCCGAACAGCCAGCACCCAGACGCTGGGCCGTCGGAAGCGTATTGTTTCCTCTCACCTCCCTCGGCACTGGGAGCGGAACGGCCCCGTTCCCACCAACGTGGTACCACACGCAAGCCGCCTGGGTTCACTTACATCTCTCACTGTCATTCTGGTCGGCAATGGCCTCCTCCGGGGCGACCGACTTTGGCTTTTTGTCCTGACTTCCTTTCAGCCTTTCCCAGTCAGCGGGGCTGAATTTGCGCACCTCAGAGTCTTTGGTCGTGGGGTGGCCACCTTCTCGCTCTTTCATCTCCAACTCTGAGAAGCGCATCACTGCACGCTAGAAAGAGATCAGAGATGGAAAAATGACACACCTTACCACCAAAGCTATTTCACTGCCCTTACCTTAAAGGAAAGTATCTTCAAAGAAAAGTTTGCCCAAAACCAACCACAATTTATGATACAACTAAGATATTTTAAAATTGAACGATAGAAATGTAAGAGTGTCTATGTGTAACTAGTCACACACTCTTTATTCCTAAAGCCACATGTATGTAGAGATATATGTGGTGTGTATGTATAGCCATACATACACTGTGGCATACAGACAGACATTCTCTTTCGAAGGTAAATAAAACAAAACAAAAACACAACGCAAAGAAAGCGAAACAAAAACACAACAGAAAAGAAAACAAATGCACAATGTATAAAGACGACCATGGCCCACAAACTTCCCTTTGTATATTTGGAAATGAAATTTAACTCAAAAGGTTTATGTAAGATTCTAGTAATAAAAATTTGAAAAACTGACCTTACAGTCAGCAGCGGGTAGACATAAAATACTGTCCTCTTGTAATCCTTCCATCTATGTAATTAAAATGGGCACTCAATGGATCATTTAGATAACTTCATCCATTTTTTTAAGCATAAACCAATTTCTTCTTAACATTGCAAAACAATTTGGCTTTATTTGTCTTTTAATTAAAAGTAAAATATCTTAAGGAAATTCCTATACAACATCTATCATTCACTAGCAAGTTAAATACATACTCTATCCCTTTAAGCAAGGTTTGCTTTTTATTATTTTTGTTTGTTTGTTTGTTTGGTGGAAAAAAAATTGCACGAATCTCAGAGACATGCGGCCGCTACACACCTCCACCAAGTATCACATAAGGCATTCTAAGCAGCGCTTTTAGGTATATTTGTTAACGTACAGTAACGGCAGAGAAAGCAAAGCGATTGATAGGTAAATGTCATGCAGTCTTTTAGACATCCTTCGCAATAATTAAAACTTCCGTTATCAGCATTTGAGTGGAGTTCGCTTAAAATCTATAGAATAACTTCAAGTATCCACTTACGTCCCCTTACTGGACACATTTCAAACATTTAAATTATCCTAAGCTTCATTAACCAGATCAGTCCGGTGTCCTGCCCTCTCATACCCCCGGCCCCCTCCCCTTCACACATTAAAAAAACCTGACAGGGCCTCCCTGGTGGCGCAAGTGGTTAAGAGTCCGCCTGCCGATGCAGGGGATACGGGTTCGTGCCCCGGTCTGGGAGGATCCCATATGCCGCGGAGCGGCTGGGCCCGTGAGCCATGGCCGCTGGGCCTGCGCATCCGGAGCCTGTGCTCCGCAACGGGAGAGGCCACAACAGTGAGAGGCCCACATACCGCAAAAAGAAAAAAAAAAAAAAAAAAAAAAAAAAAAAAAAAAAAAAAAACCTGACAACTGGTCAGGCTCCTGAAATTCGGGTTGGGGGGCTCACCTGCAATGCCCGCTGCTCCCGGCCGAGGAGTCTGCGTACAGTCCGGTAGCGACACGCTTGAACCGGTCACCCACGTAACCAGCGGAGTTTGCGATTCTCTTTGCCAGCTTAGATGGCTTCGGGTTCAGAACTTTGCCATCGGTTGATCCTGCCTCATCAGCTCCGTCTTTGGTGTAGGTGGGGGTGACGTCCACACTCGGTGGGGCACTGCCCATGCAAAATGGTTTGGGATCCTCTTGGGTTTTCCCGAAAGTGACCGCAGAGCTGTCGCTCCCCAGGGTCGGCTCCAGGAATGGAGTCGAGACCGGCATCGCCAGGTTCTCCTTGTTGGTTACCGCTGGAACATTCTCCTTGCTTAAGCCGGAGACTGGCTGGCCCGGAGCCTCTTTGAAAGTATAGGCTTCGTGGAAGTCACTGATGCGCCCCAACTCCTCTCTCAGGGCAATGAAATCCCGGTGTGGCTGTAGAGCCGGGTCAGGCGGGGGTTTGGTGGGCTTGGCACTCTGGCCGACACTCTCAGCTGTGAAGCCGGGTTTGGACATGTTAGCGTCGGTTTTCGCATCTGGCTCTTCCCGGAGGAGGTCTACATAGACAAGCTTGTCACTCTTGACGACGGTCTTCCCTTGATTTCAGCTGGGGCTGGGCTTTAGGTTCTTGTCCGCGGGGACTTCTGGATGTAACTTGGTGCTGCCGGCTTCCAGCATCTCAGAAAACCGGTTCCAGAGGCCTGGGTCCTCGTAGCGGGTCCTCTCGTGGGACCGGTACCTCCTCTCCGGTTTCTCCTCTTTAGTGATCTCGATGGGCGTGTGAGGTATCAACATGGGATGCACCATGCCCAACCCCAGCGCGTCCTGGTAGGTCACAAACTCCGGCCCGCCCGTGGGTAGCCCGTAGGGCAGTCCCGGCTTTGGGGCGAGGTGCCCAGGAAAGAGACTGCCATTGGGCAACACCGGATGAGGGTAGACAGGGCCTTTGCCGTGTAAGGAGAGGGGACTTATGGCAATGCCCTCGGGCGCTGGGTAAGGCAGGTAACTCCTGGGGTAGGGGATTGGTGGGGACCTGAACGCCTCGTTTGGTGAGAGAAATACTGAGCTCGGCAGGAGGCCATTCTCATTCGCTTTGAAGCTCGGCTCTGGGTTGCTGGCTTTGGCGCCCTTGCTGCCGGTGCCGCCGCTGTGCTTGGCAGGTGTGGCCGGGGGCTGGCCCACGTGCTGGATGACGGATGGCGTGGTATCCACGGAGCTCCTGCTGGTCTCGCTGCCCTCGGCGGTGGCATTTGGGGCCGGCGACGCAGAGGCTGGGCGGCCGGCGCTCGACACCGACCCCGAAACGTTAGTGACCACGGCGTCGGCGGCGCCCATGAGGGGACACGAAGAACTGCGCTGCTGCGGGATGGCCCAGTCCAAGGCCTTGTTTTTCAGCGGCAGGCCTTTGCCATTGTTCTCTTCGTTAGGACTTGGCCCGGGCACCACCCAGGACGAGGGAGCCGTGCTAATGATCTCAGATCTATAGATAGCACAGCCATTTCCTGGAGGAGACAGAGTTTCTTTCGGAATCTCACTTCCGGAGAGCACTAGGCCGCTTCCAGCTCTGCTGTGAACCAGGACGGTGGGAGCCACCTTTTTCATGTGGTCAGCTTTGGAAGCATCTACATCCACCACTTTAGAGGACAAGTCTAGTGGCTTATCGGTGACGCCTTTGGTAACAGTCTGCTTCTCCAAGACAGGAGGTGAGCTGCCATCTTTTCTGTCTTCACCTGCTGTTTTCCGGGTGTGCCCGGGAGCTGGCTGGGTGCTTTCGGCTCCTTCTGGAGCCTTTGGATACTTGCTGCTGCAGAGCCTGGCCGCGGGGAACTCGCTGCTGACCGTCATGTATGGCTTCGACAGGGTGACCGAGGGCGCGGTGGAGATCCTGGCACAGTGCTTATGGAACGCGGAGTAGGTGTCCGCAGCGGGCTGGGAGGGAAGGTGGACGCGGGGTGAAGGCCGAGGCGAGGGGGGCAACAGGAGAGCCGTGTCCCCCGGCAGGCCGCTGGTGACCGCCTTGGCAGAGGGCACCCTAGGCTGCTTACTGTTCTGGATGTGGGGATACGAGTGGGAATCGACCGGGTTCCCAGGACTGACGCCCATCTTCCAGGGCAGGCTTTTGTCTGCGCAGTGGACCAGAGGCGAGATGGCGGGTGAGGCCGAAGGCGTCGAGAGTCTCATGGGCGAGGCCAGGGATGATGGGATGTGGGGACTGATGTGGTGAGGTGGCGGCAGGTAGAGAAATCGCTCCCCATTGGTACAGACCGGAGAATACAGCGGCTGGGCCACGCCGTAGGACTGCTGAGGTAGCAAGGCCTTGTACCTGTTCAGGGAATACTTCTTTGGCGAGTCGAGGAAAGGGTAGATGGCTGGCGTGGCCCCCTCCATGTAGGGATTGACCCAGGGCAGCCGCAGGTAACTAGCACCATTGATGTTGAGCGGGCTCTGTTTGTCGCTGGCAGGTCTGTCCAAGCCCAGTGTTTCTGCCGTGGGGACAGCACTTTTTTGTATTCCGGGTGGCGTTTTGTATATAGCACTGAAGCCATTTGGGGGTTTTCCGGAGACAGCGGAGGCCTCCACCGTCTCGGGTGTATTCGGTTTGAACTGCATCTCTGGGTTTCTTTCGGAAGAAAACCCCAGACCACCTATGGTTGTGGCAGCCTCCCGCCCTTTCTCTGAGCCCAGTCCACACGAGCTAGAATAGACGATGTTTCCGGGGACACGCAGCCCTTCCCGGATCAGGCCGGTGCGTGCGGTCCATGCTCAGCGCTGCCAGGCCATCGATCCGATGGGCCGTGGTCGCGTCCACCTTCGCAGAAGAAGAATATGGGTGTTACCGCGGACATGCCTTCAAAGCAGCCCATCCCAAAGAGAAACCGCGGACTAGCTCAATAGGACATCAGCCTCAACATCTGAGCCGAAACGGCTAAAAACTGAAGGATTCACAAGGTCTTTGGCCCCCTCCCCGCTTATCCAGAACCCTCCTCTGCCTGCCGCCTCACCTTTGTCCAACTAGTGTCCTCAAAGCACGGAAAACGTTGGTCCCTTTAGACTTGAGGCCCCTGCATTAATGCAGTCATCTATTAACTCTGGAAGATCCCCCTTCTCAGCAGAAATTCTTTGCTGCAACTGAGGTGATACCAACTCCACTGCTCTCAGAACCACCCTCGTGGGGTACAGAACTCGGACTCACCCTCCCCAGGCCCCAGTCAGGTTAGGGCGGGGCGATGTGCACTGCGTTTTTCCCGGATGGAGCGGGGAGGCATTCTTTAACATAACAAAACCCAACCTTCAGGGGGACAGTAAGGAACGAAGGACTTGAGCTGTCTCATTTCTAAATCAATGAAGAGGCCGCGGGTCAAACTGTAGTTGTGTCTTTTGACTTCCTCTCCCTGGTATCTGAAGACAGCTCTGTTTCATATTTTACTGGGAAGGTAAACCCTAAGGGTCTACTTGGAGGCTACACATTTATCCAGCTGGGAGCACTGATGTGGCACGTAGCTTATCGAAGAAAAGGCGGCACGTATCCCACCAGTCACCAGGGGACGAGGACGTAAATGGCGAGCACAGCCAAGAAAGCGAGCCAGGAAGAAATTGGGTGAGGCTTCGTCCTGCGGCCTAGGCTTTCTACTCAGCCCTGCCCTGAAACACCCCGCCCCGCCCCCAAAAGGCCCTTTAATGGTATGCAAATGAATGCACGATTGATTACAGATCACTGATACTCAGCACATCAACAGAAGCCATTAATCTCTTACCACGTTGTGATTCCAGGGGTTTTCTTCCCTTAGTTCCAGTACGGCCTTTGAAGTGTCACCTTCGTTTACAGGAATTTTCCTATTTAGAAGGACACACCAACTTCATGAAAGCATTCCTCACTTAATCCATCTTTCATAGATTGCCCCAGAAGAGACCAGTTTCTAATAACTCCGTTTTTCCAACAGCCCTTAAAAGAAAAAAAATCCTCCCCAATGGCCCATATTGAAAGTTGTCCCCGAATGGTGATTCAACGGGACTGGGAAAAACAAAGGAAAGGCAGGGCAACAGGGATGTGAAATCACAGATGCTACGTCCTCGAGGTGGGTAAGGCAGAAATTCTGCACAACCACGTCACCCTCACAATTTTTCCTCCAGAGAGGCCGGGCAGGACAGTCCGGGCTCTGCTGTCCTAGCAGACCCTTATAAGCTCTACCTGAGGACAGGAATGAAGTAATACAATGTCCAAAGCCAAAGTGGGGACCTCAAGGCTGGAGTCTGCGAGCTGGCTACATCAATCACTTCTGTGTTACTCGTGAGGACAGGCTTTCAAAACTTTTCCCCAAACAAAGTTAGGTACCATGTCCTATGAAACTGGTTTCCATGGTGATAATGAAGCCATATTTGACTGCCTCTATCAAAATGATGGGGGATAACACACTAATATCATACAAATGTCAGCTGCTCCAGGGGAAGCCGCACATCTGTGCCAGGCTGCTTGCGGCTGCCCCTGGAACTTGTTATCAGAGAGCATCGATAAAGAAAGTGCTTGGTGCCAACTTCCAAATCCCCAGGATAAAATCACTGACAAGCGGCAGAGAGAAGTTTCATCATTACCCGGAAGAGCAGCTTCAATTATCTACTGCTTAGCTGCCTCTACCCCGCACTCCAAAATTACTGATGAGGAAGCATAACAGAGCTGCCGGGTGACTGAAACCAGGAGCCAGTGGCCTCGCTTAACAGGTGGCGGAGGACGCAGAGAAACCCTGGGCTTCAATGGTGTGAAGGGTGGCTATCGTCCCATTTATTACTGAGCAAACTATTTGTTTTAAAAGCACATCGAAGGCCGATCCACCTGGGCCCACAATCCTGACATTTAGAGTTAAAGCAGCATATAGACTGGGATTAATTCTCCTTCGTAAATATGAAATAATAAATTAAGGATGAAAGTGCACTGAAAGGCCGCTTTAGGTGCTAACCTCTTAAAGGGCGGCAATGCTTCGCTGAGCCAGGTTGCCTGTTAAAACTGTAAATCAAGGGCCACCAGCTAGGCAGGAGATCTCCCCCCTACCCCCTTAGGGCCCACTCTGGCTGTGAGGACATGAAGGGGGGGCTCTGCTCAGGAGCCCTGAGGAAGGACCCACGCTCTCCCCAGGCCTCAGCCGGACACGCGCATTTACCTGTCGTCGCTGATCCCACACATGCGGACCCTCTCACTGTTCATCCAGCTGTGAACATTCCCATACGGTGGGGGGGGCGGGTGCTGAAAGCATGTCGTCTTCTTGGATGGCAGCTTTTCTTCAAGCATCTAGTCTGTTTAAAACAAAAAGAAGCCCAGGAGGTGGAATAAAAAAGGAGCCAAAGAGGGAACAAGAGAAACCCTCCTTCTAGGCACTTCATACAGAATGCACTTGGGAAGGCAGACCCTGCTCCACGTTCTACAGATGGCCAGAAGCAAAGGAACACACCTGAGCCAGAGGTTCAAGGAGGGAGGTGGAACTTCCCTGGCAGGAGGCGCTGGGGATGCAGAGAGTTCAAGAGCCACAGGCCACACCATTCAAGGTACAGCACATGACACCCTTAACCTGCCCTTCTCCCTTCTCCCTTCCCCTTTCCCAGCCTTTTGGAGAACACACTTGGATCGAAAGTGGACGGTGCTAGATTCCAGGGAGCCCCACATTGACTCTTCTTGTGGCTGAAAGGATTGGGGACAGGGGTGGGGTGTGGGATAAAAGGCACAACAGTCCGGTGTGGCGGCCCAAACTACGACTCACTTCCACGGCTGCGGTGCGTGTGACTTACAGATGGAGGGGTAAAAAGAGTCAGTGGGCTGGCGAGCCACCCCACCCGAGCCCTAGATTAGATTAAGCCCCAAACCTGGGTGGTTTGGCCTGGGAGCTGCAGAGGGAGGCGGCTGAGTAATTCAATGACGCCTGCTCGCTGGGGACCAGCAATCAGGAGCGAGTGCAGAAATCGTAGCAGCCCAGGCTGCCGGGCTGGTGCTGGTGCTGGGGCTGGGGCTGCAAGATTCCGGCCCACGGGGAGCAAGCAGAAGCCACCCGTTTTCCATCTAGCGGGAGGAGGGGGGAGGCTGCTGAGGCACAGGGGAGAGCCCCGCCCCCTCCTTAACTTCCCGGCCCACCAGCCCCACCCACACCACATTCTAGTTTGCTGCATGAGTGAAGGGTCAGGACAAGCTGCATTTTATTCACAGGATTATCACGGTGCGTGATTTATCCTCATGCGGGATTTTAATTGCTCTTTGGAGGTTGAGCCGTTTCTTTTGACTGCGCTTCAGCTCCATATCCTGCTGTTAAATGCTGGGTTAATAAGTAGGGGAGCCTTTAATGCCTGGGACCGATGGCTCTAGGCAATTCCCCTGCTCACAGACTCCCTTGTCCGGGGCAGGGTGGCGGGGGAGGGCCCCCCCCCAGCCACGGGCTCTTTACACAGGACCCAAACCTGAGTGTGAAATCACTGGTGTGCAGCTCATGGGGGCAACTTTTCTTTCTCCTCCCTCACACACCCACCCACACAGCTCCCGAAAGCCCAAATGTTCCCCAAGTCGACACATTTCCTTTGTTAGCAGGAAAAAATACGCAAATGCTTGCTTTTACACTTCAGCACACGGAGCTGACTGCCAGGTCTGTTGGGTGGGAGCCACCAAGGACTGGGGACTCTTTTTCCGAGAGTGACTAGGGGTGGGGTCGGGGAGCACCTGGGAGACCTGAATCCCAAAGCCAGCCAGGCTATCCCTCTGCATTTCTTTGTCCTAACACAGGCTTTTGTCCACCAGCATCCCCCATCGGCCCCTATACAGAAGAGAACACCATCTGTTCATCAAGAGCCCCACGCCGCAGACACACGGCGCGTAGTTAGAGCTCAACAATGAAGCTGGAGGAGAGGCAGGGATCTCCCAGTTGTGTCCGGCCTGGTGGGATTCTAGAGAAGCTATTTCTTTAGGAAGCGTCCCTTTCTTTAGACAGACTGGGGCATTTCCAGTGGCTGGCCACAGTGCCCCGAAAAGGTGGACTCAGATGGACTTGGGCATCAAGGAAGGTTCTGTTGGGGGCTCACGGGCTGTTCTTCCATGTTTCGAACATACAAATCAAGTTGGGGGCAGGCCACCACTAGTGCAGGGCCGACCAGAAGGCACGTTCAACAAAGTGTCCCCTCCCTAACCCCTGCAGCCCCTTCTACAAAAGGAAGACCAAAAGGAAGATGTCCAGGGAAGCCTCATCTAAAAGGTGGAGGAACAACATTCCTCGGTGCAAGTGTCCTGGCCGTGGCTGCAGCGGGAGGACCACACCATGCCACCCCCTGGCTGGGTGTCATGATGAAATTTGGACATTATACCAGAAGCCAAAGGGTCACTCCATCAAACCCTTAAGAAAAGGATGAGGGACGAAGCGTGTGTGCCCTCGAAGCCCCAATCTTCTTCTGGTGCTCCAGTCTTCAAAACTTACACAAGCTGCCTCTTACATGTCTCCTTCAGTTGTCACCTTGGGACAAGGACCTCTGAGCACCTGACTGAGGAAACAGAAAGGCCCCTGCCACAATCATCCTACGGAACCCTCTCCCCTCCCCTCAAAAAGGGCCAGCAGCCCCCTTCCCTTGAAAGGGCTTTTCTTTAGAAAGGACGGCCTGGACTTAGCATGAGAGGGGAATGCACTTTAGAGACACCTGGGACCATGGGGTGCTTTCAAAGCCTCTCCCCGCCCTTCCAGGTCTTGACTGGTGGGGTTTTCAATATTAACGCCGCACAGATAAATAACACCCAGTGTCAGGATGAAGTGTTCTTACGTGCACAGGGTCAGATGGAGGGTTGAGGCCCCGAGCGTGGTCCGGTGTCACGGGAGTGGAGGCGGGGCGGGGCGGGGGGCTGGCCGTGAAAAAACAAGAGGAGGAGGGGCAAGGCTCAGTACTGGATCCTGCTGACTACACCCCCCCCCAACACACACACTTATAAACTTTAGCTGCCCCATGAACTTTTTGTGAACTGTTTAAAAGTGGAGGTCTGTTGAACAAACAGCGGCGCCACTGCCAGCCATAATTTCATTGCAACGAGCTAAAGACGTTTAACTCTTCAGGTTCCGGGCCAAAGATGGACCTGAGCGGAAAGGGCCAAGGAGCCGGGGGCCCTGCCTGGCGTGAGGCCCTTCTCCAGAGTGACAGCCCAAATCCTGGGCAGGAACACCCTCATCCTGGGCAAAGGCCATACTGCGTACACCCCACCATCACTGAAGAACGGGCCCACCCCCCATCTCTCTGGGATGCAGAACTAAACTAACTAAGGGGATCGTGGGCGCAAGGGACACAGAGATAGGGTCAGAGACACCGCCACGCTCACCCCATTCCTCTTCTAGAAGCGGCTATTGAAATAGTTGGGGGTCTTTCTTACTTTCTTCTTTTTTTTTTTAACCTCCAAGGAAAAGTTCTTCAAAAGTGACTTCCCTGACCCTTGGCTGTGGGTCATGCTGCAGGGTGCAAATGACGTGATTTAGATGACAGACAGAGCAGGCGCTTTGCTGCTGTATATAAGAGGCTCATCTGCCCTTATTTCTCAACGACCCCCCCCTTTTCTTCCACAGGTGGGTGATGCTTCTGGAAGTGCCAAGATGTGTGAAGCCAGTCATGAAAAGCACTTTACAAGCACCAACCTGTTTCCAGTGGGAGCTGCTAAGCTATACCCTGGCTCTGGGTTTTAACCCTTTTTTCCAGCAGTGGAGAGAAGGGGGCAAGGATGTGGGACAGGGATGAAGAGGGAAGGTGGCCAAGAGAAGGGGTCAGCCGGGGAGACGGAAGAGCGTCTGGTTTCTGAAGAACAGACCAGGAATTGTGGTGGCTGCCCGCTGAACACCCAGTTCTGGGAGAGACCCGGCTTGCAAAACGCAGACTTGCCGCGTGGTCTCCGGCTTTCGGTCTGGCCCTAGGGGCAAGCACAGGAGAGCTTGAGTCTCCCTCGACAGACTTGGGCAGTCATCTGGTCCGGGAGCCAAGAGTTATGATTAGCATCCGAGCTTGGCCTGGACGCTGGGGAGAAGAGCCTGATTGGCAGAAAGAGGTCAGAGGGACCAAGATTAGGAGCTGTCCCCCCAACCTCGGCATCCCTGAGCGAGGGCACTTTGGCCCTCTGTGAAAAGACACGAGGGGGCACACGGGTCCCCAGCTGCACCCACCACCGTTCTGCCGATTCCTGCCATGAAGACACCATTATGGAATGAGGAGAAGGAGAGAACGTTTGTTTTGTTTTTTTTTCTTTAAAGGCGACTTCCCTTGGCAGGCAACAAACAGGCTGCAAAGGAAGGAGCAGTGGCCGTGAGAGGCTGGCGTGAGCGCAGGGAGGAAGGCAGCACCAGGCCACTCCTGCCACCTCTCCTTTCTCTCCACCCCAGCTCCTCCTGGCACCGGGCCGCTTTCCACTGCCTCCGCCCTTGAGGCGCTGATGGATTGGTTCAAGTCTGCACAGCACGCTTGTCAAGTGACAGCGACGGAATGGGAAGCAGTGCCACCAAACCATCCCAACTCCACTCCAATACGAACGGTGCCCCTTCCTAGGGCCTCACTCTCTAGGCACCCCATGCCGCATCAGGCACTTATCCAGTTAGTGACCAAGAAGACCTGGATGGGTTTTGGGGAGCTTCCGGCTCAGAAGGCCGGCAGACGGCAGGGCTCCCAGCCAGCATGCCATGTGCCACGGTCCTCCGTAGGCTGGGGACCTCTTCGGGGAAGGGGTGTCTCTCGCTGCACCGGCATGGCTGGTTCTCTGTGGAGGACGCGCGCGCGCAGTCACCACAGCCTCCCAGCTCCCACTCTCATCCACGGCGTGTCTCTGGGCAGGTGGCCGGACCTCTTCAACTCTGGCCCCCTCATCTGTAAATATTTGGCACCGTGTTTTCCAGAGGATTAAACTGCACTATGGACTTGAGTTCTGCCTGGCAATAACTGGTGCAGGCCACATCTAACCCATTCAACAGCATCTGACTCCACTAAACAGTCTACGTAACAAACAAACCCCAGAATGGCTACATAGTTTCCTTGCGGCAGAGGGAAGGCTGAGGCAGGGACACAGAGGGAGCCAGGGAGGGGTGACCTTCTGCAGAGTGTGTGGCTTTCATGGAAGCCCAAAGCTCATGGCGCGGGAGCCCTTCCTGGGACTGCTCCAAGCGCAGACTGAGTCACACACAGACACTTCTCTACTGGTGTCAAGGAAGGGAGGGAAGAAGAAGTTCCTATTTTAGCACTGGGGGCCGCGAGGAGGTGGGAGATGAGAAAAAGCGGTCCAGGGTGTGCAGCGTTGGGGCAAGTCCTCCTGGGATGTTTTCCCCAGTATGTGTAGCAGTGGGGAGAAGGGAACCCCAAGGATGCCCCCAGGTCGGGGCGAGGGTCGCAGGCTTCCTGGGGTGTGGCTGAAGGAGGTCGCCCGACGGGTCCTGCAGCCGGGCATGGGTGCTGGGGGGGAGTGAGGGGTGGAAGGAGTGATCCAGCGTGCCCAGGCGCTGTCTCTTGGCACACTCCAAGTCATGGCTGTCGCCGCCTCCAGAGGCGTCCCTACTCACGACCCAAGTTTTGCATTAGTAACAGAGCTGCGGAGCAGGAGTGCGGGTGTGACGGGGTGGGGGACGGGAAACTCACGCGGCTGGCCCTGACCTTTTGAGCAACCAGAACCTTCCCTGCCTCCTCCCAGGGCGCCAGGATAGCGCCGCGAGCCACTCGGGTCAGTCGGGAGTGAACTTGGCCCGCAGCGGCAGCGGCGGCGGCCAGTGGGGGAGGGGCGCCCCCTCCCCCGCCTCAGCCCCGAGCACGGATCGGTCGGATCGGTCGGCAGCAAAGGGATTTTCTCTCCCACCACACACACCCGCGCTGCCGCAGGCTCCGCGCCCCTCCTACGCCAGGTCCCCGCGCGGGGCCGCCCCCCCACACGCACCCCTCGCCCGACCTTCCAGGACCCCCGGCTCTCTCGGCCAGCCCCCGACCCCAGCTCACCCCGCCCGCGCGCTCCTCTGGGCTCCCCCTTCCCAGGCGCCTGCCGCTGAATCTCTGACAAAAAGCAACTTTGGGTGGGCGCACGGAGAACCCAGGATGTGCGGCGGCGCGCCCCAGGGGAGTGGGCACTGACTGGAGACCGCTCCGGCCCATCGTCCTGCGCTCCCTTCGGCCAGTCTGGAGTGTTCTCTCCGTGGAAGCCTCCCCCACCTTCCCCGGTTCAAAGATGCAAGCCAGGTGTAGCCAGCTGTAAAAGGGGGCTCGGGGGCTTGGGGAGGGGGGCACCAGCAAGGATCAACCGGGAGAGCCGCTGCCAAACCGGGGCTGCCCGCCACACACCCCCTTTCCCAAAAACAGAGCCGTGGCCCCCCGTCAGCTCTTGGACCAACCTCAGACACTTCCCCTTCCGCCCGCCAACCCCCCCTCCCGACGCCAGGCCTCGGCTTTTTGTTCCTTTCACTTTCTTTCACGGTTGTGCCACACACAAGCACGCGTGTATGCAAGAGGGGGCCCCACTTGGAAGCTGGCGTCCCTCAACAGGAGGCAGCAGCCCAGGACAGGAAACCGAGGTTGAAAGCAATTAACCAACCTGACTCCTCTCCTCCCCGCCCGCCCACCCTCCACACCCCCTCGGGTCTGGTCCCTACAGGCCGGGTTCCCACTTGGAGTCTACACAACCTGGAGGCAGATCCAGAATAAACGACCCATAGACCACGACTCTAGAGGGGGTGTCACTGCACTGCAGCCTCCATCGGGGCTTTGAAGAAATAAAGTGAACTCACTGCAAACTCCTCCCCCCACAAGGAACAAGCTAGACCAGAAAGCTATGATTAGTACACACAGGAAGCACAAAGGAACTTTTTACGAATAAAAGATGCATAAAACACAGGGTCCTGTGATCTGCACCCGGCTTCCCTGCTGATTGTGTGCAGCCTGGGAGTCCTGGGAAGGCTGGGGATGAGGGTCAGAGGAGGACAGGGGCTCCCACTTTCTTTACGAGGAACAATAGGAACCCCACGTCTGTTCATCTTGGAACCCGAAACACCCCAAACAAAGCTGTGGGAAAACTGCGGTAGACGTGGGGGCCCGTGAATTTTTCTAGCTGTTCAGAGTTTAATTACTCCTCCTTGACCCGTGGGACCAGACACGACACCACCAAGGTTAAAATGCCCCAAACAGCGCCCAGCAGATGTGAGCGAGCTGGCAGACGCGCAAATGAGGCCTGCCTCGGAGCACGATAACAAGTGACTCCTACGTTGTATATCCTTGAAAGAAAATTATTTTTCTCTAATTTGCATTTGCTTCGGGGGAAAAAAAAGCCAACCAGAGTCCCTCTTCACAAGCACGAGTCTTATCCTGGAAATGCAGCCCGGCTGCTTTAAGAGAGCTGGAAGGAGGGAAAGACTGCCAGCGCTTTGGCGTTGCAGGCTTGTTTATCTTTCCGCCTTTCCTCCAAGGCGAAACTCGTTTTGCAAGCAACATTCCTACAGAAAATGGCACACGTCCTAAAAAGAGACCCATTTCTAGAACTGGCACCGAAGTTCATGTATCATTCCAGAAGCATCTCCCAGCTCCCCACTAGGGAACCCAACTAGATGTAGAAGTCCACATTATAACTCAGAGAGTAGATGTGGGGGCAGGGGGGAGCGGAGGTGGACCCGTAATTTGCAGATATCCTGCAAGCTGTACACTCAGGGGCCGAAGTCACACAGAAGGGCAGGATATAGAATTAAGTCAGCTCTAAATGATCCTCCAAAGCCCGGGGGCCAAGGCTGCGGAAGCCTTCAACCTTGAGGTTGGGGGGAGTGGTGCTGACACCCAGCTTGCCCCAGGACAGCCCAGGGGCAGGCCCAGCTTCTGGACCATCCTGAGGACCATCCTGAGCCCGCCAGCTTGGACCGGCCCAGCGGGGTATTGCTGCCACCCACCAACTGTTCTCCCTCCCACCCTGGCGCCTCCCCGCAGTGCCTGGCAGAGGACCAGGAACTCAGAGAAGGCCGGGCTGCGGGCATCTCGTTGATTAAGTCACACAGTGGGTGGCGCTGTGGGCAGAGCTCAAGACAGCACCGCTGGTCCTGCAGCTGAAAGGCAAGCGCGCTCTTAAGAAGCGGGAAGGCAAAGGGAGGCGGGTGATCGAAAGCCGACTTGCACCCCTCCCCACCCCCATTCACCCCCCTTCGGGTCCTGAACCTACACACTTGTGTTTCCAATCCAGGAAACGGGGCCGAGGGCAGAGAACACAGCGGCCGCCTGTCTCTTGAACTTGTCTGAATAACAGGGCCATTTCAGAGGAAGAACAACGGCCTTCAGAGCCTCTGCAATTTCCAGAAAGCCTTCAGTTAATACATTCTTTCCAACAGGCTTGCTTTAGGGTGGAAAGTTACTTTCCCAAATCTTAACAACCCGGCCACAAGCCACTGAGGCCCCAGGTCAACAGATCCCGGCCAAACCCCTCCAGACAGTTGACACTCGTGACCCCGCAGGCCTTCTCCTGCCACCTCTGCCTAACAAGTTCCCTAATCCACAACACACCAACCAGCGCGCACGTCCACCACGATCCCAGGAGCCAGAAAGATGCGTGTCGCGGGGTGCGGGGGTGCGGGTGCCGCCGCCGGAGGGCTCTCTCGCAGCGCATCCGAGGGCTCCCGGGCCAGCAAGGGGCGGCCACCTCTGCAGCTCTCCGTGGGCCTGCACAGTGCGCGCATTGTGTGAGCGCCGAGGAGGCACAGCGCTGCTCCTGCACCAACAGCTGTCACATTATTTGCACTCGCTCTAAACAGCCTTCACATTCCCCCCTTACCACACAGTTAAAGCCAGACTAACAATCCAGTTAGAGATCAAACCAACAGCAGCGTTGTGTCTGCCTTCGCACCAAGCCCAGCAGCTGGCAGGTTTCTCCAGAACAAGAGACCCCCCACACACCCTTCCAGGCTCCAGCCAAGGCTAGCCTAGGCAGCAATGCGTGTGTTGCTGCTGATTGTTAAAGCAAGAGAACACAGCCATTTCGCGCAGAGTTCTGTGGGGTTCATCAGCTCTCTCCCAGAGTTTCCGCCTCTCAGGCCCCCTCCCCCATTTCCTCAGCTGGGAATAAAGGTTGTTCAGACTCCCAGGGTCGGTTTCTCTGCTCAGCAAAGCGTGGGTCGGCCTGCCCCGGCCAAGCCTGGGGTCCTGCAGTCCTCTCTACCGTGGTCCCAGAGGCTAGGCAGCTCGGCACTTTCTGCAGCCCAAAGCCTCGTGTTTCGGAAAAACCGCCCAACTCCCTGAATCCTTCCTGGTCGCCCCACTGATCAAAATGTCTCCTTTTATGATTTTTGGTTAAGTCGAACATTTCCATCATCGTCATTATTAGCGCAAATTACATGCCTAATCGGTCCTTAAATAGATTTTAATTAAATAATCATACAAGGCTCATTTTATGACTTAAGAAAGGCATTAGTTTTCCTTATAAACTTTCCACCAGGATATAGAATAATGATAGCAGACAAATACTTATTCTTTGAAAAGCACCAATAACTGATGGGCAGAGTATTGGGAAAGCAGACCCTGCTTCACACCTTCTGGAATCCAAGTGGAGACTAGACAGACCACATCTGCACAACTTTCCTCCGGAGAAGGGAGAGGGGATTTCTTCCTCCTAAGCATTACTTTTGTCTTCTCTTTGGGGCCAGGAGAAAGGAACCCCAAATGTTCCTTTTCCTTGCCCATCTGAAGAGATTTCTCCAGCTTAGAAGTCTCTTCTAGAGACCACTCCTCGCCACCCCCATCTGTTTTCCACCCCTCAGTCTGCTGAGAGCCGTGGTGGAAAGCAGGCAGGCTGTGCTTGTTAAATGCTCTGTAAAATGCTGTTAATAAAATAATAAATACAAAGGATGGAGGCTGCTGGTTCCATGGGTGTTTTGACTGGAAATGCCTTGGCACTTGTCATGTGTTTATGGGAGGGCAGACAACTCTAGGAATTACATAGTTTGGACATCTCTGTACTTCATTTATTCTTTCCTAATTGACGTAGGCCTAGAGCTATGTCAAGTTTGCATTTGTACAGAACTGTTAAATGCCTAAGAGTTTCTCCAATTAAACCAAGTTTTAAATCAGACCCAAGGCTGGAACGTACTCTCGGCCTCGCCCCACTCCACCCCTCTGCCTCTGTGGCTGGAGAAAACAAACAGACCCTCAACAAGATCCCCTGTCCTTGCTCTCCCCACCTTCACCACCCCCACCCGCGGGGGGGCACCTAGGGCAAAGGTTAAGGTGTCTTCAGATTACAGGCAAGGCCCTGGCTACACACACTGGAAAGCACTGCAGTTGGGCGCATCCTGGGCATACTCGAACCTCTAAAATAGTGAGCTAAGATCGAGGGAAAACTGCTGGCCTGGTAAAACCCACTGTTCACAAAACAATGTCAGCAAAGACTGGAAGGCATTCTTTAGAGAGGTACCAGGGACTCATGCCTACTGAAGCTCTTTCAGCACAAAGGCTTTTAGGGGAAGAAGGGAAAAGGGGGGTGGGGGGGGAGGAGAGAAAGGGAGGGCTCCTGTTTCAGAGCAGGCATCCCCAGAGAGTCAAGAACCAAGTGTAGCTTCAATCAAGCGCTGACTTCCCCTCTGGGAGTCTAGTAGGAAACCTGATCACAGTAGCTTACTACCGGCCTGGATCCATACAGGTCTGGTTTTCTTCTCATGCTAGTAAATTTTTAAAAATACATATCGATAGAAAAGAAGCAATCCCTGACAGACTTTTATTGAAAACCACACTGAGACCTCATAACATCCGGACTTAATCCCTATCAGACAAACCACAGCACCTCTGGCCTCTGCAGCGGGCCAGACCCTTTCACCTCTTACCACCAGGTCTCTCCCCTCCAGCCGCTGCTGTTCCCTCCCCCCGAAAGAATGGCGGGAGGACTTGCCAAAGAGCACCTAGATACCGGTTCTGGAATCAATTCCTAACCATATAAATGATCCCACTTAGGGGGAGAAAAAAAAACCCCAGCCTTTTCATATGGATTCCTTTAAAGCCCAGAATGCAAAGAACTGTAACAAAGGGAAAGAAGGAGGAACCCACGGAGGCAGACCTGGAGGAATAGCCTCAGGAATACCCTTGGAGGGGAGCTTAACCTGCAGGTTGGTCCCCAGACACTGGCCTACGCAGGTCTTGCGGGGGGAGGGCGGCGGGCATCTCAGGGGCAGCAGGGAACGGAGAAGCAACCTATAGGAATCTGACCAGTCATTCAAAGCAATTACTAATCCTCCGGGCCTACTATGTGCCAAGTATTCTCTGATCCTAAAGGTGGAAAATTATACCCAGTCTTACAAATAAGAAACTTACTGAGGCTCAGAGGCCATAAATAACCTGTCCCCAAGGTCACACAGCTAGTAAAAATGGGCCACGGTCAAACTCAGTCCTGGAGTTGCGGAGAGGAGCCAATTATCGGTCAAATTGTGCCATCCAGAATCCCCAAGAAGTTCGGAAGGCTTCCTTAGCCCTTGTACTCCAATACAGAGTAAAAGGATAGCACTTAACACCTATGAAATTCGGTCCACAAGGAGCCCGCATCCTAGTTTCTCCTACACCCAGAAATCTCTTGGTCCATGTGAAGTCTTTCGAAATTTCTGCCAACATCCTACCCATCTCCCTACACTGGAACACCATGCTGTGAGGCCAGGGATTCCCAACAAGGCTCCACTTTCCCCTCCTCCAGGAGCCCAGAACAGGCAGTGGGAGGTGGGTGCTACTCTTAGGTCTCTGGAAAAAGTGCTGACACCTGGAACTACAAGAAGGCTTGCCACACTAGTTTTGCCACATAAAGCCATCAATCAAATTATCTAGACAGAGCAAAAGCCCTTTGGAAAGACTGCCTACATCTACCTTTCCTAGGACTTTAATGAAAAGCCCAGGGACCAAAGTGGGCTGGGGAGGCAACTGAGGGGGAAGCGGCTTGCAAGATGCTGGACCCTCCTGGAATCCTGGGGGTCCCCACAAAAAGCCAAGTCCCGAGACAAGCCGGAGGTTGGGGTTCTCTCTCCTCTCCCCAACTTCTCATCCCAGCAGCGCAGGGTCAGCGCTCAACATGCCCTCCCCACCCCATCCTCAATTTCCTGCTCTGCCCCGGCCTTTCAGAAGCTCCGGGAACCATCCGCACCCGAGGCCACAGACGCCACAGGCTCCACGACCGAGGGCCGTCTCCAGCTCAGCTCGGTGGGAAGGGGAACGGGCAGGAGCGCCGGACACTCAGCCGCCCCTGCGGCTTCCCGGCCCCGGGCGGGTGGCTCCTCCAGTGGCCGAGGCTCCGGATGCGTGAAATGGCTCCAGGAGCGCCTGGGGCAGGCCAGGGCCTCCGCAGCGGGAGGGACCGAGGCGATGGCGGAGCCGGGTCCTCACCCCTCTAGTCAGCCAAACACGCCCCGGCGGCCCGGCAGCCCCTGGCTCGCAGCCAGTGGCTTTCTCTCTTTTTTAAACTTTCCGGCCTTGGCGATCAACGCCGATTGGGACAGGATTTCCAGCCCCCGCCTTCCCTCCTCCACACCCTCCGTGCAGGCCCTTCCAACCTCCAGGGAGGTGACCCCCGCCCCCGGGCACCGTGAGTCCCTGGCCCCGCCAGACCCTCCCCCGCCCCCGCCACTTGGGCCACCTGGAACGAGCCGCTTCCCAAAGCGATCAGCGTCCGGCCGAGTCTGGGGCTGCTGCTGCGTCCGGGGAGGAACTCCCGCAGCCTCCAAAGGTCCAGGCCTGCCCGCAGCGGCATGCAGAACCGCCCCCTACTCGCGCTCTCTTCGAAAGACCAGACGCGGGGGTGGGGGGGGGAGGGGGCGGGGAAAGTTTAAGGCCTGTCTTTAAAAAAAAAATTTAACTCTTCAGATGCAAGAATTTGGGTGCCCTTGGCACGGTTATGAGCGCTCGGGTAGAACAATAGAAATGGGGGGTGCCGGAAATGGTGCAGGAAGACCCCTATAACCCTATAAACCTCTCTTCCCCCCTCGCAGTTACTATTAGCATTAAAAGATCCCAGTGCCTTCAATGCAATAGTGCCTGTTTATAACTTTTCCCTGCTGGGTCCCCATACCCTAAACAAGCCCCCTCCTCACGTTTTGAAATCACCAGGGCAAAGATCGCCCCCAAATCTGTGACCTCCCGGAGCTCTTGGGCCTCTCACCTGCTCTGCCCCTGGCACCCTGACCTCACTCACCCTCTTCCCCCCAGCAGTTCCTCTGGTTTGCACCTAGACAATAAATTTAGTTTCATTTAGCTTCCGGTCTTTAATTTTAGCAGGTCTCCTTTTTGCATGCAAATCAATATGGCAATTACCATCTAAAAGCTCGCCCAGCCCCGGGTCAATGTAAATTGATCATTGTCCGCCTTCCACAAAATAACACCGGGAGTCTGTGATGCATAACGAGATTATACTGGAAACTGTCTTTTAGATCAAATTCTATTTAATGCTGTCAGGATCTTCTCCTAGCGGACTTCCCGCTAGTCTAATCACGGGGCGCCGGAGCCCATGGGTGCTGAGGGGCGATGGCTGGCCGGGGAGACATGGTTCTAAGAAATAACAAAGTGCGGGGACGCCCCCCCCCAATTCCAACACCCTCGACTAGGGGCCGGCGGAAATGAGCCTGCGCTGGGAAAGGGGGCCTGCTACAGAAACGTTGCGGGGGCGGGGGAGCTCGTTGGTTAATTCCCATCCAACAGAAAGTCAGCTATCCCTTCCGGAGGAACACATGGGGGGCAACCAGCGAAAGCCGACGGGCCGGGCTGGAGGTTGGGAGACGTCCCCGGCCAAGTGCTCGGGGCACAGGCGGCTTGGCTGCCACGGGGGTGGCCTGAGAAGACCTTCCACTCCTGCCCCGGCTGCTTCTCAAGCCAGCGCCACCATCTAGGCCCCGGCAGCGCAGCCAGCCTTGCAAACAAACGGAATCCTGCCGGCAGCCTCCCCTCCCCTGACTGGGCGAGGCCCCTCCAGGCCGAGGCCCCTGTGAGCCGAGGGCTGGAGGCCTCCAGCCAGGAGAAGGTCCTCCCGCCCCTGCGCGGCCCCCAGGGCACGGGTGTGACCCTGGAGCTTAACAAAGGGCCTTCAGAGCTCCTTTCGGCCTCGGGCTGGCGGGGGAGCAGTGGGGCCAACGGGGAGAGGGGCGGTACGGCGGCCCAAGTGGACCCGTGAGGTGGCATTGCCGGGGGCCGCTGGGCACTCCCGAGGACCGTCCTGGGGTTCGGGCGGCTCGGAGGCCGGCGAGCCTCCTGCCCAGCCCCGGCTGTCGTGCCCAACCCAGCAAGGGCTCCACCCGAGTGCGGTCTTCCCAATAAAAGCTGGAATTCCCGGCTGGGCTCAGACAAAGAAGGACCGCGGCAAACCGACGCCACAAGCAAACCAAACCCAAGCAGAGTTTACGCGCGCGTCTGGGGTCACAGAGGCGCCTGCTAATCCTCCCTATGCTGGCCGTCCCTGCACGCTCTCCTCAAGGGGGAAAAAAAAAAGGGAAAGTAAGCGTACCTCCCCTTGATTCCGCCCAGAGGCCGAGCTTCGCACTTCTTTCGGTTCAGTCTCTCTCAGTTCACTAGGCCCTGCGCCACCTTAGCAAACAGGGCTTAGAGGAGCGCAACATCCCTTGCTTCCGACCCAGGATGCAAAGCTACTCCTCTTTTTCCTCCACCATCCATCCTCTCAGGGTCCAGAACTCAAAAATCTTTCAGAAATCCTCCTACCTGCTCAAGACGTACTCTCTTCCCCACTCTAGATGGGAAGAAACTATAACCAGAAGCAATCTTAGTAACCAAGGGCCATCCACCCTTAGCTAGGCACCGTCGCCCTCAGTTTCCCTCTAGCCGAAGACACAGTATTTCCCAGTGAATGAGTGTGCGCATGTGGTTGTGTGGCCCACACTTCCGTGCCCTGCTCTGTCTCACCGGGCAGGAAAATCTTCATCAGGCACTGAGGAGTTTTTGTCGTTCAGCCTGTGTATCTAAGCATGGATGTATGCATGTGAATGATTTTTGTGTTTCCAAGTGACCCTCTTCACACCTTTAAATGGGCTTTTGTCTCTCGAACGAACTTACAGAAATTCTGCTCCAGTTTCCAGCTCAACAAAGTCTGGGATTTTCTCCTAGAATCTCGCTCTAGGTCTCAGTATTTGCATACCCATGTTTACATTCCTCGCGGCCAGTTCTTTCTCTCTTCTCTATCTCTTGTTCCATGTGGGCACCAGAGCCCACGTGTCTTGATCTGTCTCAGCACATGTCATTCAGGCGCACATCTTAATCTGTGCATTCCTGTCTAACACGTACACCTCCCCACGACTTACATTCTTGCTTTGCCTATAATGGGGCTCGTTCCCAGACCAATATGGGTTTGCAGTTTAATGTACCTAGAGGATCCCCTAAGACTACAAACCCTAAAAGGAAGAGGAGGGGGAAGGAGAGAGGAGTGTGACTAATGATTCATTTCTCTATAGGGTAACCCACCTACCTCAGGGGTCTACCTCAGGGAAAGAACGAGACCAATGCCTGCAGAGTTGTATTAAATTTTTAGACCCATTCAATGTTGACCCCATGGATGTGTATACAAATGATCGATCTTGTACACATCGCTGTCCAACTCCTGTTTGGAGGCTGCCTCCCTGAACATATCTTATTTGAACTCTCCACAAGTTCATGGTTAAAAGTGTTTTTATTTACATAGACAACTCAAGGACCCCTTTGCTCTCTCCGACGCATACCTGTACGCACTGGACAGGCATTTCAGGCTTGGGTCTTTGGTAGGCAACACTCTCGGTCAGAGGCCCCACTGACTAAAGCTCTGAGCAGACCTTCACATACTGGGCCGCTGGGAACGGTAAGGTCAAACCTCTGCATCTCCCCAACTCACTTCCTTAAGTGAGGGCGCCCACTGTGTGTGTTCACACCTTCCCCATTGAGAAGTATCGGGTCAAATTAGATCACCTAGCAGCTGCGTTTGGTTCGTCGAAGAATCGAGCCCAATGTACCAGGATGTGAGATTGCATACACAGAAGAGAAAGGAAAACCCTAAAGCCCAGACTCCCGCCTCCTCTCCCCAGGGGGCTACTTTGCCTCCAGGAATTTCTACTACACTCCCCACCCCCACTCTCCCTATCTTCTTTAAAGGGTTAAGAGAAACCCTCGCAGCCTTCCCTCCACCCTGGTCGCTGGGCCCGATGGCTCGCTCGCTCACGGGAGTCTGCCGCCGCCTCCGCGGCCCGCCCCCCACTTCCCGTCCTTCAGCCGGGAGGGAGCCTGCATGCCTGTCTAGACCCATCTATCACAGGCACACCAACAACACCCGCGAGAGCGCGGAGACCTTACCCAGGTCCCCCTGCCCGCACGGTTCCCGGCGGACAGAACGCTGGAGCGTGACCGCGCCTGCAGGGTCGGGGTGGGACTCTACGGGCTCGGGCTGCCCCGAGCGCACAGCGGGTCCGGCCCGGCCCCGGCCCACAGCGCTCCCGCCAGCCCGGCTGCCGGGGCACAGTCACAGCTCTGCGCGCCGATTTTTATCTTGTCTAATCCCAAACTGGGCGGGGAGCACAGGCGTCGTGCTTAGGGAACAAGAGATAGGCGAGGGAGGCGGGGACGAGCAGCCAGGCAGCTACGCGAGCGGGAGCGAGTTAAAGACACAGTCGAGGCGACCGAGAGCAGGAAGAAGGAGCGGGCTGCGGGGGCCTCGAGGCGCCGCACGCAACGCGCCGCCCGGCCAAGTTACACGCACCTCCCGGTCGCCCCTCGCTGCCCATCCCTCCCCACTTCCCAGAGGCGCTCTCCGCAGCCCGGGCCGCGGGGCCCCGGCCTGTGTGGGAGGCACAGGCCCGGCCGGCCCTGCAAAGGGCTGGAGAGAATCGCTAATGAGCTGTGCGGCCCATTGATCCGGAGAACACTTCCTAATTAACTCTCAGTCACCTACTGGTGACAGCACCTCAAAGGACAGCGCTGGGGCCATCCGAGCCCCAACCCCGACCTGCCCGCGGAGCGCCTGGCGCCCGAACCCCGCCCCCCCACCCACTACCCCAGGCAATCCCGGTGAGTGGCGGCGTAAACCCGCACACTAAAGGCCAGCCTCGGATTAAACCTAGACGGCATATTAATCACCGCCATCTCCCCGCTTCCTCCTCGCGGTGAAATCATGCCCAAAATAAACACGGGAACCGACACTGCAAAGCCCAGACCAGATAACAGGTCAGGGGTGGAGTGGGAAGGGTCGAGAAGCAAATGTATTTTCCAAGTGTCCACGTACAGGAGTATCGGAGGCCGACAATTAAAATGCCTTCCACACAAGCAATTCTGTTGGCCAAACCGAATCCAACACCTCGTAAGGATTGATTTCGGCCCGCGGTGTCCGTTTCCAGTGCCACAGCAAGTGTCACATGGCTACAAATACCCAAGTCTGTCTGCGTTCACCACCCACCACCTTCTGGGGTGGGCCATTTCCTCCTCGTTTTTATTTCCAAGTCATTTTAAGGATTTTTCTCCAGAGACTACCCCTAGAAGCAAATACCACTACCCCTCCTCTGGCCTTCTCTCAAAAAAGAAACAAACAAACAAACAAAAAGCTAAAACCCTGAGCTGTCTACTCTAGACACAAGAGGCTGTACGAATACCTATTTGAAGCGCGCTGGTTTCTTTTTTTAAGGTTTGTTTTTAAATACACATAACCCTCCCCCCTCCTTCGCTCTTCCATCCCCGCAACCCCCCAACCCTTTAGACGCCGGCGGCGCGCGCCCTCGCGCGCGGGCACTCACAGCCTCTAGCTGGAGATCGCGGACTTTCTGGAAAAGATTCATTAACTGCAAATTAAGCCTCGCCCCGGCTTCGGCCTACACGCGGCCAGGCTCAGCCGTCTCAGGGACCCGGGGACGTGCCCACTCAAGAGTGCAGGCGGCGGGAAGCCCGCCGGGACCACGCGTGCCTCGAGCTGCCCTACTCCGCACACGGCGCCCCGGGGCTTGCTTGGTAAACAGCAGGAGCACGTCGCCGCCACCCCGAGCCCCCTAGTTGGCGGAGGCTCTGCAGCGCAGCCGCCCGCCTGCTCCGAGCGCGGGCCCCAAGGCGCAGCGGCGCCTCGCCCTCCCCGCCTCGGCCGAGGATCGCGCCCGGGTGCGCAAGTTCCTCTTCGCCCTCAGCCTCTGCGCCGCACGCCCTCCGAGTGGGACCAACTTCCTCCGGCCGCAGACTCGCACACGCCCTACAGGGCTTTCCACCAGACTCCACGCTACCCAGAGGAGGAACCAGGTCTCGCCCCCCCGGTCTCGCACCCCCGCCCGCCGCCGCCCCCGCCCCCGCACGATCTACCCCCACCCCTGGGGTCTCACAACTTAAAACCAACCCCACGACGTCGCGGGGAAGGTGGGGGTGGACCAGAGTGGCAGATTAAAATTTTAAAAGAACATTTACAAAACAAAGCGTCTGACCTGACTGGCTGGCTGGCGGGCGGGCAGAGTCGGAACCCCTCGCTCGGCTCCATTTCCTAGTATATATATTTTTTAATCCACGTGATTCACGCTTTGGAGCAAGCCAAAAAAAGCCAAAAAAACAAAAACCCGGGACTCCCCTCCCGAGTCGCGCGGCAGCGGCGGCAGGTCGAGCTCGGCTCGGCCCGGGGCGCCCGCCACACACACCCTCGCGCACGCACACGCCGTCGTTCCACGAGCAAGAACGAGCTGCCCCCGGAGAGGCGAGACGAGGCAGCGGCGGCTGGGGTTTTTTACAGTTCTTTCCCGAGTCGAAAAAGAAAGCAGACGGGAACCCGCCGCCCTCCCCTTCCTGCTAGCGAGCTAACGCCGAGCCGAGCTTCCCAACTTCCAGCCCAGCTCACCCACCCCCCGCCCCCCACGCCCGACTCGCGGCACTCAGCGACGACCGCGCTCCCGCGCACACAGGCACACACTGCCTGCAAACTTCCACTCCGCGAACACCCTGCTCTCCTCCCAGCCCCCAGGGGGGCGGCAGCCCGCCCCCGCCGCGCCCCTCCCTCTCCGAAGCCCACGCCGGGCCGCTTAGGTTGGCTGCATTTTTAATAATTTACAGCTAGGAAATAAAAACGAAAGCGAGCAAAGCAGCCAAAGTGAAGCGCGAGGCACAAGCTTCGAGGGGTACGCGAGAGAGTCAGAGGAGCCACCCGCCGCTAGTCTGGGCCCCGAGGGAGGGGGCCGACTGCAGCCCGCCGCACGCACGCCCGCCCGCCAGCCCGCGCGGCCTCCGCGGGGAAAGGTGTTCCGGGCACTGACCTGAAATCCCCAGCCGGGGAGTAAGCAGGGAGCCTGCGATCCGGCGCTTTGAAGTTTTCCCCGGAGTAGAGTCGAGGCGGCGAGGAGGAGCGACGGGAGGTGGGGTGGGTGGGGAGAGGTGTGCGGGGTTGGAGGAAAGTGGGGTAGCGACGTTGGCGATGGGAGAAGGGGCCGGGCCGGGGAAGCGCGGCGAACTGCAAAGTTTGCCGTGCCCCGCTGCCCGCAACCCGCTCGCGGCGCCGCGCCCGCTCGCCTCCCTCGCCGTCTGCTGCCAGCCGGCTGCCCTCGGGGTCAGCCCCGCCGAGGGGTGGGCTCTGGGCCGGGTGGGGGCGGGGCGGGGCAGGGCGGGGCGGGCTCAAAGCTTCCGGGCAGGTGGCGACAGCCCCGCGCGATCCTCTGGGCTCCGGCGGCTGGGCCGGGCTCGGCCGGGCTCAGCAGCTCTCGCGTCGCCGCTGCTGCCGCCCGCGCTCGGGCAGGAGCCCCAGCGCCTTGTTGACGATTAGCCGCGAGCGCCAGCTCGGGCTGGGTGTGTGAACGTGTGTGTGTGAGTGTGTTGGCCAAGTCTTCCCTGCGCGGCGACAGCGCGGCTTGGGCTCCCCGCCCGGCAGCTTGCGGGCTCCCCCTCCGCCGCCGCTGCCGCCTCGCTCCCGCTCTCGGTCGCGGTCTGGGCTCCGGCGCGTCTTCCCCGCTGCCGCCGAGCTCGGTTCGCGTTCAGCAAGGAGCGTAGCTCCGCCTCACCTCGCCGCTGGGAGCCCAGGCTCCGTCTGACGCCGCGCGCCGCGATCCCAACGCGCCCTCCGTCCCTGGTTCCCTCCTCTTCCTCCTCCCCCTCCCTCCGCCCTCTCGCTCGCCCTCCCTCCCTCCCAGCAGCCGACTCCCCTCCCCCCGCAGGCGCAGCGCTCGGGCGACAGCCGCCTGCCCGACGCCTCCTCCAGCTCTCGCAAGTTTGAGCTCCCCCAGCCTCCGCTCACCCTCCGCTCACCCTCCGTTGCAGCGCCTGGGCGGTGGGGTGTCGGAGGGGTGATTCCCCAAGAAAGGTTTGCCCGAGTTTCCCCAGCCGTCATCGATTCCCGGCGCGTTTCGCCTAGCTGGGTCCGAACCCCAGACCACATGGGTGGCGTCCCCCTCGCCCCATGTCCTCCCCTCCCCCGCTTGGACAGAGTTGGCTGCGCACACCCCGCCCGGGCGCGCGTCCTGGGCGAGTGAGAGACTGACTTGGGCGGCGGCGGCGGCGCGGGCGGCCCGTTGATCCTGAGCCGAGGGGATGGGGGGCGGCGGGGGCGGCTCTCCCAGCCGCGCGCCGAGACCCGGAGAGTTACAGAGCAGGCGTACGTTGGAGAGAGCTTTCCTATATAGGAGAGCCAAGAATTTGTTACTTCTTGAGGGGGGAGCATGAAGGTAGGGGACCCTATAATGAGAATCCTAGGATTGCTTCTAGATTTCTAACTTGGATAAATGACAGGACGGTACTCTTTGGTGAATACTAAAGGAACAGTAACAGCAGCAAAAGTCTAAGAATGGAACTTTAACATATCACAATGCCACCTTTAAAGTAAATTTGGCATTCTCCTCCTTCTTGAATAAAAGAAAATGCATTAATTCAAGACATACACATTCACACACCTGCTAATATCTGCTCTTCTGCAATCATGTGTTTTCTGTATAGTGTCTAAATATCTATTCCAGTTGAAGTAGTGCTTAAACACTTCAATATGCCTCTTTCCATCCAAAAAGAAAAACTGTCTATGACTGTTTCAACGTATTTTAAATATATGTATAATCATTGCCAACTTATCTGCTTTGCAGATTCTCGTTTCCTATACAATATTTAATATCTCCCTTTATTGAAAATGTCATTGCTCAGTATTATGATTTTCATTTTTATTATATGTCTGAATGTTAGAATTATTGATTGATCTCTCTATTAATGGGATAATCTCAGCACAATGTTAAATACACTTCTTCTCTACCATTATTACATGTTATTTTAACGATTTTCCATACAGTTACTTTAAATGGGATTTTCAGAGTTTTCAGGCTTTTTTGAAGTCAGTGGGATAGGCTCCAGTGAGTAAAAGAAATGCTGAAGAACAACAATATGAATTAAACAAATTTAAGTAGTTAAGAAAGCACTAATCTAGTCATTGAGAAATATATACTAATATTTACATAGTATGTATATATAAATCAATAGTTTCAAAATGAGATAATCTACTGAACAAAATATCTTAAAATGTGAATGAAAAGATGTTGTAAAATCGCTATATGATTAAAGTACAAAAATTTTTATAAGCTTGGAATATCAATAATAAGTGCATTTTTGTCTGGGAGACAAGTTGTTATCTGGGAAACTTCAAGACATTTTGTAGATTATCAAAATCACTTTACTATCAATCTTGAGCATTTCTCCTATCAACTCTGTAATTAGTATTGGAAATTAGCATGATGACTCTATTTCACCATCAGGAACATTGAAGAAACTATTTAAAGTGCTAAACATTGGTTTTAACAAATAAAAAACAATTCATCTGAAGAAGATGTTACAATGAACTGAGGAATTAAAAGATCTCAAAGTAGAGAAATTTCACTGACTGCAGTATAAACAACTTGAGGGTAGAGAGTGTCTGTTTCTCCTGTTTGCCCTCCAAATTTGGCAACAGTGTTCTATGCACGGTGCAGGGTAATAAGCAAATATTTAACAAATGAAAAGTACTGAATTCATTACCTTGTGGTACAAATTAGGATTTCTTTTGTACTGTAACTAGAAGATTTTAACTTCAGCATTATGAATTATTAATGTCTTTATCTGATTCCCAGTTCTGTGTCAACCAAACTTATTTGAGTGATAATTAGAGGACTTCATGTTTATCCTATCTTCTAGGATTTCACTTTTGCATATCTGTTAATTCATAATTTTGACATTTTTATAGCACAACCAAAGACTATAAAAACACAGAGCAAGCACTTGCCAAAGAACTCTAAATAAAACAGGTCTCAGATATGAAATTAGAGCCAAGCTTGGTTATACTTCTAAGTGCTTCATCTAAAGAGAAACGTGCAACACTGCTGCATGAATTAATCACCTAGGGTGACTTTTAAACCTATCAACAGCTGGCCCCTCTATCATATCTGAGTTTATTCAATAGTCTAAGTGATAATAATTTTTTGATCAAGAACTGTATTTTACTGGTTGTAAAGGTGCGCGCATGCACGCGCACACAATCCCCAGTGCTTTTAAAAATTGTGGGACAGAATTAATCATAACTATTGAGTTTAAATGTCATTTATCAACTTATTAAAGTGCAAGCATGCAGGGAAAATAAGCTAAAGACAAGACTTTCGTTTTTCAATTTATTTTTTAAAAGTCTTGTAGAAATCTTTATGAAATTAACACAAAATGGTGGTACCACAAATCTTTTTGCTTTGTTTATTCCCTAGTCTGTGGCAATGTAAACAGTGGAAGTTAACCCAGAATTTAAGTTAAGGAAAGCTATATTGTATTAAGTTTAGCCAAAATTCTCTAACTTGCCATCATATTTTTTCAAATAAATAAAATTTCTATTCTCTTCCCTCTCTCCTCATCTCCCTTAAGGTATGTCAACTCTAACCCCGACCCCCCCATACACACACCTTGTTGCCTCTGACATTATCTCCTCTACTAGACGCGCTTTTGAACTTATTGCTACACAATAGTTCAAAATAAAATGAGATAAATGCAGGCAAAGGTGTTTCAAGAAAGAAGGTAAATGTCCTTACACATTTTCAACATAGAAACAGAATTTTTCAAAAATGAGTTACAAAACAGCAAAATTAAAAAAAAATAGTTATAGATAAAGTTTGCAGATAATGTTGTCATCCCCCTTCAAAGAAGAGGGATAAGGCACGGAAGAAATGTAGCGTTGAGGACAATGAAAATCAGCAGTTATTGCAATCTATTTATGCTGCATTCAATGGATTTAGAAGACAGAGGCTTGAGTGCTGTCGTTATTGCTTGTTTGCCATTTGATGGTGGGCAAAATATTTAATTTCATTGGGTTTCTCTTTCTATGCCTCTAAAATGTGGATTCCCAGGCTAAGAAAATATTTCAAATCTTTTCTAGGTCTAAAGGTCACAGACCTTAGTGTACCCTTTATAAAGGCCACATTTTCACAAAAGATAGCATTCTTGTAAAACACCTTTATAGAAAGAAAAAGCTATATTTAGAAAGTTCACTCAGTGTCCAGGGTTTTCTGAAGTCGTACTGCTGTTTATAACCAGGTGTAGGCCAGTAGGACAACACATTTGCTTTAATAACTGTCCAGATTTCTTGGAGTTAAAGATAAGTTTTTCATTATTCTAAGTGTTGACCTAAGAAATTATTGAAAATAAGAATTGTTCTAATTTACTTCTTGAATTGCCCAGTTCTTACATGGCCTGACATGAAAGGTGATTTAAAAGATTGCATTTAAGTTTGGACATATAGCCTTCATCCTGCTGTTTCATCACAGACCTCTTACAGGATAAACACGTGCAACCATTTTGAGTTTCTGAATGGGAGTGCTCCTTATAGTATTTTCCCCTTATAAATTTCTTGCCAACTTACTCCAATTTGAATGCAGGTAGAAATTTATAAAGTTCTCCAAGAACTTATTTTTATTTTTATGAATCTTACTGATTTTGTGTTAATACCAAGGACTTTATCAAACTCATAGACATTTGATAGAATAAAAAGCAAAAGCATAATTAGGAAAAATCCAAAAACCTCAAATAGAAAATAAGATGCTATGTTGTTAGTAACAGAAATTAGCACAAATAGACTGAAAAACTGACCACCATTGTAAACTGAGCTTTTAACTATGGGAGTCGCCAGGAAAAGGAGGGTTACCTGACTCAGGGGTCTTCTCCTTTGTTTGCCTTCTTTTAACAATCTCGAAAATTAAAGAAAGGTTGAAATGACAATAAAAATAATTTATTTCCCAAACCATTTGAGAGTAGTTGCCAACACAATGCAATGTCTCCCCCAAATCCTCTAGTATTTCCTACAAACATATGTCCAAATATAATCATGAAAATCAGGAAATTAACACTGACACATGACTACAGAGCTACTAATCCTCAGACCCCTTTCAAGTTTTGTCAATTATCCCAATCATGTCCTTCATAATGAAAGGATCAGCCCAGTGTCGCATGTTGCATTTAGTTGTCCTGTCTCTTTAGTTTTTTAATCTGGAAAATTTTCTCAGGCTTCCCTTGAATTTCATAAACTAGAAAAATTTAAAGAATATGGATCAGCTATTTTGTAGGATTTAGCTGTTTGTATTTGTCTCATGATTATTCAGGATATGTGTAGTTGGCAGGAATAACACAGTGGTGAAGCTCTGTTCTCACTGCTTCCTGTCAAACAATTTCGGCAAACTTTTAACTTGTAACCTTACTGGAATATTATTTTACTCATTTGATTAAGGTGTATCACCCAGTCTTCTCCATTGTAAAGTTATTTTTTTCTCCTTCATTATTAATAATTTTTGTGGTAAGGCACTTTGTAATTATGTAAATATCCTGTTCCTCATCAAACATAATTTATTCAATTTAATTATTTAAATCAGTATGAACTCATAGACTCCTATTTTATTCAATTGACTATAATACGTTTCTACCATTATTTATTTTGAGGCTTAGATTGTTCAAGATTTGTCCAGTGGAAACCCCTTCAGTTTGGCTTCCATATCCTTTGATGTTTCCCAATTATTCTTTGATATCTCCCTTCTTCTTCTTTTTTCTAACATCTTTATTGGAGTATAATTGCTTTACAATGGTGTGTTAGTTTCTGCTTTATAACAAAGTGAATCAGCTATACATATACATACATCCCCATATCCCCTCCCTCTTGCGTCTCCCTCCCTCCCACCCTCCTTACCCCAACCCTCTAGGTGGTCACAAAGCACCAAGCTGATCTCCCTGTGCTATGAGGCTGCTTCCTACTAGCTATCTATTTTACGTTTGGTAGCGTATATATATGTCCATGCCGCTCTCTCACTTTGTCACAGCTTATCCTTCCCCCTCCCCATATCCTCAAGTCCATTCTCTAGTAGGTCTGTGTCTTTATTCCTTTCTTACCCCTAGGTTCTTCATGACATTTTTTTTTTTAGATTCCATATATATGTGTTAGCATACGGTATTTGTCTTTCTCTTTCTGACTTACTTCACTCTGTATGACAGACTCTAGGTCCATCCACCTCACTACAAATAACTGAATGTCGTTTCTTTTTATGGCTGATCCCTTACTTCTTGAAACAATAGTATGTTCTAGGGTCATCTTATATTTTCCCTGTAGTGGTTCTAGAATCAGCCATTTCTCCAAAGACCTTTAGTTCCTTCAGTTGGAGAGCTGTATTTAGAAACCAAGATCTGGACACTAGGTGTATTCATTGCTCTTGGGAAGCAGTGGTCCCAGGTACTCTCAATAGGCAGAGCTAGGGGATTTATGTACATATATACATACACACATATGAAAACACATATTCATAACTATTTACACATATTCACAAACACGTTCATAAACATATGCATACATATAGTCTATTTCTATAATGTCTCTATATTGAAAATCATGTGTTCACATTAACATCCTCCATTCCCTTTCAACACCCTTTCATTCTAGTTTTTGCCCTTTTCATATTTTAACTCCCTCCACAGATATTAAAATAACACTGATTACCATATTCTTAATATCCTTAATTATTTGATCAATCTTCCTGTATTTAAGTAAATTCTTGTAGCTGCCACTTTCCCATCCACACATTTTCTCCACCTGGCACGGGTTATGACAATCTGTACAGAGTGGTTGCCAAGGCCACTTCCTCATGTGGATGCCCTTTCACACGAATCAGACTTCAGCAGTCAACTCCAGGCTCCCTTATGCAGACATCCTCTCCCCTTTCTCAGACTCTGAGACCCAATGCCAAGTCATGTGGTTCCTTGAATGCCCACCTCCCCCATGCTGACAAAGGGTTATTTTACCTCACTTAATGGACTAATTTGTTCAAGAAGGGAAGGGATCACAACACTATAAAGCAGTTATACTCCAATAAAGATTTTTAAAAAAAGAAGGGAAGGGACAAGGAAGGGGATGAAGAAAGGGAGGTGGACAGGGATGAACAGGCATCTTTTCTTTCTAAACAATATTTGAAGAGGTCCTTCATTTAGAAGTTGCAAAGACATTATGAAGTATCAGCTGAAGAACTGAAACAACGACATATATTTACACATCTGTATCCCTACATCTATGACACACAATGTACACCTAATTTTATAGCAACCAAAATATAATTTAACAAAACTTATGATGCTTAGCCATACACTTTAATACTCAGCAACTTAAAAAAATATGCAGTGCCATTTGGCTGTTAACTATCATCCATTTATATGAATGGATTTGTAAAACTCCTAGCCAAGAGTGCTTGGGATAGCGTCTCTACTGGTCCTTACTGGATCCTCTTCTTCTTTTGTCACTCTTTTCAGTCATTTGTTGATTCTCGATTGTATCTCATTGGTGACTTGCATGACCATTGGTAATCATATCTGGGCAAATACCCCAGCTTGGTGTCTCTCAAAGGGCTGACTGAAAACCATCTGCAACAGAATCAACTGTGGTACTAGATAAAATTCAGGTCCACAGGCCCTGTTCTGATTTCCTGCTCAGAAGCTCTTTAGAGAGTAATGAGTATTTGGAAAATACCTTAGCTAATTCTCACACATTAACACTGAAACCATGGTGTAGTTTGCATGTCTACAATTCCTCAAAGTTCACGGTTTAAAACACATAGGTCTCACCAACTACAGTTCTTTTATTTTAGCTTCATCAATTCACATTTGTTATTTAACCAACTTGGAAATTGCCAGATGTGTGAATAGCCGCCAAAGTAAAATGTATCAATCTTCTGCAAAAATGTCTTCTACCAAATGTCTCTACAAAATGAAATGTAAATACCTTCTAAGATCTTGCTTGGAGGAATCTTACAGATTTTTAAAATCTTCCAGGTTTTAGGGAATAGCAAGTGCAGAGGCCCTGATGTTGGGAAAGCCACTGCAGAAAGAAAATCTGGATGTGTGTGTGAGAGAATAGTAGTAGTAAACGAGCTTGGAGAGTAGGGCAGAAGAAATACTGGATAAAGCACGTGGGACAGGTAAAAAGTTTAATTTTTATTCTAAAGTGATGGGAACAGGTTTTGGGAAATAATGTAATATGATTCATGGTTTTTTTGTGATTATTCTGGCTATTGTATTGGTTAGAGACTATAAGGATTGGGGCAAGAGGGGAGGAAGCAAGGAGGTTGTGGAAGAGGCTGCCTATTGCATTAGATGAGGCAAGCAATGATGGCTTGGAGTAAGAAAAGACGGCAAGAGTAAGGTGAGAGGTAGGTGGATTCAGGATGTATTTTCAAGTTAGACTGGCAAGAATTTCTGATGGACTGGACATAGGAATTGTGGGAAAGTGAGAGTTTAAGGATGAATCTAACATTTTTGGCCTGAGCAACTGGATGAGTTATGGAGCCAGGAAAAACTGGAGTGCAATGGATGGATCAAAGCAAAATATTTAGTTTTATTTGCTAAGTTTGAAATGTCTATTATGCATAGATTGGAGATATTTAGTGGGAAATTGGAATTAGGAGTCTGGAGGTTAGGTGAGTGCTTAGGGCTAGAAGTATGAATTGGGGAGTCATAAGTCATCTTCCCATTAAAGTAATGGGACTAGATTAAAACTCATGAGTAGTTAAGGTAGATGGAGAGTGAAGGGGGCCAGGAATGAGCCTTAGGGCATTCTAACAGACGTTGAGGGATGGGAGGCATCACCAAGGGAGGCTGCCAAGGAATGGTGAGTGAGAGGGGAGAAATCTAGGAGAGGATGGTGTCCTGGTAGCCAGTGAAACAAAATATTCATTCTGGAAATTATGAGGTTCATTTCCCAAAGTTTCTTGAATTGATGATCATTTGAAACTTGGTATTTTAAAAAGAGCTTTAGCAAACAGAAAAGAGAATAATTTTCTATCATGAGTGATTGATTGCAGTAGCATGGGGAATGGAAAAGTTGTGAAAAGGGAATCAAGAATCTATGTAAAAGACAATTTTAAACAAAAGTATTCATTTAAAAACAAGTACACAATATTTAGACATTATATTTTGTCTTTGTGTCAACAGCAGCTACAGCATGCTGTAAGTGAAAGATGAAGGATTACAGTTTAATATCAAATCAGGGAAAAAGGTGAAATAGTTGAATTCTTTGTAGATTTTTAATAGATTTCAAACCTCTATTGGTTTTGAATAATGTCATATTTCAAACATAATTTTCTAAATAATCATAACAATTTTAGAATCAGAATAAACCTTATATAACCTTATATAAAACTTATTTAAATGCACATATAGTTCATTTTTATGGGTAAAACTAGGACTCTGGTCTTCTGATTACCAGTACTATTTCTTATCGCAACACACTGTTTAAAAGTATAGATGATTGAAAAAAAGAGCATACCAGTGATCTCTTAAATGTTTTACAAAATATTAAGTAATTAAAATTCGGGGAAATAAAGCTCATGAGGATTAAATTACAGGAAGAGTTTATAAGAGGGCAAACAAGTAGGAGATGTATTTCCACACAGATAAATATGAGGTTTTAGTAGAAAATGACCAAAACTGCATTTAAAAGGTCATGATACTAGCTAAATGAAATAAAGACAACCATCATGGGAATAACATATAATTTTGAAGGTGAATTTTGAATATGGAGACTGATACAGATTAACATCTGATTATAATAAAAATCAGATAGGCAGGGTAACAAGGTCTTCTTCATCCAATCACAGCTTATCAGGAATAAGGGAACCTCTTGATACTTTGGTATGTGCCATTTTAGGACAATGAACTTGCTACAAAGTGAACACATGACATAAGAAATAGTTTAGAAACATAAATATGATTCAAGAAATTCATGGATGGTGAAAGCTATGTTGGATTATTTCAAAAAGTTAGGGATGACTAGGTTAAGTAACTTCTCTTTTTAATAACAGAATAACTGTCACATGAAAGATCTCACTTATGCCATTGACAAAGATAAAATCCCGGGACGCCATGGCTTCACAGTCTAATAGTCTAGAGATACAATGTCCAGTATAGTGTCCACTAGTCACAAGTGGCTATTAAATACTTGAAATGTGGGCAAGTTTGACTTAGGAACTGAAATTTTAATTTTATTGAACTTACATTTAAAAAGTTAAAAACACATGTGACTAATGGCTGTCGTTTTTGACAGCACTAAGAACATTTCCATTATCATGGAAAGTTCTATTGACCAGAGCTGACCCATAACCTTTTTATTTAATTTTACATTTATTCCTCTTTGCTAAGAAAATCCTCTCTTACTAAAAAACAATATTAGCAAGATGGCTAGATATAAGCTCAAGATGCAAAAATCTATTGGATTTCTATAATCCAGGAACAAAGAGAGAGCTTAAAAAGTATTTAAAATGGAAAAAAAAACTACCTAGGAATAAATCTAAATAAAAATGTGCAAGACATTTATGGAGAAAATAAAACCTTATTGAAAGATATTAAAGAAGTCTTAAATAAATGGAGAGGTACATCTTGTTTATGGATAGAAAAGACTCATCATAATGGTGTAAGTTTCCCCCAACTTAATTTATATAGTCAATACAATTACAATAAAAATACTTAATAGAGGTTTTACAGGATTGCCAATTCTGAAATTTATGTGAATGGTCAAGAACAGCTCAGACACACCTAAAAAATCCATTCATTCCAAAATGGTCCTGGAAAACTTAATTATTCATCAGAAAACAAAGAAATTGGATAATACAGACAAGACGATTGTAAGTGCATTAATGGCTTGAATATAAAACAAAGATACACTAGAACTTTCAGAAGAAAATATACTATATCTGGGTAGCATTAAACTAGGGAAGGACATTTTAAGTAGAACAAAAAGACACTAAGCTAAAAGATAAATTTGATTTCATTAAAATTGAGAGCCGCTATTTATCAAAAGACAACATTAAAAAAGTTAGAAGGTATGAAATAACTTTTTTGTGTCATATATAGCTGACCAAAGATTATTTGCTTGTATTTAAAAAACAATACAAATAAGTAAGAAAAAGATAAACAGTAGAAAAATGGACAAAAGATATTCTCTGGACTTCACAGAATAGGAAACATAGGCAACTATTAAACAGATGAAAGGATTCTCAGCCTATCAGTAATTAGGGAAATACAAATTAAAATTGTTATGGACTGAATTGTGTTCCCTAAAATTCGTATGTTGATGCCCCATCTCCCAATGTGGCTGTTTGGAGACAGGGACTTTAAAAACATAATTATGGTTAAATGAGGTCATAATGGTGGGGCCCTAACTGATATGACTGGTGTCCTTGTAAGAAGAGAAAGAGATAAGAGGGATGTATACACACAGAGAAAAGGCCATGTGAGGACATAGCAAGAAAGCAGTGGTCATCTGCAAGTCAAGGAAAGAGGCCTCAGGAGGACCCAAAACTGCCAACATCTTGAGCCTGGACTTCCAGCCTCCAGAACTGTGAGAAGATAAATCTCTTGTTTTTTAAGCCACTGAATCTGAGGTATTTTGCTAGGACAACCTGAGCAGACTAATACAAGGAACAAAAGACTAGAATGACCATTCTAACTGGTGAAGCTATAGAGCAAAAGGGCTGAAAATTGATGCCATAACTTTGGAAAACATTGTGACATGAATTTTTAAAGTTGAATATTTGAATTCCCTACAACTCAGCAATTCTACTCTTAGTATGTCTACTCTTTTACTTATGTTAAATCTTGCACATGTGTACCAGGAAACATTAAAATAAATGTTCATGGAAGTATTGTCCGTAATAGGCCCCAAACAACCCAAATATCATTAATAGAATAATAAACACATTTTCTTGTATTTATACAATAAAATATTATACAGTAGTACAAATGAATGAACACTAGTTAAAGTAAAGTGGATGAACCTTAGAAACATAATGTTGAGTAAAAAAAGCAAGCACAGAAGACTAAAGTATGAGACCAATTTTATAAATCTCAATAATAAGCAAAATCAGATAAAAATTATGTGGATGTTGAACATAAAGCTAAGATCAGAGTGATTTCTTTGGTGAAAGCAGGAAGGTGGGATCAGGGTAGAGAACAGAGAGAAGACTCAGCAGTTTTGATTCTACTTCTTAGTTTTGGTGGTGTGTTTGCAGGAGTTTTTATTATTTCTCATAACTTACATACAATTAAATATATTCTTCTGTATATTATCTAATAATATTTAAAAAATCAAAATCCATTATATACCAAAGATAACCCCTAGACATTAATTATAGAGAGTCCACTTTGAAACAACATACATAGTTACTCATAAATCTTCTGTAGTTGAAAGCTTTTAGCTATGAAATTCTTCCCCCTTCATATGAGGACTTTATGTTCCATAATGAAGGGAAATTGTTCCTACTTTGGGACAATTTGCCTTCTTTATTTAAGTGATACTAGTCCTTTGGCTGCCTAGAAATTTTAAAAACAACTGATAACTACATCTACTGCCTGCAAGAGAATAAAGGAAAAGGAGCATAGGAGGCAATCTCATACATTATTGATAAACACTACAAAGACAATATTCGTACAAAGCTATTTCTCCATATAGCAACTCTGAATTTTATTAATAAATACATATATATATATATATCAAACATTAATAAAAGGATAAAATCTAATATGAGTACATTTGCTCTTTTTTTTGCAATTAGTTCCAGGATTCTATTTCAGATTATTACTTCATATCTGCGAGAGTTGGGTGTGTGTTTGTGTGTTTGGTTTTGTGGAAGTTGCATTGTGCTAAAGTTTACATTTCTTTCTTGAATTAAATGGCTTTTGTTATCCCTTGGGAATACTGAAGATAGCAACAGCAGATTACTACCTACCAGTGGAAAAGTATAAATAGCAATTTTAGCTGCTAGTGATTCTGAAATTGCCCTTAACTTTGTCCTTCTAAAAATGCTCCAAGAATTACGTTTTGCAAATCCACAGATTTACTATCCATATTCAAGTCATTTACGTGGACAAAGAATGTAGCCTGGGGTATCAGTAACAAAGGATGTTATAGCCATCAAGCCATCAGCCACAGAAGCCACCCCCAATGCTGCACCCTGAGGGGATTCAGGATGGAGAAAACAGGATACTGGCCCTAGATAATTAAAGTGCATATCAAGGGAATGATTTCCATGAGACCATATTCTTGCATCTCACCATATATAGAAAAGTACTAAATTTATTAACTTAAGATGTCTAGTTTCTTTAATTAACAGTAATCTTTTGATGTTCCAACTACCTGGGTTTTTTTTTTGCAAGAACCCCTAAATATCCTGTGCCCTCCCTTACCTCTTCAGAACAGTCGCTCAGAGCTATCTGAGAGGCTGTCTCCTGATTTAAGTCCTCAGTATGTCCTCCAAATAAAACATAATTCTCAACTTTTAGGTTGTGCATTTTTTTTCAGTCAACATTTAATTGTATGGCTCACGTAGGTACTATGCCTAGATGTAATGGGATGAGCTGTAAATTATTAAAACTAGATAAATTCTGTCAGCTCTACCACTAGCTGAGATCAGGCTTTCTTCTCTGGATACTTCTGTCATAGACCTTGGCAGATATGGGGTCTGTGTTGGTCTTAAAATTCTTCTTAGAATTCTGGGGACTCATTCATTCTTTCAGCAAATTTTACTGCTTATATTCTATGTGTCAGTTACAGCGCTGGGTCTTGAAATACAGAAGTCAACACACGAAAATACAAGGATAAAACACATTTTCTACCATATTAACTTTTTTCATTCATTAATTCATCCCTAAGTCATTCAACACGCATCTTCTTATTGAATACTGATGAGGGGTCAAATGCTATGCTAAACACTGAGTATATAACTGCAAATGAGATGGATAGGCCCTGATTTTGATGTCCCTACTATCTTTTGTCCTGCCATATAATGGGACAGCTTCATTATTCCCTTTACCCTAAGTTTTTATCACAAATTGCTAATGAAAATAAAACTGTTAGTGGAGTTTCAACATGCATAGGTAAATGAGAACACAGAACTCCCCTTTCGCATGCCCCATTCTTCTCCTTCTAACTCCCTATGTGAACTCACTTTGTGCCAAGACCAAGAATTTGTGCCCCAATAAGAACCAAGCTGATTTCCTCACACTGACTGGGGCTATTGCTCACTTAGAAGACTTGATGCTTAATTTTGATAAGCAACTAGAAGACCATGGAGACAACCTATAAAAATGATTTGTCTTGGGAGAAAATACTAAAAAGGGTTAATGTGCTGTTCCACATGTCTAACCTCCTGGGATTAAACCACAGGCACCAAGATCACCAAGTGTACGTGGCAACAATGAGCTAAAAATGAAAAGAAAAGCATCATACTGTTATTGTATTCATCTTCCCCCAAGGCACTCTCTGATAAACACCACAACCACTAAGGGAATTGAGAACAGCTTCCTTGTGGGGCAGGTTATATATGCATCATTTTCCAAGAAGTTAAATCATATCCAGCTATCAGCACACCTTACTTAAGGTGATTGTAATGTATGAGATTAAATGTTCCTGACTGGAAACCTTCTTGTCCTCCATTCATTGGCTATACTGGATTTTTTTCTTGGGTCAGACCTTCAGACCTCTACCAGAAATCGTTCCTTTGGGGAAACCAGGCCTTCCCAGAAACTCAGGAAACTGAAATGGAGACAGCAAGAGAGAAGGAAATTATTTGGACCTATAGACCTCAATTGTTTGGTTTTAAGTAAACGTCCCAGCAAAATCTTCTAAATGGTATAATAACTTTCGGGAAATTCACGGTTTATAAGTTTGTGTACTGATAAACTGAACATATTATAAGAGTACAGGTTGCATTTTGTGTCTTCAACTCACGCAAAGACTTCAAAAAAGGCCCAGTTATCCTTTGTTCATTCAGACACAAAGAGAGGGCCCCGCGCCCCCGACGCCGCTGTCGCCGCCTCGGCGTCCCCCGGCTCCAGTACCTCTCCTAGGACAGCGCCGCCGCCACCGCTCGGCCCTGCCCGCCGCCTGCGCCGCGCAGCCCTTACGCGCTCCCGGATGGCGCCTTCCTCCCCGGACCGGTTTATAATGTAATAATTCAAGAATTTTATCATACAGTGGAGAAGCTTAACAACTGTCTATGTGCTTCCCATGATATGTTCTCTACATTATGAAAATCTCTTGGTGCTGCAGCCAGGAGTCAGTGCTGTGCCTCTGAAGTGGGAGAGCCAACTTCAGGACACGGGTCCACAAGAGACCTCCCAGCTCCACATAATATCAAACGGCGAAAATCTCCCAGAGATCTCCATCTCAACACCAGCACCCAGCTTCAGTCAACGACCAGCAAGCTACAGTGCTGGTCACCCTATGCCAAGCAACTAGCAAGACAGGAACACAACCCCACCCATTAGCAGAGAGGCTGCCTAAAAACATAATAAGGCCACAGGCACCCCAAAACACACCACCAGATGGGGACCTGTCCACCAGAAAGACAAGATCGAGCCTCAACCACCAGAACACAGGCACTAGTCCCTCCCCACCAGGAAGCCTACACAACCTACTGAAACAACCTTAGCCACTGGGGACAGCCACCAAAAACAACGGGAACTACAAATCTGCAGCCTGCAAAAAGGAGACCCCAAACACAGTAACATAAGCAAAATGAGAAAACAGAAAAACACACAGCAGGTGAAGGAGCAAGATAAAAACCTACCAGACCTAACAAATGAAGAGGTAATAGGCAGTCTACCTGAAAAAGAATTCAGAATAATGATAGTAAAGATGATCCACGATTCTATTTCCAAGATCCAAAATCTTGGAAATAGAATAGACAAAATGCAAGAAACAGTTAACAAGGACTTAGAAGAACTAAAGATGAATCCAGCATCGATTAAAAACACAATAAATGACATGAAAAATACTCTAGATGGGATCAATAGCAGAATAACTGAGGCAGAAGAATGGATAAGTGAGGTGGAAGATAAAATAGTGGAAATAACTGATGCAGAGCAAAATAAAGAAAAAAGAATGAAAAGAACAGAGGACAGTCTCAGAGACCTCTGGGACAACATTAAACGCACCAACATTCGAATTATAGGGGTTCCAGAAGAAGAAGAGAAAAAGAAAGGGACTGAGAAAATATTTGAAGAGATTATAGTTGAAAACTTCCCTAATATGGGAAAGGAAATAGTTAATCAAGTCCAGGAGGCACAGAGAGTCCCATACAGAATAAATCCAAGGAGAAATAGCCAAGACACATATTAATCAAACTGTCAAAAATTAAACACAAAGAAATCATATTAAAAGCAGCAAGGCAAAAACAACAAATAACACACAAGGGAATCCCCATCAGGTTAACAGCTGATCTCTCAGCAGAAACTCTACAAGCCAGAAGGGAGTGGCAGGACATAACTAAAGTGATGAAGGAGACAAACCTGCAACCAAGATTACTCTACCCAGCAAGGATCTCTATCAGATTTGATGGAGAAATTAAAACCTTTACAGACAAGCAAAAGCTGAGAGAGTTCAGCACCACCAAACCAGCTTTACAACAAATGCTAAAGGAACTTCTCTAGGCAAGAAACACAACAGGGCCTCCCTGGTGGCGCAGTGGTTGAGAGTCCGCCTGCCGATGCAGGGGATACGGGTTCGTGCCCCGGTCTGGGAGGATCCCATATGCCGCGGAGTGGCTGGGCCCGTGAGCCATGGCTGCTGGGCCTGCGCGTCCGGAGCCTGTGCTCCGCAGCGGGAGAGGCCACAACAGTGAGAGGCCCACATACCGCAAAAAAAAAAAGAAAAAAAAAAAAAAAAAAAAAAAAGAAACACAACAGAAGGAAAAGACCTACAATAACGAACCCAAAACGATTAAGGAAATGGGAATAGGAACCTACATATCAATAATTACCTTAAATGTAAATGGACTAAATGCTCCCACCAAAAGACACAGATTGGCTGAATGGATACAAAAACAAGACCCATATATATGCTGTCTACAAGAGACCCACTTCAGACCTAGAGACACATACAGATTGAAAGTAAGGGGATGGAATAAGATATTCCATGCAAATGGAAATCAAAAGAAAGCTGGAGTAGCAATTCTTATATCAGACAAAATAGACTTTAAAATAAAGACTATTAGAAGACACAAAGAAGGACACTACCTAATGATCAAGGGATCGATCCAAGAAGAAGATATAACAATTGTAAATATTTATGCACCCAACATAGAAGCACCTCAATACATAAGGCAAATACTAACAGCCATAAAAGGGGAAATCAACAGTAACACACTCATAGTAGGGGACTTTAACACCCCACTTTCACCAATGGACAGATCATCCAAAATGAAAATAAATAAGGAAACACAAGCTTTAAATGATACATTAAACAAGATGGACTTAATTGATATTTATAGGACATTTCATCCAAAAACAACAGAATACACATTTTTCTCAAGTGCTCATGGAACATTCTCCAGGATAGATCATATCTTGGGTCACAAATCAAGACCTGGTAAATTTAAGAAAATTGAAATTGTATCAAGTATCTTTTCCGACCACAATGCTATGAGACTAGACATCAATTACAGGAAAGGATCTGTAAAAAATACAAACACATGGAGGCTAAACAATACACTACTCAATAACGAAGTGATCACTGCAGAAATCAAAGAGGAAATTAAAAAATACCTAGAAACAAATGATAATGGAGACACAACGACCCAAAACCTATGGGATGCAGCAAAAGCAATTCTAAGGGGAAAGTTTATAGCAATACAATCCCACCTTAAGAAACAGGAAACATCTCGAGTAAACAACCTGACCTAGCACCTAAAGCAATTAGAGAAAGAAGAATAAAAAACCCCCAAAGTTAGCAGAAGGAAAGAAATCATAAAGATCAGTGCAGAAATAAATGAAATAGAAACAAAGAAAACAATAGCAAAGATCAATAAAACTAAAAGCTAGTTCTTTGAGAAGATAAACAAAATTGATAAACCAGTAGCCAGACTCATCAAGAAAAAGAGGGAGAGGACTCAAATCAATACAATTAGAAATGAAAAAGGAGAAGTAACAACAGACACTGCAGAAATACAACGCAGCCTGAGACTACTACAAGCAACTCTATGCCAATAAAATGGACAACCTAGAAGAAATGGACAAATTCTTAGAAAGGTATAACCTTCCAAGACTGAACCAGGAAGAAATAGAAAATATGAACAGACCAATCACAAGTAATGAAATTGAAACTGTGATTAAAAATCTTCCAACAAGCAAAAGTCCAGGACCAGGTGGCTTCACATGTGAATTCTATCAAACATTTACAGAAGAGCTAACACCCATCCTTCTCAAAGTCCTCCAAAAAATTGCAGAGGAAGGAACATTCCCAAACTCATTCTATGAGGCCACCATCACCCTGGTACCAAAACCAGACAAACATACTACAAAAAAAGGAAAATTACAGACCAATATCACTGATGAACATAGGTGCAAAAATACTCAGAAAAATACTAGTAAACATAATCCAACAATACATTAAAAGGATCATACACCACGATCAAGTGGGATTTATTCCAGGGATGAAAGGTTTCCTCAATATACGCAAATCAATCAATGTGATACACCATATTAACAAATTGAAGAAGAAAAACCATATGATCATCTCAATAGATGCAGAAAAAGCTTTTGACAAAATTCAACACCCATTTATGATAAAAACTCTCCAGAAAGGGGGCATAGAGGGAACCTACCTCAACATAATAAAGGCCATATATGACAAACACACAGCAAACATCATTCTCAATGGTGAAAAACTGGAAGCATTTCCTCTAAGATCAGGAACAAGAAAAGGAGGTCCACTCTCACCACTATTATTCAACATAGTTTTGGAAGTCCTAGCCATGGCAATCAGAGAAGAAAAAGAAATAAAAGGAATACAAATTGAAAAAGAAGAAGTAAAACTGTTACTGTTTGCAGATGACATGATATATATACATAGAGAATCCTAAAGATGCCAACAGAAAAGTACTAGAGCTAATCAATGAATTTGGTAAGTAGCAGAATACAAAATTAATGCACAGAAATCTCTTGCATTCCTATACACTAATGATGAAAAATCTGAAAGAGAAATTAAGGAAACACTCCCATTTATCACTACAACAAAAGAATAAAACACCTAGAAATAAACCTACCTAGGGAGACAAAAGACCTGTATGCAGAAAACTGTAAGACACTAATGAAAGAAATTAAAGATGATACCAACAGATGGAGACATATACCATGTTCCTGGGTTGGAAAAATCAATATTGTGAAAATGACTCTACTACCCAAAGCAATCTACAGATTCAATGCAATCCCTATCAAATTACCAATGGCATTTTTTATGGAACTAGAACAAAATATCTTAATACTTGTATGGAGACACAAAAGACCCCGAATAGCCAAAGCAGTCTTGAGGGAAAAAAAAACGGAGATGGAGGAATCAGACTCCCTGACTTCAGACTATATGACAAAGCTACAGTAATCAAGACAATATGGTACTGGCACAAAAACAGAAACATAGATCAATGGAACAAGATAGAAAGCCCAGAGATAAACCCACTAATCTATAGTCAAATAATCTATGACAAAGGAGGCAACGATATACAATGGAGAAAAGACAGTCTCTTCAATAAGTGGTGCTGGGAAAATTGGACAGCTACATGTAAAAGAATGAAATTCGAACACTCCCTAACACCGTACACAAAAGTAATCTCATAATGGATTAGTGACCTAAATGTAAGACTGGACACTATTAAACTCTTAGAGGAAAACCTAGGAAGAACACTCTTTGATAGATATCACAGCAAGATCTTTTTTGATCCACCTCCTAGAGTAATGGAAATAAAACCAAAAATAAACAAATGGGACCTAATGAAACCTCAAGGCTTTTGCACAGCAAAGGAAACCATAAACGAGATGAAAGACAACCCTCAGAATGGGAGAAAATATTTGCAAACAGATCAACGGACAAAGGATTAATCTCCAAAATATACAAACAGCTCATGCAGCTCAATATTAAGGAAACAAACAACCCAATCCAAAAATGGGCAGAAGACCTAAATAGACATTTCTCCAAAGAAGACATACAGATGGCCAAGAAGCACCTGAAAAGCTGCTCAACATCACTAATTATTAGAGAAATGCAAATCAAAACTACAATGAGGTATCACCTCACACCAGTTAGAATGGACATCATAAGAAAATCTACAAACAACAAATGCTGGAGAGGGTGTGGAGAAAAGGAAACCCTCTTGCACTGTTGGTGGGAATGTAAATGGATACAGCCACTATGGAGAACAGTATGGAAGTTCCTTAAAAAACTAAAAATAAAATTACCATAGGATCCAGCAATCCCACTACTGGGCATATACCCAGAGAAAACCATAATTCATAAAGACACATGCACCCCAATGTTCACTGCAACACTATTTACAACAGCCAGGTCATGGAAGCAACCTAAATGGCCATCAACATACAAATGAATAAAGAAGACATGGAAATATATACAATGGAATATTACTCAGCCATAAAAAGGAACGAAATTGGGTCATTTGTTGAGACGTGGATGGACCTAGAGACTGTCATACACGCGTATGTGGAACCTAGAAAAATGGTACAGATGAACCAGGTTGCAGGGCAGAAGTTGAGACACAGATGTAGAGAACAACGTATGGACACCAAGGGGGGAAAGCTGCAGGGGGGTGGGGGTGGGGGTGTGATAAATTCGGCAATTGGGATTGACATATATACACTGATGTGTATAAAATTGATGACTAATAAGAACCTGCTGCATAAAAAAATAAAATTAAATTCAAAAATTAAAAAAAAAAGAAACTGCCTGCCAATACAGGGGACACGGTTTCGAGCCCTGGTTCAGGAACATCCCACATACCGCAGAGAAACTAAGCCTGTGCACCACAAGTACTGAGCCTGTGCTCTAGAGCCCGTGAGCCACAACTACTGAGCCCATGCACCACAGCTACTGAAACCTGCAAGCCTAGAGTCCATGCTCTGCAACAAGAGAAAGCACCACAATAAGAAGCCCACACAACACAACAAAGAGTAGCCCCTGCTTGCCACAATTAGAGAAAGCCTACGCGCAGCAACAAAGACCCAATGTGGCCACAAATAAAATAAATAAATAAATTTATTTTAAAAAATAAAAACCACTGAAACCTACTATATATTGTATGTTTGCAATCTTTCCTCCAATTTTTTTAAAAAGCAAATTTAGCATGATGAACCTTCAAAATTTTCAGAGTACAGTGCATCAGTACCAATATTTAGTGGATCTGTATTCAGTGGACTAAAAAACTCCATAAGATCTACTACTTATTACACCATTATTATTGAGCCTCTGGGAGAGAAAAATCTGTAATGGAAACACAGACAATATCTAAGGTTCCTTTTCTGCTGTTTTTAGAGAGACAAGACAGTTACTCTTGAAATTAAATAAAAATTCAGGACAATAATATAAGAAATGTCTAAAGCCCATATAAATGTAGCCCTTGATAAGCTACTTTTTGAAGTTTAGTTCCTCTGTCTCAAACTAATCTTCAGGATTTATTGATTCCAAAAGCTATTCACATGCTGGAAATGTGCTACCTACTAACACTTCTACAAGAAAAAATATAAATGAGATTTCAGTGACCAGCTGGAAAAGAAAAAAAAAGAAAAAAGGGGGGAAAGGTATTATGTTAGCCTTCCAAACTCACAACAGAAGAACCTAAAGTTTAAAAATGAACTTGAGTTTTTTCATAATGAATAGACTACTTTATCAAGGTCAGTCTTTTAAAAATAATTGCTACCACATATTAATTGAAGCCAATGAGCTAAGTGTAACATTAGCATCATTTTAAATGAATCATCTAACTTAATACTTATAATATATGGTATTATTAGCTCCATTCTTCTGATGAGTAAATCACTATATGCAAGTTCACATAGCTTGAAACAAGCTTTCAACTGAGGACTTTTGGACACAGAAGCCCAAGTCTTTCATACCTGCAAAAGAAATAAAGACTGCTTATTGCATTCATTTTGTACCTATATATCTTAAATGAAGGAGCAGTACACTGAGAATATATATAGATCATGAATTATCTCAATTCCCAGGGCTGCTATTTTATCATTAAGCTATTATTGTTAACTTTCTGCTAACTACCAGAATATTGACTATTATAACTAAAATTAAAAAGAGGACTTCAATTTACAGACAAGTGAAGTCACACAGTATATGTGTGTGGTGACATCTCAAATTTGGGTATTGACTTTTACCTTTTCAGTATAACAGTTTATCAAATGACAGCATGGTGCTTAAAAGGTTTTACTTATAGGCTGTTTTCAAGAGGCAAATGTCTTGGGAATTTTTCTCACTTCACTGTTCTTTAGCATAATGTATACCCTATGGCTCATTTTCCTAGTTAATGATCAACTTGAGCAATATGTCTTTTTAATGTGGATATGAAATTTGTGTTCTGCAAGATGATGATGACAGAACACAGCAACAAGCTTTTCATTCATTTATTTTTGCTAGCCTTTTTAAAATTAAAGTCATCTTACCAATAGTTCATGAAATTATTATTTAGAGCAAGAACCTTATTTATTTACTCCTGGGTAAGAAAATGAAAAAGTTAATAAAGTTCATAAAACTCCATTACCTAATGAACTCTAGTTCAATAATGCACAATAATGCACCACAGACTTACATACAAAGGGCCTTGCAAACACTTAACCATGAGTTAAATCAATCAAAATAAATACAGTTGCAACCACAAAATTGACTACATTGAAAATATTTATAACATTTCTGGGAATGTTTTCTCCATCCTGCTGGGTAAAAAAGTCACTGCTGTAAACAACTGTGGTTTTTCCTGTAATTTGGCAACAAAACAGTCAATATACAATACAGCTCTTCTTATTACAAATATATAGGCAGTCAATACATATGTTGACTGATTGGTTTTACTTTTAAAAAGCTATTTCTGTGGCCCACTGTTGATCTGATTATAATAAATTTTATACCAGAAATAATCTTAACACAGTGTTTTTTTAGACCCTGTCAACAGTTAGTCTCCAAACCGACAGATCTTGATTGAATACTGTTTTCCTAATAGTGATAAGGAGGAAAGCTAAAGTAAACTTAGTCAAGCCTTCCTGTAGTACTTTAATTCCCTTCATTTAATATAATTACTATCATCTAGAAAAAGACAACCAAACTTTAACCTGTCACCAAAATAAAGATGTGATAAATTAGTTTCAAAATCCTGGAGGAGGAAATGAAATGGGCATGGAGGAGAAAATGATATTCCCTTGCTCCTATCTTCATAAAGTACTTCTTAATTTATTTATTTAATACAAAGATATTAGAAATTTCTAATAATATACCAGATTAAATTTAACAAAATTTGATTGTAAAAAATGTATTTCCAATGCTGTATATTCTAAAGTGACATGGTTCCATTTCTTAAACTGCCCTGTGCCTTAATATGTTCTTTAATTTATAAATATTTTAGTAAAATAAATCTGAAAAATTCGCCCTATAAAATCGCTTCTTAGAGTTTCCCAATGCCCATGAGTTCATTAAATGCCATTTACAATAACGGATTCAAGAAATAAATTTAATATTTGTTAAGCACAGTGTTTCCTAAACTCATTTGATGTCAGAAAAGACTTTTTTTTCAAGTAATACCTATGAAACTCTCATATATCAAGTGGAACATCCTTTGGAAAAACACCAGATAAGAGAATATTATCTGTTTACAATTCAGATTAAGCAAGTTATAAAAATTAACACAATATTACATTTATATATTATAAATAAATAATTAAAATACTATTTCTGGAATTTAAATCTTCAGTATATGAACTGAATAATGCAATGAATCAGGCAAAAGGGAAATAAAATTGAGGAAATACTACAGAATGTTAAATAAAAGTTACAGTGATTAAATATATGAGGGATAATTAAGAAATATGGTGATTAAGTCCAACACAAAACTAGCAGAAGTTCTAAAATCAGTTAACATAAGAAACAGAGAAGAAATCATCAGAGACATTAATAAAATAATATCCCTTAGCTGAACAAATATCTGAGTTTTTAGACTGAAATAGGTCCACAGAGTAATTTACAGAGTTCAAAGTGCTAAAAAAAGATTCATAGCGAAACATACGCTGATGAAATTTCAGAAACTTAAGTATAAGGCTTTCTAAAAAGATGTCAGAGCAGAAAAACAAGGGACCTACTAAGGAATCAGATGTGCATCTAACCCTTTACCAGAACTGCTGGATACTGGATGTCAACAGAATAATGCCTGATAAAAACTATTTTATACCAATAGTTTATACCCAGTCCGATGACCAATTCTGTGAAAGAAGAAAAAAATGCAAATGCGAAGAAAATTTTCCCACCACATGTTCATATTTTTTTTTTTTTTTTTTTTTGCGGTACGCGGGCCTCTCACTGTTGTGGCCTCTCCCGTTGCGGAGCACAGGCTCCGGACGCGCAGGCTCAGCGGCCATGGCTCACGAACCCAGCCGCTCCGCGGCACGTGGGATCCTCCCGGACCGGGGCACGAACCCGTGTCCCCTGCATCGGCAGGCGGACTCTCAACCACTGCGCCACCAGGGAAGCCCTGTTCATATTTTTAAAATTCTATTAAAAGTATTTTTACAAAAAACTATTGCTTCAATTTATGTCAGAGTGTTCTGCCTATGGTTTCCTCTAGGAAGGTGTATAGTGTCCACTCTTAAACTAAGGTCTTTAATCCATTTTGAGCTTAGTTTTGTACATGGTGTTAGAGAACATTCTAATTTCATTCTTGTACATGTAGCTATCCAGTTTTTCAGCACCTCTTATTGAAGAGACTGTCTTTTCTCCACTATATATTCTTGCCTCCTTTGTCACAGATTAATTGACCATGAGTATGTGGATTTATTTCTGGGTTCTCTATCCTGTTCCATTGATCTATGTGTCTGTTTCTGTGCCAGTACCATACTGTTTTGATTACTGTAGCTTTGTAGTATAGTCTGAAAACAGGAAGCATGACTCTTCCAGCTCTGTTCTTCTTTCTCAAAATTGTTTTGGCTATTCGGGATCTTTTGTGTTTCCATACAAATTTTAAAATTATTTGTTCTAGTTCTGTAAAAAATGCCATTTGTAATTTCATAGGGATTGCACTGAATCTGCAGATTGCCTTGGGTAGTATGGTCATTTTAACAATATTGATTCTTCCAGTCCAAGAACACGATATATCTTTCCATCTGTTTCTGTCATCTTCAATTCCTTTCATCAATGTCTTCTAGTTTTTGGAGTACAGGTCTTTGCCTCTTCAGGTAGGTTTATTCCTAGGTATTTTATTCTCCTTGATGCAATGGTAAATGGAATTGTTTCCATAATTTCCCTTTCTGACATTTCATTGTTAGCATATAGAAATGCAACAGATTTCTGCATATTAATTTTGTACCCTGCAACTTTACCAAGTTCACTGATGAGCTCTAGTGGTTTTCTGGTGACACCTTTAGGATTTCCTATGTATAGTATCATGTCATCTGCAAACAGTGACAGTTTTTACTTCTTCCTTTCCAATTTGGATTCCTTTTTTTTTTTCTTCTCTGATTACCGTGGCTAGGACTTCCAAAACTATGTTGAATGAAAGTGGCAAGCATGGGTATCCTTGTCTTGTTTCCCATCTTAGAGGGAATGCTTTCAGCTTTTCACTGTTGAGTATGATGTTATCTGTGGGCTTATCATATATGGCCCTTATTATGTTGAGGTAGGTTCCCTCTATACCCACTTTCTGGAGAGTTTTTATCATAAATGATGTTGAATTTTATCAAAAGCTTTTTCTGCATCAATTGAGATGATCATATGGCTTTTATTGTTCAATTTGTTAATGTGGTGTGTCAGACTGATTTGGGATACTGAAAAATCCTGGCATCCCTGAGATAAATCCCACTTGATCATGGTGTATCATCCTTTTAATGTATTGTTGGATTCAGTTTGCTAGTATTTTGTTGAGACTTTTTGCATCTATGTTCATCAGTGATATTGGCTGGTAATTTTCATTTTTTGTAGTATCTTTGTCTGGTTTGGGTATCAGGGTGACGGTGGCCTCAAAGAATGAGTTCGGAAGTGATACTCCCTCTGAAATTTTTTGGATTAGTTTCAGAAGGATCAGTGTTAACTCTTCTCTAAATGTTTGGTAGAATTCACCTGTGAAGCCATCTGGTCCTAGACTTTTGTTTGTTGGAAGTTTTTAAATAACTGATTCAATTTCAGTACTGGTAATCAGTCTGTTCATATTTTCTATTACTTCCAGGTTCAGTCTTCAGAGATTGTACCTTTCTAAGAATTTGTACATTTTTTTCTAGGTTGTCCATTTTATTGGCATAGAGTTGCTCATAGTAGTCTCTTAGGATCCTTTGTATTTCTGTGGTGTCCGTTGTAAGTTCTTTTTCATTTTTGATTTTATTGATTTGGGCCCTCTCTCTTTTTTTCTTGATGAGTCTGGCTAAAGATTTATCAATTTTGTTTATCTTTTCAAAGAACCAGCTTTTAGTTGCATTGATTTTTTTTTGACTGTATTTCATTTATTTCTGCTCTATTTTTCGGATTCCTCTCCTAAAGTAAAGAAAATATAAGCAAAAATAAACAAATGGGACCTAATTAAACTTAAAAGCTTTTGCACAGCAGAGGAAACCATCAACAAAATGAAAAGACAACCTATTGAATGGGAGAAAATATTTGCAAATGATATGACCAATATAGGATTCATATCCAACATGTATAAACAGCTTATAAAACTCAACATCAAAAACAAACAACCCAATTAAAAAATGGGCAGAACTGAATAGACATTTTTCCAAAGAAGAAATGCAGATAGCCAATAGGCATATAAAAAGATGCCTAACATCAGTAATCATCAGGGAAATGCAAATATTGGGTGGGCCAAAAAGTGCCTTCAGTTATTAAGGAAAAATAAAAGACACATCTTTCATTTTCACCAAGAACTTTATTGAACAACATATTCACCCATTTGTTCCACTACCTTCTGCCATTTTTCAGGCAAATTCATGATTCCATCTTCCCATAACATTTTATCTTTTTGAGCAAAGAACTGTTCCAGGTGCCTTTTACAGTCTTCCGGGGAATTGAAATTTTTTCCATTAAGAGAACTTTGTAAAGACCAAAATAAACAGAAATCCAAAGGTGCAATGTCTGGTGAATAGGGCAGATGAATCACAACTTCCCAGCCAAGCTGTAACAGTTTTTGCCTGGTCATCAAAGAAACATGTGGTCTTGTGTTATTCTGGTGGAAGATTAATGCATTTTCTGTTGACTAATTCTGGATGCTTTTGTTGACTGCCACTTTCAGTTGGTCTAATTGGGAGCGCTACTTGTTGGAATTAATCTTTTGGTTTTCTGGAAGGAGCTCATAATAGAGGACTCCCTCCCAATCCCACCATATACACAACATCACCTTCTTTGGATGAAGACCAGCCTTTGGTGTGGCTGGTGGTGGTTCATTTCGCTTGTCCCATTATCTCTTCCATTCCACATTGTTGTACAGTATCCACTTTTCATCACCCATCACAATGTGTTTTGAAAATGCAACGTTTTCATTACGTTTCAGTAGAGAATCACAGGTGGAAATATGGTCAAGAAGATTTTTTGCACTTAACTTATATGGAACCCAAACATCAAAGTGAGCCACATAACCAAGTTGGTGCAAATGATTTTCAGTGCTTGATTTGGATATTTTGAGTATGTTGGCTATCTCCCACGTGGTATAATGTTGATTGTTCTCAATTACTGTTTCGATTTGATTGCTATCAACTTCAACTGATCTACCTGACCATGGAGCATCATCCAGCGAGAAATCTCCAGCACAAAACTTCGCAAACCACTTCTGACATGTTCAATCAGTCACTGCACCTTCTCCATACATTGCACAAATCTTTTTGTGCATTTCAGTTGCGTTTTTACCTTTCTTGAAATAATAAAGCATAATATGCCAAAAATGTTGCTTTTTTCTTCCATCTTCAATATTAAAATGGCTACACAAAAATTTACCAATTTTGATAAGTCTTTCTTTATATGCATGCTGATATGACAGCTGTCACATACAATCTAACAAAATTGTTTTTTGTTTTTTGTTTTTTGTTTTTTTGCGTTACACGGGCCTCTCACTGTTGTGGCCTCTCCCGTTGCAGAGCACAGGCTCCAGACGCGCAGGCTCAACAGCCATGGCTCACGGGCCCAGCCGCTCCGCAGCATGTGGGATCTTCCCAGACCGGGGCGTGAACCCGCGTCCCCTGCATCGGCAGGCGGACTCTCAACCACTGCGCCACCAGGGAAGCCCTAACAAAATTGTTTTGAAGAAAGTTAAAGACAACTAAGTGCTACTAGAGCCATCTTACAGAAAAAACTGAACGAACCTTTTGGCCCATCCAATAAAAACCACAGTGAGATATCACTCCACACCTGTCAGAATGGCTATCATCAAAAAGTCAACAAATAACAAATGTTGGTGAGGTTGTGCAGAAAAAAGAACCCTTGTACACTGTTGTTGAGAAAGTAAATCAGTGTGGAAAACACAGTGGAGTTTTCTCAAAAAACGAATGGCAGAGATACCATGTGACCCAGCAATTCCACTCCTGGGTATATACCAAACAAACAAACAAACACTAATTCAAAAAGATACATGCATCCCAATATTCAAAGCAGTGTTATTTACAATGCCAAGGTATGGAAGCAACCTAAGTGTCCATCAACAGATAAATGGATGAAGAAGATGTGAGATATATATATATATATATATATATATATATATATATATATATATACACACACTATATATATATATACAAATATATATATAATGGAATACTACTCAGCCATAAAAAAGAATGACATTTTGCCATTTCCAGCAACACGGATGGACTTGGAGGGCATTATGCTAAGTGAAATAAATCAGACAGAAAGATAAATACTGTGTGATATTGCTTATATGTATCATCTAAAAATACAGCAAATTAATTAACATAACACGAAACAAGCAGACCCACATATATAGAAAACAAACTAGTGGTTACCAGACATGAGGGGAAAGGGGAATATAGGGGTGGGGGAGTGGGAGGTACAAACTCTTGGGTGTAAGACAGGCTCAAGGATATATTGTACAATACGGGGAATATAGCCAATATTTTGTAATAACCGTAAATGGAAAGTAACCTTTAATATTGTATAAAAATTTTAAGTACTTTAGCAAAATAATTTTTAAATGAAAGAATAATATGAGAATTTTAAACAGTGGTGATACCATATGATCTGTAAGAAGAAAATAAATTTCCAAAGAAATAAAAATAAATACATTATGGCTGCAACTAGAGAAAACCCACATGCAGCAACAAAGACCCGACATAGCCAAAAATAAATTAATAAATAAATACATTTTTAAAAATAAAGAAAATAAATAAATAAATACACAAGACTTTGGAAACTGAGACATTTACCTATTAAGCAGTAGGTGATTAACATCACAGATTTATATTTGTTACTCTACAGATCCAATTGCAATCCTTGATTTTTCCATGAATAATAACAGTTAGATTTTTATCTCTTTCATGGTGCTTACAACAATGCCCATGAAAAAGCTGTTTTCTAAAGATTTGAATTCATCTTGGATTATTCTTTTATCACAGTATTTTTCATGACAGAATTAATTGTTCTAAACATGTTTATTAACTTGTCAAGGGAATATTTATCATTTCCTTTGTTAGATGTAGCTGAATGATGTTTTCTACCTAACTAACAAGTATGCCTTAGTTTCTCCTTGTGAATGAGGAATGATAAATGACTCTTTTGCCTCTGGCTCTTCCTCTGTAAACTGGACACAATATAGATTCTTTCTAAATTTCATATGAAATCAAACAAATGGGTTATTTGTAAATCACTATAATTTATGTAACATGGTTTTGCATGTTATCTGTCTCAGAATAAGCATCCAGTATAATATTGCTATTTCATACAGTATAATTAGAATTAGAAAACAGAAGTACACTATATTCAACGCATAAAGGGGAAGCAAAAGTCATAGAGATCTTCTTATGTCTCACAAATATTTTCATTTATTTATAGGAATATGCTTTAAAGTCTCAAGACATTTAGTAGATTTCATGTTTATTTATATAGTAAGAGAATTTTCATAAGGGTATAATTTTAGCTTCCTTACTTAGAAAAATTCTGAGGAACTTATATAAGAGCCAATGTTTCAACCATTCCCTTTAATAATACTGTAACTAGCAAGCTAATGAGTATTCCCTTCTCTAAAATATCCTAAAGTTCAACTGGGCAGCTTCAAAATTTTTCATATGACTGTTGATTAAAACTTTTATTTGTACCTTGTATCCATTTCATTTTTTTTACTTTCCAGAACAATATATTGTATAAAGGACTCATATCTAGGATATATAAAGAACTCTTAAAACTCAACAATGAGAAAACAAGCAACCTAACTTTATATATGTGTGTATACACACACACACACAATCTATAAGAACAAAAGAAAGAAAAATACATATACACATATTTTTACCAAAGAAGATATACAGATGGCAAATAAGCATATGAAAAGATGCTCAACATCATATGTCATTAGGGAGATACAAATAAAACCACAATGAGATATAACTACACACCTATTAGAAGAGCTAAAATCCGATAACTGACAATACCAAATGCTGTTGAAGTGCAACAAGAACATACATTCATTGCTAGTGAGAATATAAAATGATACAGTTATTTGGGAAGACAGTTTGACAGTTTCCTACAGAGCTAAGCATAGTTTTACAATAGGATCAGGCAATCATATTCCCCAGCTAATTGAAAACCTATATTCACACAAAGGCCTATACCCAAATGGTTATAGCAGCTTTTTTTATAATTGTCCCAAACGGGAAATAATCATATCATATTATCCTTCAACAGGTGAATGGATAAACAAACTTGGTATTCGAGATGATGGATACTTCAGGGGATAAAAGGGAAGAAACTATAGATTCACAGAACAACATGGATGAATCCTAAATGCATGTTGCTAAGTCAAAGACGCCAAATTCAAAAGTCTACATATTGTATGATGCCGTTCACTCAACGTTCTGGAAAAGGCAAATTATAGGGATGGAAGACAAATCAGCATTTGTCAGAGGTTGGGAGTGAATGACTACAAAGGCCACTCACAGAGAATATTTTAGGTTGATGAAACTGTACTGTATGGTACTAGGCATAAGATACATGACTATGCATCTGTCAAAACACGTAGAATAGGACATCGAAGGGTGAACTTTAATGTACGCAATTTTTAATCAGAGTATCCTGGATGTAATGCATACTGTGACAAATAAATTTAACTGTACTCCCAATATATGATAAAACGGCACTGAAGGGGGTGGAGAAAAAGGAACTGACACGAGTGACTTTGGAAAATGATGTTCTGATGGGTAACTCTAAGACTAGGCGCGAAAATAACTGTACATAAACACCATTTTAGTCGGTAAGCTTGTTTCTCACAGGAATACAGTTAAGAAATACGAAAACACACTTACACTAGTGTAGAACAAATAAGTAAATAAATGGTAAATAATTTGAGTCAGGTTTCTCACTGTTAGTAACAGAAGTTACAAATAAGCAAGAGGCAAAAGCTAGAATGAACCATGTGATACTGGATTAGAGTCAGACATCAGTATGAACTCACGTTTAGTTTAATAGGTATAGAGATAGACACCTATAGAAAGGATTATAGATATGTGTATACGTTGGTTAATATACATGCATATATTCCATAATTCTGCGGACAGACTAGGAACAATGACACCAAGTAGCAACAAACACATCTAGCATCCAGGCCTTAGTTTCTAAACATGGTTCTCCAAAATAACAAAAACCAGACATCCTTGGAGAAATGACTAATTCTAGGCCTGGGGCAATGAAAACACAAGATGAGTCCGGAGCATTATGTAGGGACAGGAAGTAAGGCAGCACTCAAAAATCAAAAGGATAGAGGCAGATCAAAGGGACACAAGAACCCAACTGAAGGAGCACCTGATGGCCTAAGCTGGAACAATTTGAGTCATAAAATCAATTAAACTTTAAAGTTATAGAGAAATATAAAATAAATATTCATGAGTCCATACTGATAGAAATAACTGAATACATAGATAAATGGGGAAAAAGGTACACATCTTTCTTACAAAGAATTTCAAATAACAGATGTAAATACTCTTCCCTCCAGGAGATGGGGCTTAAACTCCCTCTTCGGAGTATTGGCTGGATTCCAAAAAATAGATTATGGAAAGGGAACAATAGTAACTTCACAGTGAAGAAATCTGGCAGACCTCACCTTAACCAAGTGATCAAGGTTAACATCACCAGTAAGTCATTACTGACACAAGGTGATGAGAAAGACATTTCACCTCTATGGTAATCTTCCCCAAAACCCCCAAAACCCTGGTCTGTCTAATCATGAGAAAAACAGCAAACAAAGCCAAATTCAGGGCCATTCTACAAAAGGCTGGCCAGTACTTCTCAAAATTATAAAGGTCATGGGAAACAAGGAAAGGCTGGGAACCTGTCAGAGACCATAGAAGAGAGATGATAACTAAATTCAATGTGATATACTTGATTAGGTCCGAGAACAGAAAAAAGACATAATTGTAAAAAAAAAATCGATAAATCTGAATAAAGTCTGGAGTTTAGCTAAAAGTAATGCACCGCTGTCTTTTTAGTTTTAACATATGTACTACGTAAAATAGTAACATTAGAGTAAGATGCGTGAAGAGTATATGAGAACTCTCTGTACTATTTCTGCAACTGTTTGATGAATCTAATATTCTCAAAAAAAGGTTTAGTTTTTGTTTAAGTGCATAGTTGCATTGCATTATGATGAATCAACACAGAATAGCTATTAAGCATAGTAGAAACTGTAGCTCCTGTAAAATGCAGATTTGCAAAACCCCCTCTCTCCATATAAATTGTATCAGAATTTTCTAGAAATGGAGCCAAGAACCTGCATTTCATATAGCTATAGGTGAATCTTATGCACACCAAAATCTGAGGATTCCATTTCTAGAGCCCTGTGCCTTTTATAGTCCCAAAAGACTTTTAAAGGCTTTAAAAACCAAAGTAGTAATGGTATTATCCAAGGTAACCAAATTTGAAGAAAGTCAAAATTCAGCATATGCAAGATAGTAAGGAAAGATAATATGTATATAACTGGTGGGCACACAGGATAACAGGGTCATGATAGTTTGGCAAGTGGATTCAAAGTATGGTAAGTATCCAAGTGGCAGCTCAAAGACTAAAAGTGGAAGCAACTTGCTTATTCAATCAACCCTTCCTGGGTTGAAGAAAAGTGATATTGCTATGGAGTGCAGAGAAATTACAACGGGCCTGTTCAATCAATAGGCAACAACTGCCTTAGTATGAAGTGATACTACTCCAAAAATGAATAGTGCTGTACTGACAAACAAAACCAACACCACTAAGCTAATAAACAAATGCTCAAGCAAGTTGAAAGGCTCTGACTGGAGTGTTCTATAATGAACAGATGAACAAGGGAATGAGAATAAACTATGAAAATCAACGTGATGAAACTCACTGGTTAAATGAAGCCTAATTGGTCTCAAGTATGACATCCTGTGTGTCTCTGCCCACCCTCAGTTGCCTACCACATTTACTGTGGTAGACTTCATGCTGGCTCAGGGCACCAGTTTTGAGCCCCAACAGATTCAAGTAGTCCACAACCTTGCTGCCTCCTCCACCCACACAGCATATGCCAGCCCTCCTCTGATACCCAATCACATTCCCTCTGAATGAACCCACTTCGGCATTCTTCTGCCTGCATCAGCTAGCCCTCACTCATGTTTACCATTTATGATGGTTAATTTTACATGTAAACTTAGTCTATGGTGCCTGGTTCTTTGGTCTAGAAGCTGCTGTCAAGGTGTATTTTAGATGTGATTAACTTGTAAATCAGTAGACTTTGAGAAAAACAGATGATTCCTCCATAGTGTGCTGGACGTCATCCAATCAGTTGAAGGCCTTCAGAATGAAGACTGAAGTCCTCCCATGAATAAAGAACTATTCCTCCAGACTGCAATAGAAAAATTCTGTCTGAGTTTCTAGCTTTGGGACTCAAGACTGCAACATGAACGTTTACCTTAATTTCCAACCTGCTGACCTACCCTGCAGATTTCTGACTTGCCAAGCCCCACAATCACATAAACCAAAGCCAACAGACAATTCCTTAAAAGAAATCTCCCCTCCCCACATATATACATTTGATCCTTGGACAACATGGGGCTTAGAGTGCAGTTAAAAACTGCATAATCCGGTTCTGCGTCCGCAGATTCAACCAACCACGAATCGTGTAGCACTGCAGTATTTACTGAAAAACATCCGTGTATAAGTGGACCCACACAGTTCAAACCCATATTGTCCAAGGGTCAACCGCAATACGATAGTTTACCCTATTATATAAAATACAATAACCTATTATATATCCAATCCAATCCAATATAATATAAATATCCTATTAGGTCTGTTTCTCTGGAGAACCCTAACTAATACACTATTCTGATCATTTTTCTACCAGTAACACTGTAACCATCTTCTCTTATAATGAAATACACTGCAGCTATTTTACCATTGCTACACCCAATGATATTTTTTCTTAGTAAGGTATGATATTTAGATAAGTTATAATCAATATATAGACTGAGAGATTCCCATTTTGTTCTTTGCATCAAATAGCATAGAATCAATATTCCATATCCTGGCTGAGTATCAGAATCACTTGTGGCACTTCTTAAAAGTACAGTTGATCCTTGAACCACACGGACTTGAACCGGGTGGGTTCACTTAATCTACAGTACTACTCAGTCTGGGGTTGACTGAATATGAAGATGTTCAACCATAGATACGGAAGGCCGATTGTAAAGTCATACTTGAATTTTCGACTGTGTGAGGGTCCACACCCTTAACCCCAAAGTTGTTCAAGGGTCAACTGTACATATGCCAGAGTTCAACCCTGAACTTGCTGAATCAGAATTTCCTCAACTGATTTTGATTCACAGCCAACGGCTGAAATCCCTGGGCATAAAATCATTTGACCACAGTATCTGCAACAGGATCTAGTCCAAGGTCACTTTTTTAAATAGAGAACTTGAGGTTAAGGGAGAATAAATTACTTATTCAAATTCCCAAAAAGGGTAAGAATGAACAGTATCAGGCTGCTATGTTTTTCATATTTCTATAAAGTACCTTTTATTTTCTTATATAGACATTTCCAGAAAAAAGATAACAAGTGGGGGCCTCCCTGGTGGCGCAGTGGTTGAGAGTCCGCCTGCCGATGCAGGGGATACGGGTTCGTGCCCCGATCTGGGAGGATCCCATATGCCGCGGAGCGGCTGGGCCCGTGAGCCATGGCCGCTGGGCCTGCGCGTCCGGAGCCTGTGCTCCGCAACGGGAGAGGCCACGACAGTGAGAGGCCCGCATACCGCAAAAAGAAAAAAAAAAGATAACAAGTGGCATTCCAATCACTCAGTGCACACAGTTATGCATAGCTTATCATCTGATCCACAGCTCCAGTTCACTAATATAGATAGATTATAATATTTAGAAAATAAAAAGAGGCAGCTCTATTTTATAAGGTAGTTCATGCCATGTACACATCAAACTATCTGGTATATAGTTAGAAGACCTTGTAAATAGCTAAAATCTTGGCTATTAATTGTGTTGTAATAAAACTTTGAGGACATGTAAATGGTACTATGTTATGTTTGATGATTTAATCAAAGAAGGGTGACCTCACTTTCCTAGTGATGGAACTTCGGTAGATGCATTCAAAGAGCTAACATAAATCTTAGCTTATTTTCTAGTAGCTAGCAAAAAACTTCCAAAATCACTTCATATTGTGGATATGAAAACACAAAATAATCAATAACCTCAGTTTTTCACTACCGCTGACTTCTAACACTCCATGGCTTCTAATACAACATTTGTATTTTTTAAAGAATTAAAAATTGACAGAGTATATACATACACAATCAGCTAAGATGCATGTTTCCACTAATGTCTACTTTACCTAACTAACGTCCAATATTGGAAGGGTAGGCAAAAATATTCAATATTATTATTATTTTTAAATTATACCACTCTAACCCTAATTATAAAATACAGAATACTATTTTATATTAATAACCATATCTCTTTATAATAACTTACTACATCTATATTCATACTACAATCCACATTAAGGTACAAATTTTAGCGAACATTAACATTAGTGATCAAAGCCCAATATGTACGTACGAATCTGTGCACTCCATACATACATACACACAGAATGGTTTTCTAAGATGTCACTGAACGTAGCGCAAAATGTGAATTGAGATGTTATTTTGTAGAGAGTTCTAATATTATATTATTACCTGTTTTCTCTTGTTCATTTGACCCAACAGCATTCTTTTGCAACAAGATAGTCTGAGGGATGCTCTACATCATCCAGCTATGAAACAGAGTTTTATAAACCCAAGTGTCCCATAGAGACATTTACTCCAAGGAACTGGTATAATTCAAAATGTAATCTAAACAAACATGCTTCATAGTCTGGCTAGGAGAAGCAATACCATGGTTTATAGAATAGTGTCTCTGGAAAGAAAAGGAAGTGGACTCTTGGTTCTGCATAAAATCTTGTTAAACCTATTTCCATTTCCCCCTCCTACATTTGTAACAACTGAATAAACTGATTATGTTTTTTTATCTTGTAGCTGCAATCTCTGTAGACAGACTGATTAAAATACTTACATTGATGTGATCAATATAGTTACCAATCAATAACGCTCCAGGAATTGATTTTTATAATCTGAGGAATTCTGCACCTTGATTCATTTATATACTATTGTCTTTTTTCTAAAAATTAGGGATTGTTAATGTGGAAAATAAAAAAAAAAGGATTAAGGGGGAAGGGCCACGAAGGGAAAATTGCAGTTCTCTACAGCATAACTGAGGAATACATGTGATTAAGGAAAAAGTGATGATTTGGGGGGGGGATAAAAGCGTGGATAATTGATAGAGAACTCGTGAAAGAGGGAAGCAATTGTAAACAGATTATTGTGGATGTGGAACTGACATTTCCAGTTATCATTACTGTTTTTTGTCCTTGACAGTTAAGATCTGAGGAATGTTAAGCAATGTTTCAATAGCTGCATGTATAAGAAAATAATATTCCCGCCACCAGAAGCTGCTCTAGTACAGCTTCCCCCTTCTACTCTAGGCCATGGACTCTACCACACAGACACTCAAAGGCAAGAGTGTTATCCCTTAAAATTGTCAGTAGTTCTCTTCCCCTCAACTCCCAGTTCCAGCAGCCCCTTCCCTTTCTAATGGGCTGCCTTTAGCCTCACCTTCCTTCCCAGATCCAGCAGTTACTCCACAATAGATCTGCATTGCACGTCTTGTAAAGGAATGCAAGGTTTTGTCTTGGCGTTCAGTCTCTCTTCCAAGAGATACACACACACACACACACACACACACACACACATAATGTATAAATTCATATTACTGCCAATGGTTTCAAAGAATCACTTTTCTGGCAGAAGAAAATCAAGGGATTACATTACTAATGGAGCATTGAGTCATACAGCTGACAGTATTTGGCAGATTATTAATGAGCCTTTAATCCTGGGTTGTTTGTCATGTATGAAATCAGAACTTAAGAGCACCATCTACATTAGCAAAAGCAGGTTGATAATCTTTCTATTTAAAGAACGTATGCCAATCTTTTAATTCACTTTATAATAAATGAGATTTAAAATCATTTGGGCAGAAAGTTACTAAATATCAGATATTTCCTAGAAATTTGAAACTTTAAATAGGTTTAACTGACCTTAACTACTCAGATATATTTGGAAAATGGCAAAAGACTTCAAGAAAATAAGTCAAAAGGACATTGTTTATTTTTCATGTATGAACTGAAATATAAAAAGGTCAGAGGAAAAGTAATAAATGTGAGTAATACACAGGAAACACTTTACAAAACATTTACTTTGGAAACTGTGCTTTTTGCTGAGTTTAACAGTGGTTGGTTGAGGTATCATATTTTTATAAAAAAGGAAATCAGCAAATAAGTCATTGAGAATATGGTTAAAAAGTTTAGAAAATTAGGGCTTCTCTTGTGGCGCAGTGGTTGAGAGTCTGCCTGCCGTTGCGGGGGACACGGGTTCGTGCCCCAGTCCGGGAGGATCCCGCATGCTGCGGAGCGGTTGGGCCCGTGAGCCATGGCTGCTGGGCCTGTGCATCCGGAGCCTCTGCTCCGCAGCGGGAGAGGCCACAACAGTGAGAGGCCCGCGTCCCACACAAAAAAAAAAATTTAGAAAATTAAAATGTGAGAGCACATTACTCATGTCAAATTATGAAGAATAATGATTACATTAAATACAAGCTTATTAACACATTGGGTTAATAGTATAGTAAGGTATGGAATCATAAGGAACATTTTATAAGGATTTTGCATTTTTTTCCTAACTTGTTTGGAAAAACTTACACTTGATTTTAGTGAAACAAAGTATCTACACCTTCAACCAAGACATTCTGGATTTGTAGGTTGACTAACACCATTCCACCAAAATTATTTTCCCTAAACCTAATTGCTATGTAGGAAAAGGTATGAGAACGTCTGTAGCAATTTCTGTATCTGTGACAATAGTAGTAAAGATTTCAAACAAAATATTATTGAGGGCCTCCCTGGTGGCGCAGTGGTTGAGAGTCCGCCTGCCGATGCAGGGGATACGGGTTCGTGCCCCGGTCTGGGAGGATCCCATATGCCGCGGAGCGGCTGGGCCCGTGAGCCATGGCCGCTGAGCCTGCGCATCCAGAGCCTGTGCTCCGCAACGGGAGAGGCCACAACAGTGAGAGGCCCGCGTACGGCAAAAAAAAAAAAAAAAAAAAATTATTGAATATATATGAATATTTCAATATATATATATACATATTCTATTATCAACTCATTAGCATCTAATTTTACATCCATCACATATACATTCTGTCAGTGAACATAGTGAACTGAAACCGACTCTAGGGCCCATGAGATTAAAGTCAACGCCTGTTGCAATCATTCAGCATTTAGCACAAAGCTGGAATATATTAGGTCCTAGATAGTTATTGACTAGATATATGGTGTGTCCATGCCATTCTAACTCAGTGTTCTCTACCTGTATTGGTGAATTCCATGGATCTGTTCTTGTGTTTACATCCAAATGAAAAATGACTGGAAGCATTTTCAGAATTATCTGGATCTGTCTATAGCTCAGTGCAGCAGCACAAACTCACTGTCCATGCCTGCGTGTGTGTTTTGAATCACACTGAGTGTGACGGCTGCTAGGCTGGCATGTTCTAAGGACAACTGTCGCATGTCCACCCTTATAGTCACATTTTACCAGCTGCAAACACTAAAATTTCCTTTTAAAGTGATGACTGGGAGGTGAAAAATAGTTTAATAGAATGAAACTCAAAGGGAAGAGTGTTATCCCTTAAAATTCTGTCCGTAGTTCTCTTCCCCCTCAATTCCCAGTTTGAACAGCCTCTTCAGTTATTGAAGTTACTGAGGCTTTTAATGGTATTTCATGAAATCAACAAACTGCATCAGAATTACTTTTCACAAACTAATAAAAAAGAACATGGACAGACACTATTTGAATGATGACTTCCACTACCTGAAAGCAAAAGTACATTATGAATCATCATATGAGCTAAAGTATGTCATGTCTTCAGTACAGAAGGGCGGTAGAGCACTGAGATCTTTCACGGATGTCGGGACACAGACACGGCGCACTCGAAAGGGAACCTGCATCTCGTCAACTAGTGTGTTCTCAGTGACAAGGGACTGTGTTTAAGACAAAAAGCATAATCGGGTGCATAATTGGAACTTCTTAATTTTGATAGTTTTATAGTTGTAGTTGCATATATTTACAAACTGTCTGGTTTACAGTTATAAAAGCATACCAATTTCTATGCCTGGTTTTATGTTTATGCATATTAAAGTAAAATTATAATAGTAATTTATCACCATTGGGTGTCTTTGATTTTTTTTTCCTTCTAAAGGAAATAGAGTTTAAATATATATTCAACATCTACTCCCACTCATTTTTTTTTTTTTTTTTTTTTTTTTCTGTATGTGGGCCTCTCACTGTTGTGGCCACTCCCGTTGTGGAGCACAGGCTCCGGACGCACAGGCTCAGCGGCCATGGCTCACGGGCCCAGCCGCTCCGCAGCATATGGGATCCTCCCGGACCGGGGCACGAACCCGCATCCCCTGCATCGGCAGGCGGACTCTCAACCACTGCGCCACCAGGGAAGCCCCCACTCATTTTTTTAATTTGGAGAAATAATGAGACTAAAGCTTTTCATAGGCCACTCAATATTTTAATTCATATTTTTGAGCCCCTACTATGTGAAATTTAGCATCACAAGTTGAACAGTCTTTGTTCTAATGGAGCTCATGGTCCAGCCAAACTTCCCAAACTACCTAGAGAGGAATCCAATTCAGAGTGTCACTCTCTGCTATTTATAAGCTCTGTGTTTGATCATGTTACATACTTTAATTCACAATTTCTTTATCTGTAAAATATGGGTAATAATAATCAAATCTAATCCAGTATCTGTAATAGTGAGGTAATGCAGTGTGAACAGCCCAGAGATATACAATATTGATGTATCACTTTTCACTACCTCTCATTAAATGATTGATTTATACATATGTACACACACACACACACACACACAAAACACAGAGAGTGAGATAAGCCACCAACTGCTGCTACTTATGGTCTACTTCCTTAAGATTATACCATTGATCCTACTTCATCTATTAATTTTCAAAGAAGGAATTATATGTAACATTTACTAGCACTTAGCTACAAAAGAAATACAAATATCAGGAGCTTATAGAACAAGTTTTTATGTTAGTACCTATAAAATACCTGTCATATAATAGGTGCTCAATAGAAATATGCTGAATGAATGAATGAGAGCTAATCATTGACACGGAGTCAGAACTTATTGTCTAATATCAGTTGTGTAACTATTAGTTCTGTAACATTTGTAAATTAATGAAGGGAACTGAAACTCAAAACAGTTTTTGCAGATTATAGCATGAGAATTTTTATTTGTTGACTCTGCATTTCTCATGAATAATACTGTGATAGCTAATTTTTATATGTCAACTTCAAAGGGGGTACCCAGATATTTAGTCAAATATTATCGTTTGTGCCTGAAAGGGTGTTTTTCCATGAGGTTAACATTTGAAATAGTAGACTAAGTAAAGCAGATTGCTTTCCTTAAAGTCGATGAGCCTCATACAATCATTTGAAGGCCTGAATAAAATAAAAATGCTGACCTTCCTCTGAGTAAGCAGGAACTCCTCTTGCCTGACTGCCTTGGGGCAGAGACATTGTTTTTTCCTGCCTTCAACTTGAATTTCCTGGGTCTTGAGCCTCCTGGCCTTTGGACTGGACCTACACCATGGACTCTCCTGGTCTCAAGTACAGCAACTGCAGATTTTGAGACTTGTCAGCCTCCATAATCACGTGAGCTAATTCCTTATTTTATATAATATACAAATATATCTTCTATTGGTTCTGTTTTTCTGGAGAATCCTAACATAATACCAACACTGACCACAAACATTTCAAAGAAACCTTCATCTTATAGTCCTATATTGATATTTTAAAAGACATTATCTTAGCACAGACCAAGTTATAAACTATAAAATTTGATTATCAAATTTTTTTAATTTCGGGGGCTTCCCTGGTGGCACAGTGCTTAAGAAACCACCTGCCAATGCAGGGAACATCCGTTCGAGCCCTGGTCCGGGAAGATCCCACATGACACGGAGCAACTAAGCCCATGTGCCACAACTACTGAGCCGGCATGCCACAACTACTGAAGCCCAAGCACCTAGAGCCCGTGCTCCGTAACAAGAGAGGCCATCGCAATGAGACGCCCATGCACTGCAACAAAGAGTAGCCCCCACTCGTTGCAACTAGAGAAAGCCCACATCCAACAAAGACCCAATGCAGCCAAAAATTTAAAAATAAAATAAATACATTTAAAAAATAAAATTTAAATTTTTTCTAAAAACATCATCTGCTCTGAAGTTTTTTCATTCTGTGTTTGTATTTAGCTTTACATTCCTCATTAAAGAAAAACTGGATGCAATGTTTTTGTTTAGATATATGTATATTTCCTTCATGGAAATTTGAGGTTCCAGTTCATGCTAGTTTATTGATTTCCCTTTAAAAAGTTAGATTTTAAACCTTAGGTTTCTCTTAGTTATAACATGTATTTTAACATTATCTTCTAACCTAGGGAGTAATGATGAGGGATAAAAAATCTGAGAAACACCATTATCACCCCTTAGTATACATAGAACCATTCAATAGTATTATTTTAATATTTGAAGAGTAAAGTTGTCCAGATAAATTAATTATTAAATGATCTTGGGACATAAGGAGAAAATGTTCTACAAAATCAAGATTTCTTCTATTTAAATAGATTCTTCCAGTGAAGTCTACAATGGACTATTTCAAGGAAATTTTTGAAAGATTGCAATTATATTAAGACTAAACACTGGTGTTAAGCAAACATAGAATACAATTTTATCTCACTGAGAAACTGATCATGTAGTTTTTTTCCATCTCTAATGTATGATCCTATCATTAACATCAACTTATCAAATAGACATTGTTATTATTCTATTTCTTTACAGACTCAACAATTAAATGCCTCTAAAATTGCTCAGATAAGTGTACAAAGTGACAGTTGATATTTGATCCTTTGCTTCCTTCATGAACAATAATTATAGCACAGCATGAGCTTTCAAAGAGAAATAAAGGGACCCCCCAAAAAAGTACATTAGTCAAAGTCATGGTAATAAAACTGTAAGTGAAAACAGCTATTTTATCCAAAAACTTTAAAACCATTGAGAGCACTTAAAACAGTCCATCACTCTTTCTTATACCTTGAGAACAGAGACCATGTCTGATTCTTCTGTGTATCTCCAGAGTCAAACACTGACACATATTTGGAATACTGTCTAGAAATGGCTGTTGAATTAATTAATTATAAATACCTAGATTGGTCTTATGTCTTCCACTATAACATCCTTAACTTCTAAGAAAATATTGACTTTTTAATATCATATACATGTGTAATATCTTATACGTATTTACTGGAGACAAGAAAGGGAGAAAAACAGTAGTTTTTTGTTTTGTTTTGTTTTGGTCTGCTTCTCCACTAGAATACAAACCTCATGGGAACAGACTTTGTCTCTCTTTGTTACTAATATATGCCCAAATCCCATACCAGGGCCTGGGCCATATTAAGTAATCAATAAATATTTACTGAATGAATGAATGAAAGATAATTTGAGATCAATGGTATTTCCTACCACTGCGGCTCATTCCATACAACATCATTGAGGGGTTAAAAAAAATGCTTGCTGAGTGGCAGTGAAAGGACAAATGAGGCTGGAGGGGATAAATACATCCACACAGTTAAGCTCTTTCTCTAAGAATACACCTAAGCCTTTTGTTTTCTGACAAACAAAAGAGAAGTCTGCACTTACCCAAGACGAAGGAAATTGCTAAATCACGTGAAAGGGACTCCGAGACAGGTACCGCAGGCCCCGCGGCTTCGCCTTCACCTTGGCCTTCACACCCACCACGCTGCCCGCGCCGCCCTCGCAGGTGCGCCAGAGCTACCACGCCGACTGTGAGGCCGCCGTCAACAGCCATTTCACCCTGCAGCTCCAGGCCTCTTTCGTGTGCCTGGCCGTGGCCTTTTACCTCCACCGCGACGACGTGGCCTTGAAGCACTTCAGCCGGTTCTTCCTGCGCCACTGTGGGCCCAGGGCCTGAAGCGCCTGCAGAACCAGAGCGGGGGGGCCGCCTCAACTTCCAAGACATCAGGAAGCCAGTCAGTGACGAGTGCAAGAGCGGCCTCAAGGCCATGAAGTGCGCCTTGTTCCTGGAGAAGCTAGTGACCCGGAGCCTGCTCCACTGCACCAGCTGGCCACCGACAAGTGCGACCCCCACCTGCTCCACTTCCTGGCAACTCACTACCTCAGCCAGTAGGTGGCGCTCATCAGACAGCTGGAGGGTCATGTCACCACCCTGAGCATGATGGGGGCCCCAGACGTCGAGCTGGCAGGGTAACTCTTTGACAAGCTCACCCTGGGCGACAGCGACAAGAAGAACTGAGCCTGGACTGGACTTCCCCAGAGCCACGGGGTGACCAGAGCCCTGGTCACCATGCCTGCCATGCAGACGGCAAGAGTGCCCTTGCAGAAGAAGTTCACTTTAAGTTTTGGTTTTGTTTTTTTTTTTGGCAACAAGGGCAGGACTCTCTTTTCCTGGACTTTATCACTTAAGTTTTTTTCTTCCAGTTTTTCCGTTTCTTCCAATAAAGTTATTGGTTCATAAATAAATTAAGGTCTCTGGTTGATTCGTGTGGGCAAATCTCTCATTTTTTAAGTTTTAAAACAGGTATCCAGGAGTTTCTGAACACAGCCATACCCCAACCAGATGCAGCTCAGGATCTCCACAGTGGGAGGGAGAAGGTGTTCCATGGGGCCCTGGAAAACACAAAATCAGTCTTCCCCTTATAAATAATGTAGGTATATGGGGGTAGACTGGGGTGGGGTGGGGTGAGGTAGGGGTACCTGGTGAATGTGGGTGCATGTGCATAGTGAAAGTATAGAACCATAGCCTGAAAATCATGATTGCAGTTGCCTCTGGGGAACAAGTGAAGGGAATGGGATTGGGCAGGGATTAAAATAAAGGGTGTCTTCAGTTTCACCTGAAATGTTTATGTGCATTAATTATGCAAATACTAATGGTTAAGTATGAGTAGCAAGATGGGGGGTGGAGGGGTTGGGAAGTCTGAATGGTGGAGTATCTCTTTGACAAGTTCACTCTGGGCAACAGTGATAATGGAAAAATGAGTGTTAGGCTGTCTTGCTCAGAAACACGGAGGTGACCTCCCATGGTCACCAATGCCTGGCATGCATGTTGTAATAACAAAACATCCACTTATATATGTTTTCTTTCTTTGTATCATATGTATATATGCATGCTTGTGTGTGTGTGTGTATACATATATGTATGTATAAACATATATATATATATATATATATATATATATATATGTATATATTTTAACTCCAACAAGCAGCAGAGCTCATTTTGAAGTTCATTAGGAAGACGCCCTTTGTTGAAAAGCAGTTCGGCGATCACATTACTGGAAATGATATAGCTGCTTCCTAGACCTTTCCTGAGCCTGGCTGTATTTCTGCCCTTGGGTTTCACATATCCAACTTTGATTTAGTTTTTGTTATTTGCTACCAAGAGAACCTAAGCTAATATGTCTTATTATCAACACACTTTTACCAGCCTCCACTGTATTTACACTAGAGTAAATAGCTCTTCTAGGGTAGTAAATGACATTTTCCCCTTTATCCCTACTATAGAGTCCACTGAAAGGAAAAAGGATCAAGGGTGGAAGGGATCAAATAAGAACAATTTCCCGAATGGAAATACAGAATACTGAAGCCTGCTACCATATGCATCTCTTCTCACCTATAAGTGTTTTCCTCATAATTTACAGAATTTTAATTCCTTAGATCAGCCTTCCCAAGACTGTGTTCAGTATCAGCCAGTGCCTCAAAAACATTCACAAGTGGTCAGTGGAAAACTTGTATTAATCGAATTAGCAGGATTTTTTGGTTTGTTTTTTCAGTTTTTGTTTATTCTAGGATTTTTAGGTCTGATGTAAAAAATATACATTTTGAATGTATAACGTGGGGCTAAAATATTCAGTGTTTCCCAAACATTCTGATCATGGGATTCTTTTTCTACCAAATCTCACAGAACAGTATTCCAAAGAAAATAGCTTTGGAAACAACGTTAAAAGGTCCCACTGTGGGCTTCTCTGGTGGCGCAGCGGTTAAGAATCCATCTGCCAATGCAGGGGACATGGGTTTGATCCTTGGTCTGGGAAGATCCCACATGCCGCGGAGCAACTAAGCCCATGTGCCACACTACTGAGCCTGTGCTCTAGAGCCCGCAAGCCACAACTACTGAAGCCTGTGCACCTAGAGCCCATGCTCCGCAACAAGAGAAGCCAGCGAAATGAAAAGCCCATGCACCACAATGAAGAATAGCCCCCACTTGCCGCAACTAGAGAAAGCCCGCATGCAGCAACAAAGTCCCAACGCAGCCAAAAAATAAAATAATATAAAAATAAAGTAAAAAAAAAAAAATAGGGCCCTTCGTGTGTTGTTCCAGAAGCACATACCTGGTAGCTAAACCTCATTCACTTTCACTTAGAGGTCATTATGAGGAACGGGAACCTTTGCTGTGAAGGTTTCAGCAGAGTAAGCTTTAGACAGTTAAGTGTAATGCAGGCCCCTCACCATGACAGTGGGTAGATATCACACACATCCATTTTGTTTCCTGATAGGTAACTCCCAACACTGTATTTTTCCATCTGTTCTAATTTACATTTCTAAATGAATGGTCTCTGGGAATGATAACATTGATGTTTCTCCAGCACTTATATCAAAGTCAAGAGAAACTTTAAGGCTGCTAAGTAGTTTATATTCTTCACCTCCCTCTACCTATGTATTCATCTCACCAGCAGCAGAATTCTTCATTTATTTTCCAGACTAGATGGCTGAATTTTGGTCAGTAATACACCTTTTGGTCAAAAACAGTCAGTGCCTGCATCTTTTTGAAAATAAGATGACTGTTCCTCTCACCAAAGCATGCTAAAATTTCTCAGAATTCAGACATTTAACTATAAGAAAAGAAATAAGGCATACATACTACAAAACATTGTATTAATAAAGTCCAAGATTGTTAAATAAATATATAATAAGTAATGTGTTTAATGTGTAGCATGTTTTTCCTCCAGCAGAGATGATCAACATTATTCACATCATTATTTGATTTTTTTTTTTTTTTTTTTTTTTTTTTGCGGTATGCGGGCCTCTCACTGTTGTGGCCTCTCCTGTTGCGGAGCACAGGCTCCGGATGCGCAGGCTCAGCGGCCATGGCTCACGGGCCCAGCCGCTCCGCAGCATATGGGATCCTCCCGGACCGGGGCACGAACCCGCATCCCCTGCATCGGCAGGCGGACTCTCAACCACTGCGCCACCAGGGAGGACCCATTATTTGATTTTTGAATGAGCACCTTATGGCAATGCATTCCTCTTTAGGTTCAATGCAGGGCTTATCAAGTTTCTCTCCAGCCCTAAAATACATGATGCAATTCTATAAATTGAAACTGCATTATTCCCAAACAATATAGTGGGCATGAGACAATATCAAAAATCTTGTATATTTTTAAAATTTAAATGTGTTCCCACAACAACCCTTAGGTATCAATTCTCATGACACCTCCACTGAATTTGATAAGGTGTCTATTTTATTCCCAGGCAGATTCAGCGTAATACAAAACTATTATTTTCTCAATATGAGAAATATTCTATCACATTAATACATGATTATATAAGGCTGGAAAATAAGAAGGTGATTAAAGCAAGCTTCTCAACAAGAATACTATTGCAGTCTGGCCCATCTTATTAACCACAACCTTCATTTGTCTACCGTTTGGCTGATTAATTCGATTCAACAGCCCCTTACTCTTTTTTTTAAATAAAGTCCAATATTCTCGACTGTTTATTCCATTTTATTTTATTTTATTTATTTATTGGCTGCGTTGGGTCTTCATTGTTGCGCATGGGCTTTCTCTACTGGTGGCGAGTGGGGGCTACTCTTCGTTGCACTGTGCAGGCTTCTCATTGTGGTCGCTTCTCATTGCAGAGCAGGGGCTCTATGCATGTGGGCTTCAGTAGTTGCAGCACATGGGCTCAGTAGTTGCGGTGCACGGGCTCTGAGGTGTGTGAGCTTCAGCAATTGTGACTCACGGGCTCTAGAGCGCAGGCTCAGTAGTGTGGCGCCCAGGCTTAGCAGCTTTGCGGCATGTGGGATCTTTCCAGACCAGGGCTCAAACCCGTGTCCCTGCACTGGCAGGTGGATTCTTAACCACAGCACCACCAGGGAAGTCCCAAGCATTTATTCTTAATAAATGAGTTTGTGCTGGGGAATCAAAGTTAAATAAGACATGTACTTGGTCCAGTTAAACTAAATATATTAGCACTTTGCCAATTTTCTAAGAGGAAAATACAAGTCCAATATGAGGTTATTTTAATAAACAATTAAGTCAATAGTATAGCTAGGGAGTGTTTTCATTTATTACTCTCCATTTTAGCTTTATAAAGAGGTATGCTACCCAGTCGTTCAACAAACTCACAAATGGGAATGCAGCAATTTTTAATAAGTATGAGAAATAATGTAGGCCAGCTATTCTTCCTCTCTGAATGGTGGACTCTAAATGAAACTAAAGCATCATCAAAAAAAGTAAAATAAATCAAAAACAAATGAAGCATCATCATAATGACCATCATCTGGGTAAATTATGCTGTCGAAATAACATGTTAAGGAACTTCCTCTTCCTAATAATAAGGAATGTTACCTGATGGAGAGAGAGAATTTGGGGAAGAGCAATAATACAACATGATCAACAGACTAAATTTTAGAAAACAAGGACACTCATTTGTTTACATATTTTACACTGCTGTTCCCTACAAACAGAGGAGGCACCTGAAGGTATATTTTACTAGTGTGGGTCACATAGGAGTCTTCTAAGGAACTGGTTTAAAAACATCATTCCAAAACTAGTAAAAAAAAAAAAAAGTTATTTCCACTGTAGATTTGAACCTGTAAGTAATCTATAGGTAAATGTAATCTAAAAAATATTAAGGCAGCCTTAATGGCAGTTCTTTATATAAGAAAGAAACACATACTTGCTGAAAGCTTTTACAGCATCACTAGCTTGCATCCAATAATAAAAACAGCCTACACTTTTTATTTTTACATCTTTATTGGAGTATAATTGCTTTACAATTTGGTGTTAGTTTCTGCTTTATAACAAAGTGAATCAGTTATACATCTACATATGTTCCAATATCTCTTCCCTCTTGTGTCTTCCTCCCTCCCACCCTCCCTATCCCACCCCTCTAGGTGGTCCCAAAGCACCGAGCTGATCTCCCTGTGCTATGCGGCTGCTTCCCACTAGCTATCTATTTTACGTTTGGTAATGTATATATGTCCATGCCACTCTCTCACCTTGTCACAGCTTACCCTTCCCCCTCCCCATATCCTCAAGTCCATTCTCTAGTAGGTCTGTGTCTTTATTCCTGTCTTACCCCTAGGTTCTTCATGACATTTTTTTTCTTAGATTCCATATATATCTGTTAGCATACGGTATTTGTCTTTCTGACTTACTTCACTCTGCATGACAGACTCTAGGTCCATCCGCCTCACTACAAACAATTCAATTTCGTTTCTCTTTATGGCTGAGTAATATTCCATTGTATATATGTGTCACATCTTCTTTATCCATTCATCCGATGATGGAAACTTAGGTTGTTTCCATCTCCGGGCTATTGTAAATAGAGCTGCAATGAACATTTAGGTACATGACTCTTTTTGAATTTCTGGTTTTTGAATTATGGTTTATGGTATATGCCCAATAGTGGGATTGCTGGGTCATATGGTAGTTCTATTTGTAGTTTTTTAAGGAACCTCCATACTGCTCTCCATAGTGGCTGTACCAATTCACATTCCCACCAGCAGTGCAAGAGTGTTCCCTTTTCTCCACACCCTCTCCAGCATTTATTGTTTCTAGATTTTTTGATGATGGCCATTCTGACTGGTGTCAGATGATATCTCATTGTAGTTTTGATTTGCATTTCTCTAATGATTAAAGATGTGGAGCATTCTTTCATGTGTTTGTTGGAAGTCTGTATATCTTCTGTGGAGAAATGTCTATTTAGGTCTTCTGCCCATTTTTGGATTGGGTTGTTTGTTTTTTTGGTATTGAGCTCCATGAGCTGCTTGTAAATTTTGTAGATTAATCCTCTGTCAGTTGCTTCATTTGCAAATATTTTCTCCCATTCTGAGGGTTGTCTTTTGGTCTTATTTATGGTTTCCTTTGCTGTGCAAAAGCTTTGAAGTTTCATTAGGTCCCATGTGTTCATTTTTGTTTTGATTTCCATTTCTGTAGGAGGTGGGTCCAAAAGGATCTTGCTGTGATTTATGTCATAGAGTGTTCTGCCTATGTTTTCCTCTAAGAGTTTGATAGTGTCTGGCCTTACATTTAGGTCTTTAATCCATTTTGAGCTTATTTTTGTGTATGGTGTTAGGGAGTGATCGAATCTCATACTTTTTTTTTTTTTTTTTTTTTTTTTGCGGTATGCGGGCCTCTCACTGCTGTGGCCTCCCCCGTTGCGGAGCAAGGCTCTGGACGCGCAGGCTCCGGACGCGCAGGCTCAGCGGCCACGGCCCACGGGCCCAGCCGCTCCGCGGCATATGGGATCCTCCCAGACCGGGGCACGAACCCGCATCCCCTGCACCGGCAGGCGGACTCTCAACCACTTGCGCCACCAGGGAGGCCCGAATCTCATACTTTTACATGCATGTACCTGTCCAGTTTTCCCAGCACCACTTATTGAAGAGACTGTCCTTTCTCCACTGTACATTCCTGCCCCCTTTATCAAAGAAAAGGTGACCATATGTATGTTGGTTTATCTCTGGGCTTTCTATTCTGTTCCACTGACCTATCTTTCTGTTTTTGTGCCAGTACAATACTGTCTTGATTACTGTAGCTCTGTAGTATAGTCTGAAGTCAGGGAGCCTGATTCCTCCAGCTCCATTTTTCGTTCTCAAGATTGATTCGGCTATTCGGGGTCTTTTGTGTTTCCATACAAATTGTGAAATTTTTTGTTCTAGTTCTGTGAAAAATGCCAGTGGTAGTTTGATAGGGATTGCACTGAATCTGTAGATAGCTTTGGGTAGTAGAGTCATTTCCACAGTGTTGATTCTTCCAATCCAAGAACATGGTATATCTCTCCATCTATTTGTATCATCTTTAATTTTTGACTCTTAATGGACATTTCGTTTGTTTTCAGTTTGTGCTAATGCAAATCATGGACAGGAATCCTGCTGTACCGGTTATTCTGGTGCATTTACACAGGGCGGGGTTGAGGGCTGCTGGCTCACAGGCTATTTATATACCTTCAGTTGATGGAGAGGGCTAAATGCTTTCCAAAGTAGTTGTGTCGATTTACACTCCAGTATAAACAGGGTAGAAGATTCCCATAGTACTCGAGGTCTACAATACCTGATACTACCAGATTGTATGTATTTGTCCATCTCATTGGCATGTAGTTTCCTTGGTTTTGACTCACTTGTCTCTTATTACTTAACGAAGTCGTACGCTTTTCTCTGTTTACTGGCTGTTTGGATTTCCTTTTTTATGAGGTTTACATCAACTATTGTTATTTTTTATTATTATTTTTATTATTTTATTATTTATTTATTTGTGGCTGTGTTGAGTCTTCGTTGTTGCGTGCAGGCTTTCTCTAGTTGCGGTGAGCGAGGGCTACTCTTCATTGAGGTTGCTTCTCTTGTTAGGGAGCACAGGATCTAGGCGCACGGGCTTCAGTACTTGTGGCACGTGCGCTCAGTAGTTGTGGTTCGCAGGCTCTAGAGCGCCGGGTCCGTAGTTGTGGAGCATGGGCTTCGCTGCTCTGCGGCATGAGGGATCTTTCCGGACCAGGACTCGAACCCATGTCCCCTGCCTTGGCAGGCAGTTTCTTAACCACTGCGCCACCAGGGAAGTCCAACTATTGTTATTTTGAATTCTTCTCCATTTCCAAGTAATACTCTTACATGACTATTTTCTCACTAAATTGGAGGCGTTATCTGTTCACTTTCTAACTTACTAATAAGTAAGGGTTTAGTTCCTTTACACTCTTTCCTATGTCCACACTGCTCAGTAAAGTTATGTCATCATGAGTTATTCCACTGCTCATGATCTCTTTGACTTGTAGTCATATACTTAAAAACCTACATTGTTGATCAACTAGAAACTCTCTCAACGTCACACTTTGTAAAATGAGGACATTCATACCATCTTCCCTTTTTTCTACCTCCTGTCTACCTTCCAAACCTAGCTTTTACGTTGTCAAAGTTGAAATTTATATTCTGTTCTATGTGCAGTTAAGTCTTCTGTTATTTGAGAGTCAGTACGGAGTAAGGTTTAAGAGAACAGGCGGAGAGCCTGAACTTAAAGGCTCGATCCAACCTTAAATTAGGTACAGCCTGGGCAAGTTCCTTCCCTGACTTAGCTTCCTGTTCTCAAAAGTGGGAATGATATTAGCACCAACCTCATAAGGCAATTCAGAGGATTAAATGAGTTAATATATGCAAAAACACTTAGAGCCTAATATATACTAAGTACATACCAGTATACAATACATTTCAGTACATACCAAGTTAATACTAATACATACTAAGTATAGTTTACTTTAGTTATTTGTGATTACATGCACGTTGACAATAAAAGCTGCAAACCAAGACAGTACTGCCATTATTACAATGAAATTAATATTGCCCACTGCAGATGTACTGTGTCTCTGTGTATAGACTACACCTCGTTCCATACTGTGCCAGTGTCACTGCCCTTGTGCAGGGTGACCACATACCCCAAGCCGCCTTGGGCTGTTCCAGTTTATACCTGTTGTCCTGATGTTACAGCATTAGAGTGCCTCCTTACACTATTGAAGTGTAAGGAGTTTGGACAAGTTCTGGTTTGGACAACAAATTAGATACGTGGTCATTACCCCTGTGTGTCACTGAAAAGGGGGACATCTATAGTGTCACGTTGAAGTGGATTCTTCCTTTCCTCACCAATACTAGGTTAAAAATCAACCATAGTTTAGTTGGCTTTATGTTTATGTCCGTATAGCCTTTTCTCCTCTGGAGTTCAAGTTCCTTCTCCTCTTCCTCTCCCTCCTCCCTTCCAACAGTGCCTAATACCTAGTAAGTACAATATGCCTCAAGGTGTTTCTATGCTCTCAATCACACAATCAATAGAAGCCTCTCCACTCTAGACTAGCTGCAATCTGCACTGAATCCCCTATTACCTTCCTTCTTGGTTTATTGCCTCATTTTGCTGGATTATTTCTATAAATAGCTTAAGGTGTAGCACAGGAGGTCAATTTTTCAAATTTCTTTCTGTACAAAATATCTTCTTCAGCCTCCACTTATGACTGATAGTTTGGCTGGATACAAACCCCTAGGGTGAAAAGTATGTGCCTGAAAAACTTTGGAGGTATCTTTCTAATGCCTTCCAGGATCCATGGTGCTCATGACAAGTATGATAAAGTCAGATTTTAAATTTTCTTTTTAGGTAGCCAGTATTTTTCTCTCTGGAATGGATGTATCCTCTCAGTATTTTATTCTATTTTAATTTATTTTTTCAGTATTTTAAAGTTTCACAAGGAAGGGTGCCTAGGTATGAGGCTATTCTTGCTCGTCTTGTATAACTATTTTCAGTCTGAGGCCTGATGTCTACTTTCAGCTGTGGGGAATTTTGTTGCCCTTTGATAGCTTCCCTCCAGTTTTTTTCTGGGTCTAGAGTTTCTAATAGTAACATGTGGGATCTCCCAGATGCAGCCTCTCTAACATATTTCTATCACATTTTCCATTGTGTCTTTCTTTTTTATACACTGAGAAATTTTTTAAATTCCTACTGAATTTATTTCAGCAACCATATTTTCATTTCCAGAATACCTCTCTTGATTTCTGACCATTCTCTTTTTAATTAACTCCCTAGTCTTATTTTATAGTTTCTAGGTGTGTTTAAACCTCTCTCAGGATATTAATTAAGGTTTTTCCTTAATTTATTTTGTTCCCTAAATTGTCCCTGGTCCTACTAGGATATGTTTTCACTCTTTTTCCCCCTCTCTGATGTTGTAAGCTTTACTCAGCTATCAGGTAAATGACAGTTATTTTCTATTTAAGAATGAGTGCAGAGAGCTTCCCTGGTGGCGCAGTGGTTGAGAGTCCGCCTGCCGATGCAGGGGACACGGGTTTGTTCCCCGGTCTGGGAGGATCCCACATGCCGCGGAGCGGCTGGGTCCATGCGCCATGGCCGCTGAGCCTGCGCATCCGGAGCCTGTGCTCCGCGACGGGAGAGGCCACAGCAGTGAGAAGTCCCCGTACAGCAAAAAAAAAAAAAAAAAAAAAAAAAAAAAAAGAATGAGTGCAGAAAGCTCCCTGAAGTCAACGATTGATTGGCTTCTTATGCAGGAAGAAGCGGGGAGTAACTGTAACAGGATCCCCCCCAAACACAATTTTCTCGGGTGTAAAAACTCACACTAGCTGCCCTAGATCTCGCCAGTTTCACTGTTTTCAAAATGAAATCATCTCATTTCAGGAGGGTGAGAGCGGGGCTGGGTGTCCACTCCTCCAAACACAACCCTTCAATGAGCTCCCCTATTTCAGTCACACTTTTAACTAACCCCACCCTCTCTCATACATGCGCATCAAAGCACGGAGCTACTTCTGCAGGTGGGGTCAGAATCCTCCTCAGTTGCACGTGGTCCCTGTGCATATTCTAGGTGATGCTTTTCCTCTGTTCTACTGCTTCGGTTTCACACTCTTCCACCTGTCTTCCGTCTTCCCAAACTATGTTGAAATCTCTTGATTATTGTGGGCTTATATACTTAAACACTTTGATACCATCATTTTTGTGTCTTGTCAAAATGGAGAAGAGCTAAAAGGGTTCTCATGCATTCTGAATCTGCTATTCTGTGGTCCCAGTGTTTAAACTTCTTGGTCTTCCCCAGTGTCTATCACTGCTTTTAGAAATACAATCTCCTGGTCTACTCGTGAAGGAAATGAATACACCACATCTAAAATGACAAGGAATGCGGGTTACATGCTCTAGGGTCTTGTCGTACTCTGCTATTTACTAAAAAACCACTTACGTGCTACAAATTGTAGGTGCTCATTTATAAAACGAAAGGGGGTAACTCTACGTGAACTAAAGATTTCTCCTGCTCTAACTCATAATTTTCTAAGTTCTTTTCTTAAAATTTCTCTATATTATCATTAATTTTCATTAAAAAAATAAAAATCGGGCTTCCCTGGTGGCACAGTGGTTGAGAGTCTGCCTGCCGATGCAGGGGACACGGGTTCATGCCCCGGTCCGGGAGGATCCCACATGCGGTCGAGCGGCTGGGCCCATGAGCCATGGCTGCTGAGCCTGTGCGTCCGGAGCCTGTGCTCCGCAACGGGAGAGGCCACAACAATGAGAGGCCCGCGTACTGCACAAAAAAATAAAAAAATAAAATAAAAAAAAATTCTAACTTTCTCTTTTGAAAATCAAAGAGTAATTCCCATAGTCCTACAATAATGGGATAATTAGTTCTGAAACCTGTCAAGTTTCATGTTTCATATGAAAAGAAAATCACATTAAATAATTTTTAAATTTAAATAATTAAATTTAAATAATTTTTTTAAATTAAACATGGACTTTGTAGCACAAAGACAAGGTCCCCCCAAATGGTGTTGCTTTATTTACTAGAAGTGTTCAGCTCTGCATTGAAGTTGAAATAAAATAAATATATTATTTTTGAGGTGCAAAAATTTCTTATGAAAATCAATTTTTCTTTTCTGTCCATACAAACAAAAGTATGGAATGACATTAGAGGTCAGGTTTATTTGGTAATAGAATGTAGCTTCTTGATATTTTTGATTTTAGGAAAGGAGAATATCAACATCGAAACGTTTTTCAACTTTACTTTTATTTAAAATGAGGCCATATTTTCCTCTTATAAAAAGAGAGGTCAACTAGAACTGTCAATTTTCTCATCTTTAAACAAGAGCACTGAATCAGCTGACTCTACTCATTCAGAACTCAATTTCTTTATCTTATGATCACTAAGCTTCTCCCTAAATCTAATATACTAAGGTTCTAAGGAAAGGAAAATATATTACTAACGACAATTTTGATTTTTATTTCTTAGAGTTCAAATGTCCACCATTCACCTTGGTCTAAGTTTAAGGAACCATTCAAGGGGATACAACGCAGATGGGAGGAGAAAACAGAACCCTCACACAAGCTGTGCAGTGTTGCAGTCAGGCTTCCATTTGAAAAATAATCTTCTCTATAGCTTTAAAGTGATAACTTTGTACCTGCAATGCTTCTTGTTTCAAACGGATTTTCTCTGGCTCCTCCTGAACACGTTCTGAGGAAACGTCGACCTCTTCGATTTCTGTGGAGGAAGGACTCTCTACTGCCACAGCCACAGGAAATTCTGATGCACCTGAGTGTCTGAGGAAGAAGATAAGAAATCACAGAGTTGTTACACTAAAGTGCAAAGAAAGAAGACAAGATTGTAAAATAGATAACACAAGCCAGATCCAAATATGCAAATATTAAAGGGCATTTAACAAAAGTGATCTGCGGTATCATTATTTATAAATGTCTCTCACTGCTCCTTAGTCTAAAACAGGCAATGACTAAGTAAAATTACAGGAACTTATTTTTGCTATGTTACTGTACAGACCTCTGTTGTACATGGTTAGGATTAGTAATGGGAATTTCCCATATTATTTTATTAAGTTGCACTGTTGGTGGGAATGTGAATTGGTACAGCCACTATGGAGAACAGTATGGAGGTTCCTTAAAAAACTACAAATAGAACTACCATATGACCCAGCAATCCCACTACTAGGCATATACCCTGAGAAAACAATAATTCAAAAAGAGACATGTACCAAAATGTTTATTGCAGCTCTATTCACAATAGCCCGGAGATGGAAACAACCTAAGTGTCCATCATCGGATGAATGGATAAAGAAGATGTGGCACATATATACAATGGAATATTACTCAGCCATAAAAAGAAACGAAACTGAGCTATTTGTAATGAGGTGGATAGACCTAGAGTCTGTCATACAGAGTGAAGTAAGTCAGAAAGAGAAAGACAAATACCGTATGCTAACACATATATAAGGAATTTAAGAAAAAAAATGTCATGAAGAACCTAGGGGTAAAACAGGAATAAAGACACAGACCTACTTGAGAATGGACTTGAGGATATGAGGAGGGGGAAGGGTAAGCTGTGACAAAGCGAAAGAGAGGCATGGACATATATACACTACCAAACGTAACGTAGATAGATAGTGGGAAGCAGCCGCATAGCACAGGGAGATCAGATCGGTGCTTTGTGACAGCCTGGAGGGGTGGGATAGGGAGGGTGGGAGGGAGGGAGATGCAAGAGGGAAGGGATGGGGGAACAGATGTATATGTATGACTGATTCACTTTGTTATAATTAAATATAATTAAAAAAATAAATAAAATAAAATAAAATAAGGCAAAAAAAAAACCAGTCTGGAAGAAAATGTAGTTTTTCAGAGGAAAATACATCAGTAAAGGGACTGATGAATAATCAGAAAGTCAACATATCTAAGCTGTAAATAATAGACATTAGAATTTTAAAAAATAAATCACATACACATACACAACTAAAACTGACCCATCAAAAATTTCATCTTCTCACCACCCTTAAGCCAAAACTAGGGCAACAGTAATACAATTCTCCCATCAAGCTTTACTGACACTGCAATGTTGTTCAATAGGACATTTCCAAACATTTAAAAACTGACCTGGCCACAACCCCATAAAAGTCTACAGATCATAAAGAACTGTGCTGGGATTATATAACCACGCAGAAGACAAGTCACTAGGACATCATTTTGACAACAAGCAGCAAACCCTGCAGCATAGGAAAACCCTAACAGGAGAACGAGGTGCACACCCCTCTCTCTGGGAATGCAAGGCCAGGACTGACAGCCAAGATGCTCTTCTCTCAACCTCAGCAGTGGTGCCATTCACAGAGCAACTATGCAGTCTCCCAAGACCACTGGGAAGGAGAATCTGATACTGACAGTATTCACTTGCCACGAGGCCATAAGCGAGGGAATGTGTGTGGCCTTGGTGAGAGAGCAGAGGTTTGGGAGATGTTGCTTTATATTGGCTTTCAGATCAGGAATTTGTACATATAGCCCTCAAACAACGTTTCTTGAAAACATGTGAACATTCTTGAGTATGACAGCTCCATGTGAGGGGTCAGAAATGGCAGTCAAGTTCGTTTCACTGGGTAACAGCTGATTTGCGGACTGGAAAACAGGCTTCCTTGTTTACAGACATAACCACAAGGCTGCCATTTATGCGCCAAATCCACACAACTACACAGTTGCGTTGGGAGAGCGACCAAACATGTTTTACATGGATTTATTTCAGAGAGGGAAATGCTTCATGTAAGGCTCTGTCAGTTTAAAAAGCAAGAAGAATGACCATCCACCTTTCCCAATTCAAGCCCTATATATCATAAATATGATAGCTACACACCAGCAACTGATTACATACATCACAAGCTTTGATGAATGGAAAGCCCCTAAAAAGATATCAACAAGACGAAGTTAGATCTTCATGTAAATACATCACCAGTTAAACCCAGTTAATACAACTATTTAGTATTATGTACAGTATCCATACAGAATTGTGTATAAAAATAAATAAGCTCAAAAGAAGGACCTGGAAAGCTCTGCTATGGAGAAAACTGAACAGCATTAAGCCGACTGGCTTGGTAATAACTCTCTGAACAGCTGAGAGCCCCCTTCAGTTCCTATGTTCAGGATGGTTGAGATTTCAGTCTCACTTCTTTAAATGGTGATATTAATTGTTCTCTAATTTACCACTCTGTGTAACGAGGATGGACCTGAGATTAAGTGTCTCAGGAAGAAGATAGGAAACCACAGAGTTGTTAAACTCAAGTGCAAACACTGGGGATTCAACACTATAGTTTAGGCAACAGCAATTCACATCACCATTTAGTCATATTCTTTCTACAAAACAAAAGCTGCACTCACATGTATGAAAAGACAAAAATTAACTGCCATCTGTATCAATATGTTAATGTGCTTCAATCACATATGTTTTCATGAAAGTTTAAACATCAAATCACCTTTAAGATCTTGACCATGTGATCTGTTCCCTGCCATGTCAGATTATACCCTGTGAAGTTTACTGTCTTAACAGTGATAGAGTTCTTTATACCTTGACAAGTAACTAAAAGGAAAAAAAAACCACACACACAATAAGATGAAGAGCCTATACATTTGTCAGTCTTGACTTATTTGCTTTTCTTGAGTCAATTGGAGGTTTATAGCCACATTCTTAAAATCATTAACTACAATCTTCCCAAACAGGTAATTGATGAACTGATGCATCCTAAAACTCGTCAGTAACAAAGTGTTATTCCAGTTTACAGCAACAGTTTAATTCTATTTAGGTACTAAAACTGAATACACTGAATACTGCAAACTTTATTCCCAACCACTCAGTAAAGTACTACATACTTTTGAGACAAAGGAAAAAAAAAGAAAAACCTGAAAAGCATACGATTCTTCCGATTTTCATTTCCAATGATACATGCCAATCTTGATGATCAATCAGCGATTTAAATGTCAACTATAAACCCAGTATTTTATTAGCTGCTATGCAGTATACTAGAGCAATAGAAGAGAGAGGACCTCAAACTCTCTGTTCCCTCAGATTGAAAGGCAGGCTTCCTGACCCCTCCAGACCACTACTGAACACAGGGAAGGCACACTAATCTTTCAGGACCCTAATCAAGAGTCACCTGCTTTGTGATTACTTCCATGACACACCCTCACCAACACCACTGAGTTTGCTGCTCCTACGGGACGTTACATATATTTCTTCTTTTAACACATACCACGGGGCTTCCCTGGTGGTGCAGTGGTTGAGAGTCCGCCTGCCGATGCAGGGGACACGGGTTCGTGCCCCGGTCTGGGAAGATCCCGCATGCCGCGGAGCGGCTGGGCCCGTGAGCCATGGCTGCTGAGCCTGCGCGTCCAGAGCCTGTGCTTCGCAACGGGAGAGGCCACAACGAGAGGCCCACATACCGCAAAAAAAAAACAAAAAACAAAACACATACCACGGTGCATCATAATTATGATTGCAGATAGATGTTCTAACAATTGAAAGAGAATGATGACTTTTTTGCTCTTCATCTTGCTATTTCCCTTCCCATAATACTTCTTGAAGAGAAACCATAAAAATATAAACAAACAGAGAAAACAGAAAATATACAAAACATGTAGTTTGTGGCTTAACACAAACTTAAGTAAGATTAATTCTGACAGTATCCAGCATGACAAACTTCCATGGTACAAATGAGAATGGACCAAGGTTTGAGCAGGTACAGGAGACAATCCAGGCCTGAACACTACCAACAAAAGGTAGACAGGAAAAGGTAGACAGACATGGTGTGTAGGAAATCACGAGACCAGTCTGATGGGAAGACACTTAAACAAGACTGAAACCCACTTTCTAAACCTCCATCCCCAACTGGACAATTCACAAGACACAGGTGCACCAAAGAAGCCAATTATTCAATCCCTTTAATGGGGAGGAACAGTTTAAACTTTTACTGGTTTAGTTAGCCCCAAAAGCAACTATCAAATGTTGGCAGGACACAATGAAGGCTCACGTTTGTTAACATAGTTAAGTCTCTCTCTCACACAACTAGCCCACTTAGCTCCATGTTCCTTAGAGCACCCGACGGACATACACAGCATTTATGAGCTTTACACAACTGAAAGGTCACATTTTTATTTCTTATCGCAGGAACACGACTTCTGAAAACTCTTTTTCTGTCACAACCTAAAGCAAAATTATTGTAAAATGAGTGATTTAAACCATACATTTTATCATCATTAAAAAGTATCTAGGGGCCTCCCTGGTGGCGCAAGTGGTTGAGAGTCCGCCTGCCGATGCAGGGGATACGGGTTCGTGCCCCGGTCTGGGAGGATCCCATATGCCGCGGAGCGGCTGGGCCCGTGAGCCATGGCCGCTGAGCCTGCGCGTCCGGAGCCTGTGCTCCGCAACGGGGGAGGCCACAACAGTGAGAGGCCCGCATACCGCAAAAAAAAAAAAAAAAAAAAAAAAAAAAAAAAGTATCTAAATAAAAACAAAAGCATCTGCTCTGGGCTAAGGATTAGAAACGACTCCTGCCCTTAAAGCCTTCATTAAGGAGGAAGATGTATAAACTCAAAATTTCAATCACATGAGATAAATAAACGTAACCTTTATGCACAGAGCTTCCTATGGAGGCAAAAAGTTATATCTAAGTGACGGCTTCATGATAACCCTGAAGTACAGTCTGGAAAGATGAGACTATGCAGAGTTGGAGTAGGAGGTGCATTAGCTGCAGAGGGAACATGTGTGAAAAGACACTCAAGCCTGACTCCTGCTGGGCACTGTAAATACTGCAGGTGGGGATGACTAAAGGCCAGGGGTCCAAGTGTGAGAAGAGACAGAAATGAAAATAGAGATGTTGGTCCAAGCAAGCCTGGGAGAGAGCATGGCTTGTATTCCACAGGTGGTGAGACCTGGGGCTACCACTAGCTGAGTAAGGATGCCTCTGCTGATTAGAAAAAGGCTTCCTGCTGCTGAAGGACCGACTAGATAAAGGGAGTGATCACAAAAAGCTCCCCTTCCTCAGGGCAAAGAGCCCTATAAGGCTTGGCCGAGCACAGTTCATATTACACGCCTCCGTGCAGAGCACACGCTGGGCGGCTAGTATGCACTAACTCTGTGTGGGCAAGCCATTAGCAGCATTATTTTAAGCACATCTTTTTCTGTTAGAAGATCACTTAACCCGAGTAGGCAGATGAACTTAGAGGAACTGAACCCAGGGGCCGTGAAACCACCCAGGTGTTTCTGCCATAGTCTGGGCAAAATGTAATATGGATGAAGAAGCAAATTTAGGAGGAGGCCAAAATTTACAAGCTAGACCCACTGGATGCAAGACATAAAGAAAGTTCAGTGAAGGAACTCTGAAGAGAATGGGCTCTACAATAAATTTTTCTTACATTCAATGTCAAATATCAGGCAAAATTAAGTACAGTGGCCTTTAAGGTCCCTTCCAGCTCTAATTTCTTTTGATTTCTAACTTATTACTCTGGTTAAGTAAAGTCCCTTCAGAGGTACAGAACAGTTCTTATACCTGAATGGGATGCAAAGAATAATCTGACTTCTCTTCACCAGGGGATGAGTTGAACTATCCTTGCAGAAGAGATAACAGATGGTGTGAACCCCAGATCCTAGAAAAGGGCCAGGCACACGATAAGTATTCAGCTTTTAGAAAACAAATGAACAATCATTTCCTCTCCTAGATCCTCACACCCTTTCTCTGCTGGCTGCTTTCTTTCAGCTTATAAACATCCTCAAATATACCCACTTAAAAATCTCTCAGACCTATGATTCTTTGGATCTTCTTGTGGATAACCTAAGTCTCTACCATGCCTTCAAACACCTGTCCTCCCAAAAAGCCCAGATCTGTACCTTGGGTCCAGACCCGTCTACCAGGCCCCTCTAAAGCACTGAAGATGAAGTAAGATCCTCTCGCCAGCCCCAATCCCTTCCTACTGGGCTCTGTATCTCTCAAAAAGATGCAGCTGTAAACTGTCACCCACGCTTGCTGCCCTCCCTTTTCTAACTGGTCACCAGGCCCTACCCATTCTCTCTCAGATATGCAAAACCCAGTCCCACCTTTCATAACTTCAGTGGGACCCTCAGATTACAATTCACCCTGCACCAAATCAACTGCCTCCCACATGGAGGTCCGAGTGAGCCTCTAAACCCCAAGTTCATCTCACTGTTCTTTGGTGTTTCCCACAGCCTTCAGGATAAACATCCAAACTTCTGACAGGACAAACAAGGCCCCCTTCTCTTGGGCCCCACTAAGTTTCCCGTATCAACTCTCATTTCTCTCCCAAACCCTGAGTTCCAGTCCTGTACAGTAGTTTTGCCATATTTTCTTATATTTCTCAAACTTCAACACACACTGCTCTCTCCTGCCACCCCAGGAGCTTCTACATATCCTTAGAAAGGATGGCACCTCCTCCAAAAATCCTACCCTGAACTTTCCCTTCCAAGATTCTGTGCTCTATAGCACCAGAACTCACTTCTTCCAGAGCACTGACTACTGTGCTTGTGTTTACTTGCTGCCCAGTAGAAGGGAAGATTACCTAGGGCAGAAGCATCGTCTCCAGCAGCCCTTGGTTCTGACAACTCATTCAAGTGCCAGGATACTTTACACACATAACCTGCTTAATTAATTCTAAGAACCCACAGAAAGAGTGGTTGTTAATGTCATTTTACAAGTGTGGGGATTGTAGTGCAAAAGAAACCTGCCCAGGCCACAGACACCATAAGCCCTGGAATTCAAACCCTAGGCTGCCTTCACACCAGTGCTCTTTCCACTATATGATACGACTACTGAAAAACAGATTTTTTCTTTCCTGAGCCCTGTTTTAATGGAAAGGAAATGAAGCTGGGATATATCCATTTCCTAATCGCTTTGGTGTGTACCAGGCAAAGTCATTCAACAGACCAGGTAACATCTGTGCAACAATTAACGATGCTCCAAACTGTGCTAAGTGTTCTACTTTGTACAGTCTAGAAGCATTAACACAGTGCATCCTTGTAACCGCCACAGAGACTGGGTCCTGTTAAGCCCACGCTACAGATGACAACACTGAGACCTTGAAGCCTTAAGGCACTCGGCCGGGGTCACCGAGCTGGCAGGAGTCCTAGGCCGCATGCCCCGTCTAGTGCACGCACACCCGGTCACTGGGCGCTGGTTCTAGTGCCCACCCTCCACCTTGCACCATTTAAAACCCCGCTTCTCAGCGCCCACACGAGGGGCCCTGGAAGCGGGAAGTACAAACCTGTCTCGACAAGCCGTGGCTGGAAGAAGCTCTGGATACAGATCAGGGGCAGCGGGTGCTCAGGAGCGGCGCCCAGTGCACCCCGCGGAGGCGGTCGGCCTGAAGTCCAGCAGGCCCTCCTGTAGGGAAGCGCGCACGGAGGGCAGAGGCACCGAGTCCTGCAGCGCGCACAGGTCCTCAGAGCGCGGAAAGATATCGACCACGCTGTCCCGGCGCAGCTTCACCAAGGGATCATGGCCCGAGCGCGGCCTCGGGGACGCTGGCTGCGGACACGATGCCCACACCCGCCTGGGGGCCCCGGCTCGCCTCCCGGCCCCTCGGGCGCCCACCGCCCGGCGGCTGCGGCCCCGCAGCGTGCGCAGGACCGGCGTCGCAGCCAGAAGACATAGGGCCACGGGCCCCAGCTACGCCAACCTCCCCCATGCCACGCTCCAGACACCCCGCAGGGCCTGGTGTTGGCGCACGCATCTACGCCCTCCACGCCGCGGGGCTGCCCTTTAAGTCAGTGGGCGGGACCGTGGGGGCGGGGCTCGAGGACGTCAGCACGCTCGCCGTGCGTCGCGTCCGCATGCAGCCTGTCTCCCATGGTGACGCGGCCTGAAGAGTAGGGGCTTGAGCTCTGAGACTAAGGCAGCGCGAAACGTTGGAGGTGTGGAGACTTTGGGGCTTCCAAAAAGCGTTTGCTGACTCATCCAAACAAAAGTGAGACCTGGTTGTATCAACGCATTTGAAAAGTAAACTCCCGTAAGTGTCTGTGCTCCCCCCGCCCCGGAGAGAGCGTGTATTCCGTGAGGGACACACGAAAGGCTGAGTGAACGTCTGCCTGTGGTCCCTTACCTGGTGCACGGGTGTGTGAATTTATGCGGAGAGCTCTTAATTTCTGTCGTTTCTGCTAACTTGACACGGTAGTTGGCAAATGGTGACGTGTTCCATGCATTCAGGACATGATCGTGGTTACTAATAATCACTTTGTTTTGTACTGACAACTCCACAGAGAATTTACTACTGAATATCCACTTTACAGAAGAGAAAGTGAGGCGTAGGAAGTGAAGTGACCGAGTAAGAGGAAGGACTCAGACAATTGGTGTTAGTAAATGAACCCTGCAAGGAGGCCGTTAGCCTGCGGTGGCTCTAGTGATGTGGCCGCCTACGTAAAGCAACCAAAATCTAAGCCTGTCAACGCCTCAGGGTGACGCACAGCGCTGAGGACAACCAGTCACAAACCACCAACTAGGCTTTAAAGCGATAGCAAGTCAGTCATTTCCTTGCTTTGCTTCTGCCCTTTGAAACTAAAAATCTCTGCAGCTCCTGTGGCTGGAGCGCTCCTCACCACTTCCGCTTTGGCGGTGCCTGAATTGAATCTAGTTTTGCTCACGTAAAGTCTTGTTTTAAACATGCCTCAGTTTGTCTTTTAACATTGGCCGTAGAAGTTGGATTTGTGTCCAGTTTCTAGAACAGTGGTCGTCCTCTGGTCAGGCCTTAGGCGTTATGCATACAACGTTCCTCTTCTACCACCACCTTCTGGATGCCTCCACCCACTACCAGCTCCCGCGTATCAGATCCCCTAGATGTGGTCAGCAATGGCTTTCACATGCAGCGTGCTCACATTATAACATTGCAGACACCCCTCCGTCCTCCAGCCAGCGTGTGAACTGAAACATTACCATTCCTGTTGAAGAGCCTGCTGTGACCACTTTCCCAAACACAGCCACTCCCCAGCTGACCCTGGGTGACCACTCTTCTGAACTTGGTCTCCATCACTGCATGGATGTCTTTCTACTTAGGCTACATTTTTTTTTTTTTTTTTTTTTTTTTTTGCTGTACGCGGGCCTCTCACTGCTGTGGCCTCTCCCGTTGCGGAGCACAGGCTCCGGACACACAGGCTCCGCGGCCATGGCTCGCGGGCCCAGCCGCTCCGCGGCATGTGGGATCCTCCGGGACCGGGGCACGAACCCGTGTCCCCTGCATCGGCAGGCGGACTCTCAACCACTGCGCCACCAGGGAAGCCCTAGGCTACATTTTTAAGTATTCTTAAACCTCATATAGTATTCTGCTATGTTTTCTCTTCTTACTTGCTTTTTTTAGTGTTATCTTTGCTAGGTTCATCCATGCTGACACGTAAAGATCTGTCTAGTTCATGTACTTTCCTCACTATGTAGGATCCCCTTGTAGGGAAATACAATAATTTATATGTGCATTTTCCTGTTGATGGATATTTAAATTGTTTCCAATTTTCAGTATGATTTCTGTTTTAAAAAAATTTTTATATACTTTTTAAAGGTTACTTTACATTTACAGTTATTACAAAATATTGGCTCTATTCCCTGTGTTGTACAATACATGTTTGAGCCTATCGTACACCCCGTAGTTGACATCTCTCACTTCCCCACCCCGTATTGCCCCCTCCTCCCCCTCCGCACTGGCAACCATTAGTTTGTTCTCTGTATCTGTGACTCCCCTTCTTTTTGTTGTATTCGGTAGATTGCTGTATTTTTTAGATTCCATATATAGGTGATATCCTACGGTGTTTGTTTTTGTTTGACTTATTTCACTTACCACAATGTCCTCCAAGTCCATCTGTGTTGCCGCAAATGGCAACATTTCTTTCTTTTTTAAGGCTGAGTAGTATGCCATTGGTTATATGTACCACATCTTCTTTATCCATTCATCACTTGATGACACTTAGGTTGCTTCCATATCTTGGTAATTGTAAATACTGATGCTCTGAACATTGGGGTGCATGTATCTTTTCAAATACATGTTTTTGAAATCACGTGTTTTTGTTCTTTTTGGATTTATACCCAGGAGTGGAGTTGTTAGGTCATATGGCAGTTCTATTTTTAGTTTGTGAGAACCCTCCATACTGTTGTCCACAGAGGCTGCACCAGTTTACATTCCTACCAACACTGCACCAGGGTTCCGTTTTCTCTAAAAATTGTAGATTTTCTTCCTAGGGGTAATTGAGGTGATAGTTGAATAATAACATAAGATCAGACGAAGTCTAAAGAAATTTTAGAAAAGCTGGATAGAGTAGGAGAACTTCTGTTCGCTGGTGTCTGAATGTTAGAGAGACACCAAGACATGTGGGCCAAGTTCTGGAGAGAAGGGAAACACAGACGCAAGCTTGACATTTGGTGCAGCTTTTCTCCTTGGGGCATTTGCTGATTGAAATGTTACAGCCTAGGAGCTGAAAAGCCAAAGAGTTCAAAGGACTCTAACGACAGAAGCCAAACGGCAAGAACCGTTTTCCATTGATAAACAGCATTTTAACTATGTAGAAGCAGAAAATGAAAAGAAAGAACTTTGCATTACATTTAATACAAGTTTAGGGAGATCTTTGTGGTATATTAGTGAACTTATTTGTGGAAATTTAGCCATGTACATTGTGTTGGAGAGGCACCAAGAGTTCAAGAATTCTCACAATTTGAGGACACAGTTGCCTTAAATGTAGGCATGGTGGCACCATTTACATAATAATGATTTGGAGGATGTGTTAGTCAGCTCTTGCTGTGATAATGCTTTGGAACTAATCACCCCAAACTCAGTTACATAATCAAGAATTTATTTTTCTTGGACCTATGGGCTAGCTGCAGTGGCTCTCTTTTAGACCTCTAGATGGCTAGTTTTGCTCCATGTCCTGGGTCAGTTTGAGGTCTCTCACACACCTCTTCCTCTGGAGCCCAACTGTGAGGCCTCAGCTCCCAGGCCCTGTCTTCTCTAAAAGTTCACTGAAACATAAGAGGTGAGCCCAACCGCACAAGCCCATTTAAGGCCTCTTCTGCTCATTTAAGGCCATCATGTCTGCTCATACTTCAGTGACCAAAACATGTCACAGATCTAAGCTGTATTTAGAATATGTGTATTTGTTTAAAGTTGGGTGCTCTCACAGAAGAATATTGCATTTTGGACAGTGTTAGCTTAGCATTTCCATCGGCATTTGCAAACGTGATAAACGTCGTGTGCACTTTTTCACCTTTGAGAATTTTTTGAAATTGTGGGACAATTTCTATGGGGAAAGAGGAAGGTACGTTTTAGAACTCAACTCTAGTTATGGCAGTGTTGGGAGAAGAATTAATGAGATAAGGTCAATACAAATGAAAGATTTGGGATTCACATATTCATAATTAACATTAGCATTCGAAAGAACATTCCTGGAGAATTGTGATGCTTGCTTTACGTGATTTCTATCATAAATCATTATAATCTGACCAAGCCACTTCAGTAAAACATACATCATACAGTACATCGCATTTTAGTTTTTCCCACCACTGCACCACTTATCATCAGGCACGAAAGGCTACATATGGTTTGGTTCCATTTATGCGAAATGTCCAGCAGTGGCAGATCCATACACACGGCAAATATTACACATTAGTGGTTGCCAGGGGTTTGGAACAGAGGGAAATAGGGAATGAGTCCTTAAAATGGGTGTAGGTTTCCTCTTGGGGTGATGAAAATGTTTTGCAGCTGGACAGTGGTGATAGTTGCACAACATTGTGACAGTACTAAATTCCACTGAATTGTAAAATGATCAAAATGGTGAATTTTGTGTTCTGTTCATTTTACTACACTAAAAAGGAGAAAGAATTAGGGAAAGACTTAGAGTTTGGGAAAGTAAGGTGAACTGGTCAAGAAAAAGACAGCTCTACTGTTCAGTTTTCTCTCAGCTCTCCCAGTGTGTTAATCCTCAGCAAAAAGTAGCCTGAACTTGTAGATGATAGTCATTCAACACAGTGCAGGGAAAAGTAAATAAAATAAAAGCCAACTCTTCTTCTTTAGCACATCTATGAAAGGTTAACTTCCTGCTCAGCCACATGGACATTGATGAAGACGTTTCACTTTAGGTGTCCTCTACTTCAGTACTTTACTCACAGCTCATTCACACATGTAGGCAACAGCATTCCTTAATTTGATGGAATCTGCAGTGCTGGTTGTGATCAGTCTCATGAAAAGAAAGGGAAGGAGGAAACAGCCTCCACACTGACTTGGTGGTCTTGACAAAATGGATGCAGAAGACAGCTTGAGTGTCAAACTGGAAACTTTTATTTTCCTTTTCCTTTGCTTTTTATCTTTCCTATCAGGTCTTCTGCCCACTTCCCACCCCCTTCTTTCAAACGGGAGAGACACTAATTAGCTGCTTTTTTGTGTTTGTGCTAAAACAACTATTGTTTTGGGTTTCTTGTTGTTCGGTGAACGTTATTGCTTTTACTGACAAATGAGCTTTGGTGGTTGATGTAGGGGGTCTCTTGGGAACTTAACTTTTTCCAGTTTAAGTGGAAAAGCTTTTTTGTTTGAATGGGCTTTTACTGGGTGCTTCAAGGTTTGCTCTTGGCTCTTTGATGGGGGACTGGATAGCACTGTGTTTCCTTTGAGGTTCCGATAAATAAAGGATCCAATGTCCTCCTGGGCACTTTTTGTTGATTTTGCTGTGTGTCCTCTCTAATAGCCAGATACAGATTCCAGGAAAATGACATATAAATGAATATAAGTAATCTAATATTTTTAGAATTTGCTTTGGCCATACTCCTGGTCTTATTCTACTTGTAGCAGAGCATTAGTTATGTATATAATTAACTATAATATACCAATATTAAATATTATATTGATATATAAATGTAATATACTAATATTTATATTAATGTATAACAATTATGTGTTATATTAATATATATTTTTGCCTAGCATATATTATATACAAAATATATGAGTAATGAAATGTATTTATATGGTTAATATGTTCATAATATTAATATGATATATCCTGTAATATTGATTATAAAACAATTATATCATAATATATAAATTATAAATATATATATTTATATATATATTATAAATATATAATTATTATTATCTGATATAATACACTATAGTTAATATATTCTATATAACACAATACATAATGTATTAGGATAAGACAATTTACTATGTAATATAAATATAATACATCTATGAAACTATATATATTTTAATTATACATTACACATACAAGTATGTATAGCTATTTATAATTTTACTTACATAGGAATCTGTTCATCATAACAATTGATGTAAAAATATGCAATATTTTCAATCAAATAGGCCTTCACCTCACTACCTACACATAACTACTTTTACAATCGTGAACCCTGTCTAACTCATGCTTCCATATCTCTCAACCTGCTTTTCTACAGATGCACATAGACACACATTTATACACTATATATATGTATACTACCAGTTTTCAGTTCAATGTATATAACTATATAATATATATATAATTATATTCCTGTGTATGTATACAAATATAAATCAAAGGTATGTGTATAGGTATGTATTTCATATGTTTATATAACTATATCATACAAATAATGTATGTGTATATAAATACATGACTATATACATACATACACAGAAATATACTTATTTAAACAAAAGGGACCTAAATAAACATAATTCTCTAAGAATAAAACTAGTTATGTCTCACTGTTTCAATAAGAGTGTATAGTTTTCTACTGTATGTGCTTCTATAATTGTTATGAACAATTCCCATTTGTTGAATGTTAAGTTGTTTTAATTTTTTGCCATTATTAATGAAGCTCTAAAGAATACGGTGGGCAAGATTACTTGAAAAACTCTCCTAAAGGAAAAGGGTTAGGTATGCTAGGTTAAATGTACACAACTTATTTTTAAGTGCGTGGTTGATTTTTGAAGTATGCAGTAGAAATTTCCAGGACCCATGAAAGAAGGGTGGTACATGCGTGAGAGTTATAGCTATATTAGGAGTGGATTGAAGATCTTGATAGCTTAGAACAGAAGCTGGAAATCCTGTTTTTATGGAGCCAAGTGGCAAATATTTTAGGCTTTGTAGACCAAAGAGGCAAAATTGAGGATATTATTAAGGTACTTAGGTAACCATTTAAAACGTTACCAGTTAAAATGTGTAAATTATTCATAGCTCATCGGCCATAAAAATAGGCATCTGTCTGGATGCCTTAGTTTAATGACACACCTGACATAGAGACTTGTTTTTAAATGGCCATGACCACGTGAGAGGCAGGAGGTAAGACTCCATCCCTACTAGATGGGAAGTTAGAACTAAACCTATCTATCCCTAGCTTCACCTTCAATGAAAGGGTGTGCCAGGAGAAAAAATATCTGCTGGCAAAGGGAGACTAAGACCAAATTCTCTTGGCCTCTGCTCTGGGTAGGAAACAGGTAGGAAATCTTGAGAATTCTGAACCCCAGATCTGTGTTCCCAGTGTTTGGGTTGCAAATTTATGTGCGGTCTTGCAAACAGAAGCTAAGAAATTAACTTAAAATGCTCCCAAATCGGTGGTATTCCAAACACAAAACTAAACCCTTTCTGGAGAGGTAGACCTTCAACACAGGCCTATAGCATTCCCACAGATAAAGTTTAGCTAAACATGAGCTCATGATCTAAATTTACACAATAATGAAGAAATCAGCTAGAAGTGAAGAGAATCAGCAAAAAGCAATCAATACCAGAATTAGATTCCCAAGGCCATCCATCAGATGTTGGAATAATCAGGTGCAAGGCAGAAAATATACATAAAACTAGAACTGAAACAAGGAACAAGGATGTTTTAAAAGACTGGGTAGGATCTTTAAAACATTTGTCAAGTACATGTCATTGATAAAGCTAAAAACTCGAAGGTCGTGTAATACAGCAGATTAATCATGGAGAAGAGTGAATTTATGCTGTTTTTAAAAATATGGCAGATCAGATTTTCTGCCTAATTATATAAGTAGATCTATCTTTAAAAAATACACATTATTTTAAAGACTTATTGGCTGTAAAATAAGTTAAGGGTATTTCAAAGGGCTTCTCTCCAAAGAAAAGTGAGAAGTAGCAAAACACAGAAAGTTGAGGGTAAAAATGTCAATATATACATTGCGATAGGGTGAACTAAGCCTTAGGCTAGCAACAGTGTGGGCGAGCTGACCCTTAGATACAACTAAGCTGGAATCTTCAAAAAGTTCAACTATTTATAACTAAAAAGATTTCTAAAAATTAATAATCAAGTGTTTTAATTGATATCAGAAGAGTAAAACAATAAACCCTGAGAACATAGAAAAACAGATAATAAATACATGAGCAGAACTTAATAAAACAGAAAAAAGTATAAAATTGAGGTGATTTAGAAAGTCAAAGGAATATTCTTTGAAAAGATTTAAAAAACACACTTTGATTAAGCAAAACAAAAACATAAGTAAATAATATACAGAAAGAATCAGGACAATGTTATAGCAGAGAGTACAAACAGAGAATATATAAAATGCAAGTAAATTTGAACATTTCTGTAAAGTGGACAATTTCCTAGCTCCTAAAGTTTACCAAAACTGACACAAGAGGAAATCTATAGCTAGAGTTCTTTCACCAGTAAAGGAATTATGTCAATAGTTTACAATCTTTCACCAAGAAAATACCAGACCCAGCCAGATCATTTGGGAGGTCAATTCTATCGAACTTCTATTAAACAGATAACGTTAATATTAACAAAGAAAAACTCCTAGAGAAAGCGACGGAAGAATGCTCCTTTATTCATCTTATGAAGTCTATATAATCCTAATACTGAAAATAGATTAGGACTGTAAGGAAAAAGAAATTTACAGGTCAAATTTCCTTGTAAATATAAAAGAAAAAATTTTAAACTATGATATTAGCTACCCAAGTTCACTAGAGTAAGAAAAAGCATGAGCAAGTTAGGTCATCCAATGAATGAAAAGGTAGTTTAAAGTCAAGAATATATATCAATAGATTGAAATGACCACATTTTATTTCTTTCATCTGTCTCTTTAAAAAATTGATAAGTACTTATATTGATCTCTCTTGTACTAGGCACTGTGCTAAGGCACTTACATATTTACTCCTTTAAACCTTCTATCATCCCTGTGGGAAAGTTCTATTTTGCTTCCATTTCGTAGCTAAGACTCTAACCCCCAGGAAAGTGAAGCAACATTTGTAAGTTTTTGTGGATGGTCAGTGATGGGACCAGTACAGGAACATCCAAAGTCTGTGCTTGGAAACACTGCCCCATGTTGACACTCACATTACAGATGAAAGGAAAGGAACCATGCACTTACCATATGGATTAAATCTCACATTACAGGTTAAAGGAAAGGAACCATGCACTTACATTATAGATTAATACCCCCATAACAGGTTAAAGGAAAAAGAAACATGTGCTTCTCTCAAAAGTTGTAAACAAAGCATATCCATTTCTTAATATATTTCCCAATTTCTTTTGCTTGTTTTCTGACCTTTGTAGTGCATTTTGCCATGAGGCAAATTTTAATTCTTATATAATTAAATGTATCCTTTTTTCTTTGTATCTTAGAAAGGCATTCCTCATGAATACTTTATTTCATGTCTCCCAGGTTTCTGATACTTTTACAGTTTCATTATTTTTTTAACTTTTAACTAGTTGCTGTATCGAGAATTTAGTAATGATAGCCATATTTTCCCACTCTTGTTGAATAATTTTTGCTACTGATCCAAAATGTGAATTTTATTTTAATCTCAATTCCCTTATGCTCTTGCATTTAATTTTAAGATGCTTCCTATTCCACTGGTTGTTTTGTCTATCTAAAACAAAATGCTACCTTAATTATAATGTAATTATAATATAATAAATGTAATTAGTAAACATAATATGAAATATAATAAATAGCATATATAAAATAACAAAATATAATTTACCATATAACAAGGTCCAAGGAGAGCCAAACTATACAATCACTTGAAATAGCCCCCAAAAGATAGTTTATAAAATTCAATATTCATTTGTAATTTACAAGAAAGAGTAAAATAGGGATTGATGAATGCTTCCAAAATAAGAAGAAATTATATGTCTAAAAGAGAAAGAGGTAAATGATAAACTTTAGTAACACTGGCAATAAATGCAGGACAAGATGAGGATGCCTGATATAATGTTAAAGAAAAAGTATTATGTAACATTGTTTTTGCAGCACTGATGAGTTCACTGAAAAGAGAATCTCATAGAAATGAGTATCTCGTTCTTCTTAATGTCTGTACACTTGTCCATTGCATGAACATAACAGCTTATTTAGCCAATATGTTACTGATCTGCATCTGGATTTCTAGGTTTTCATGGAATTTTATGATGCACAACTGTTTCAAACACTAGGACTTCCTCTCATGTTTATATCTTTTGAAAGAAACAATATCTCCACAGATGATTTATCTGTGCTGGCTGCTAGCTGACTTTGGGTACTTCTCAGTTCTTCCCTTTACCTTCCTTGTCAATATGAAAATGGAAGGCAAGAAAGTCTCCTGTTTAGAGACTGTAAAGATAGATCTTGGTGATAAAGTCTTGGTGGTAAAGGCTAAAAGTATCAACCCAGAACAAACGTTTTTCCAGCTGTAACTATGTGTGATTCCCTTGGCTTGATTCCGTAGAGGATGTAAGACAACACTGTAGAATCTGCGTCAAAGTGCTTCCAGTAGGATGGGCTAAGTCAAGTATGGTGGCATATGTAATTCAAGACAAAATATAATGTCTCCTTTTCTCTCCTAGCAAAACTTGGTGGAGTGAATGTAGAAGTCACTGTATGCTTTGAATTAAAGGAACACAATAAATCTTGTTTTGGAAGGTAAGTATTCTGGTCTCTTTGTGGAGATGAATTGGAAATTGTCTAGAAGAAGGAAAATGAGGTTAACCAAAGTTAAACTCATAAATAATTGAGCATTAATTAAATAACTGTGGTCCATGTTTGTCTTTGATCATAATTTCTCCCAATTTATAGACCTCTTTGCTACTTGATGAATCCTTGTCAGAGATGCACTTAACAATGATTATTACTTGTGTATTAGGTTTTGCCTGGGCCCTGAAGAAACTACCCTAAATTACCAGCTATGATTGCCACTTGATTTCCTCACAGAGAACAATCAGAACTCCTTGTCTTAAGTGGCTTGGAATGTGAAACTAGTTAGTCTCTTAGATATTGTTAGAGGACCCTACAGAGCCCATTGGTGAAAGTTTGGAAAACATTGGGCTTCTTAAAATTGATTCTTGTAGTGCTTTAGGAAAGATCACTGAACCAAAAGGATAACGGTGTTTCTGGTTCTGTTGTTAGCATTCTCCATAGAAACATTGCTGAAGCTTCTGGACTCAATTTCCTTCCCCATGTGTGAATGTCACTGAAAATATCCAACTCCATTCTATCCCCATATAACTTCAGAAACTAAGCAAAATGAGGACTCAAAACTCATTTCAAATAATGAAATGAATATATAACGTAGAATGGAACTGGAAAAATACCTGGTTTAAATTCTGGAAAGTACCAACTATACAATTCTGGATAAGTTGCTTACTCTTGCTTAGTCTAATTTAATGCCCATCTCACAGGATGTTATGATGATTAATTTAATATCTTTGTATAACACACAGTGTTATGTAATTTCTTCTTGTTTTTCTTGAGTAAATTCATATCCTTAAGCAACTCACTGTAAACAATAGTTACTTACTTGCTTAAATTACTCTTATCTTCTATTATCACCTGAACTGTGTCCTGCTCAAGTTAATATGTGGAAGTCTTAACCCCCAATACCTCATAATCTGACTGTATTTGGAGATAAGGCCCTTAAATAGGTAACTGAGGTCAAATGAGGTCAAATGGGTGGGCTCTAATTCAATATGACTGGTGTCCTTATAAAAAGAAAATATTAGGACACAGACATGCACAGAGAGAAGACCATGTGAAGACAAAAGGAAAACATGGCATCTACAAACCAAGAAGAGATACCTCAGAAGAAATCAATGCTGTTGACGCCTTATCTCAGATTTCTAGCCTCTACACCCGTGAGTGAGTAAATTTCTGTTCTTTAACCTCCTCAGTCTCTGGTACTTTGTCATGGCAGCTCTAGGAAACGAATACAACTTTTTATGGCCTCCTTGTCTCAAGTTGAAAGTTCAATATTTGGCATCACAGCTAAGAAACAAAAATATCATCTACATTCCTTGTTGTAGTCTTTCTTCCCCATTCTCATTGCTAGTAATTTTCATATTTGGGTCTGTTTTCTGTATCTTGTAAACAGAGCATTACACTCATTTCTAGTCTTACTGCTAATATACAATAAATGTGCAGATACCGAATAGATTTTGGAGAAGTGCAACATATAATTGGTACATGTGTGAAATGTGTGTATTCATATAATTTATACTTTTTCTCTATTTTCTTCCTTTGGTGTGAGCTAAGATTCTCTGCTTTTGTGACTAGTGCTCCTGAATACTAATCCCTGAATTTAATTCACCAAAAATTGTCAAAAATAATAATCATATGGGGAAAGAGAGAGTGATAGAGAGAGAAGAACAAACCATCAGGCAAGGGCAGTACTGTGAATTATTAGGGTCTTATTAATAACATTATGTTAGTCTAGAGGAAATGACCGTAAGTATCATCAGTGAGCCCAGTTGGTCTTTACTGACTGCTAGACACATCCCTGAGTTCTGTTCTTAGTCTCCAACTGTATGATGACTACTGTCTGGAAGTATTATCTGAACAACTAAAGTCACTTAATGGAAAAGGAATATGTCTTTAGAGAAGCAACAGTAATTTTTCTATCTGATTAAAAAGCAATGTTGACTGTCTGGAAACCTCAGTCATATTTGTAAGCAGAAAAGCGTTGGCTATTAAAAGTGGATGATGTAAAGAGATGAGCAGAAACTTTGGTGATAGGTATACCTGGATTTAATTCTCACTTCTACCACTTGGCAGCTGGATGGCCTTAGGCAAGTTTCATACCTCCCTGAAATTCACTTAATTCAGTCTGTAAAATGGCATAATAACTTATTATAGCATCCTTTTAGGAATTTTAAATCAGTTATTGAAATAAAAGTACACACTATATAGACAAGTATGGATTCCTCAATAGGTGTTTGACCTTTCATTTCTCCAGTATCCCACCCCCATGAAATAAAGAAAAATACTTTTTAAAATTTATGAATATTTCATTGTTCTAAAATTAAAGCCATAAAAATAAAAATAATCAAATGGCCTACTATCATACCATTAGAAGAACAAAAAAATAGGTGTTCATGAGAGTTCCAAATTAGAATACAAGTTTTCATTAGGCACCTGTTTATGTATGCTATTCTGCTCTTTACAATAAATAATTAAATTTAAAAGACTTATTTCCTCACTTTTAAGACTTTATTAGTTTACAAATTACATATCGACCTATGCTAAAGTTTATACCGACCCATGCTAATGAATTCAGTACAGAAAACAAAAAACACTGCACTCAAGCAAACTACACATATATATATATTACTTAAATGCATTTATATCCTACCGTGTCTCATAAAGCATTGTGGTAACTCACCGGAATACAGACAATCAAATATAACTGCAAAAGCACTTAATATAAACAGGGCCAAGGATACATAGACAGAAGATGAAGAAAAGATGAGAGAAATGTGAACAGGAGGAAGTGTAGTTAATTGAGTTGTATGTTTTGACCTTAATATTCTCTGTGTGGGGACTTCCCTGGTGGCACAGTGGTTGGGAATCCGCCTGCCAGTGCAGGGGACATGGGTTCGAGCCCTGGTCTGGGAAGATCCCACATGCCACGGAGCAACTAAGCCCGTGTGCCACAACTACTGAGCCTGTGCTCTAGGGCCCATGAGCCACAACTACTGAAGCCCATGTGCCACAACTCCTGTAGCCCCAGCGCCTAGAGCCCATGCTCCGCAACAAGAGATGCCACAGCAATGAGGAGCCCGCACACCACAACAAAGAGTAGCCCCCGCTCACCCCAACTAGAGACAGCCTGTGTGCAGCAACAAAGACCCAACACAGCCAAAAATAAATAATAAATTTATTTTTAAAAAAAGATTCTCTGTGGATAAAACAACATGTAAATAATTGGTTACAAAGCCACATTATTTGAAGGTGCCAGACTGCACATTAACAGTCTGACACAAAAGGACAGCACAGGAAAACTATTCAAAGGTAAAGATTTTTAAATCTTTGCAGTTTGATCCTTTTAGAGCAACTATAATGAGCTCGACACACATTTCAACACTCAACATTTTAATCACATGTTCAAAGTATGTCTCAGAGTCATTGGAAATAGCTGTTGTCTCTGTCCCTGATATCCAAAACTGATCTGTGATGTGTAAAACTCAGGAGGTATTGATATCCACTTTTTGGCATCTGAACAGGAAACAAAGTTGTTTCGCAGTGATAATAAAGAATGAAGTAAATGCAAAAGGTTACAAAAGACAAAGTACTGAGGGAATGTATTAACAAAACGAGTCAAACTAAATTCTGGTGAAGTGGGGCCTACGATTGTACACACTCCATGGAAATACCCCAGCCTAAATACTGGCATAGGAGGAAGGGTACTGCGAAGCCCATCACAGTATAATCCTTTAAAATGTCCCTTTCAAGGTTGGCTCCACTCAACACTGAGTATAGGAAATCTTCCCATCAGGCAGAAACACTGGCTGCCCAATGATTGACCAAGAAATTAACACACTAATGAATAAATGATGCTAATTTATTTCTATCCCTGACAACGGAAAACAGCACACACTCTGGGTCAATGGTATGTCCTCTTTCCCACTTTTCTAAATGGTAAATTATGTTTTTCCCTTCATTGCTTTATATCATGTGTGGCAGGCATGATGGGAAATGGCTATCAATGGTTCTGTTATTGATTTCTACCTTCATTTCACTGTGGCTAAAGAAGATACTTTGTATGATTTCAATTTCTTAAAAATGTATTGGTACTTGTATTGTGGCCTAACATATGGTCTTTCCCGGAGAATGTTCCATGTGTACTTGAGAAAAATGTGTATTCTGCTGTTGTTGAGTGGAGTGATCTATATATGGCTGTTAGGTTTAGTTGATTAAATGTGTTATTCAGTCCCCCTACCTCTCTACTGATCTTCTGTCTAGATGTGTTTTCCATTATTGAAAGCAAGGTATTGATCTCCATCTATTATTTTAGAACTATCTATTTCTTCCTTCATTTCTGTCAATGTTTGCTTCACATATTTGGGGGTTGTTTGGTACATATGTGTTTATAGTTGTTATACCTTCTTGATAGATTGAACTTGTTATCAACATATAGTGGCCTCCTTTTCCTCTTGTGATAGTTTTTGATTTAAAGTTTATTTTGTGTGATAGTAACATAGCCATCCCAGATCTATCTTCCTTCCTTCCTTCCTTCCTTTCTTTTTCTGTCTCTCTTTCCTTCTTTTTTGTTACTATTTGCATGGGATATTTTATTCTGTGCTTTAACTTTCAAGTAACTTGTGTCTTTTGAAATCAAGTGAGTTTTTTGCGGACAGCATATACTTGGATTATGGTTGTTTTTAAAGTCCATTCTGCCAATGTTTATCTTTTTATTGGAGAGCTTAATCCACTTACTTTTTCAAAACTTACTGATGAGGAAGAACTTAATTCTGTCTGTTTCCTGCTTGTTTTCTGTATGTCTTATGCATTTTTTGCCCCTGATTTACTCCATTACTGACTTCTGTGCTTAGCCGATTTTCTTGTGGTGAACTCTTGATTCCCTTTTTTTTTTTTTTTTTTTTTTTGCGGTATGCGGGCCTCTCACTGTTGTGGCCTCCCCCGTTGCGGAGCACAGGCTCCGGACGCGCAGGCTCCGGACGCGCAGGCTCAGCGGCCATGGCTCATGGGCCCAGCCGCTCCGCGGCATATGGGATCCTCCCAGACCGGGGCACGAACCCGTATCCCCTGCATCGGCAGGCGGACTCTCAACCACTTGCGCCACCAGGGAGGCCCTTGATTCCCTTTTCATTTCTTTTTGCATATAGTCTATTGATATTTTCTTTGTGGTTCTCAAGAAGATTACATTTACCATTCTAAAGTTAAAACAATATAATTTCAATTGAAACCAACTTCAGTAGCACACAGAAACTCTGTTCCTCTACAGTTCCATTCCTCCTCTTTACATTATTGTTGTCACAAATTACACCTTTATACTTTGTGAGCCCAAAAACATGGATTTATGATTATTTTATGCATTTGTTTTTTCAGTCATGTAAGAAATAAAAAGTAGAGTTACAAGCCAATAACACAATACTGGCTTTAGTATTTGCCCATGTATTTATCTTTACTGGAGATTTCTATTTCTTTCTACAGCTTCGAGTTGCTGTCTAGTGTCCTTTCATTTCAACCTGAAGGTTCAATTTAGCATTTCTCCTAGGGCAGTGGTAGGAAGTTGTAAAATAAATGCCCTCAGCCTTTGTTCATCTGGGAATGCGTTAATTTCTCCCTAAGTTTTGAAACCAGTTTGGCCAAATATAGAATTCTTGGTGGACAATTTTTTTTCTTTCAGCACTTTAAATATGTCTGGCCTCTTGCTTCCATGGTTTCATATAGGAAATTAGCTCTAATCTTTCTGAGGATCCCTGCTTTGTAACAAATTTCTTTTTTCTTTCTCCTTTGGGAGAAAAGATTCTTTCTGTGTCTTTTGGCTTCTGAGAGTTTGATTGTACTGTTTCTTGCTGTGGGGTTCTTTGAGTTTCTCTTAGTCCTGAAATCAGCCAAAGATTTATAGCAACCAAACACATACTGAACCAGGGAAGAGGCAATTTGAAAATGGCAGGAAAGCTTTGTGGCATTTTTAGTTGCCCTTGCCCCATCCACTGTTAGTGTAGTGATGGTCTTAAAGTGGTGGAGTCTTAATGCAGTGATAGTCTTAAAGTAGCAGCAGACCATTCCTAGTATGGGACCCTCAATCCTGCTTCAGGAGGGAGCAGAAGAGACCGTACTGTCAGATTATCATGTGTATCTGTTCTAACCTGTCTGGGAGCTACCTGAAGGACTGACACAAGATGCTTATCTCTGCCTTAGCTAACTTGGAACACAGTCTGGAAAAGCAGCGGTCATTGCTCAAAAAAAGTGCAAGGTGAACTAACAAAGCACAGATGGCTGGGGCAGAAGACTGTGCATTGAAATACAATAGACCACAGAAGATGCAGGAGCCAAAGTTGGGGGAGATTCTTTGGGAAATTAGAACCTACAAAAAGTACACATGTGCCCAGAGAAATTCAGAAAGCCACATGCATACTCAAGATAAGATGCATGTTCTGAAAACACCAGAGGAGTCCCTAAGCTTTGACCATGGGTTGAGCCCTGAACTCAATGCAGGTCAGCTAAATGTTGAAGGAGTGATCCAGCAATCTGCACAATGGGCAGAGGTGTGTGGTTTTGAGTGTGCATGTGGATGTGCTTGTGTATATTTGTTTTTGTTTGTTTTAGTTGCAGGAATTCAAGGAAATCTCTGTCAAAACATTAGCTAAACATGAACTAAAGGAACAGAGACTTCAGTGCGTACATACAATAAGGAAAACAGTCATTGCAAAAATAGTTTGGAAAGGTCCCTAAACAAACAGACTACTACAGCCTTCAACAATCCAAAGCCCAGAAAACCCTGGGAAAGTGGGAGAATCTGATTTCCATAGATACCACATTATAATATTTGAAAGACAAATTTTCAACCAAAAAAATCACAAGGTATACAAAGACATGGAAAAGTATGGTCCATTTAAGAAAACAAATTAATTGATGAAAGCATCCCTAAGGAAGCCCAGACATTTCTCCATTGCATATTCTTGCCTCCTTTTTCATAGACTCATTGACCATAAGTGCATGGGTTTCTTTCTGGGCTCTGTATTCTGCTCCAGTAATTGATGTTTTGTGCCAGTACCACACTGTTTTGATTACTGTAGGTTTGTAGCACAGTCTGAAGCCAGGGAGCATGATTCCTCCAGTTGTGTTCTTCTTTCTCAAGACTGTTTTAACTAGTCAGGATCTTTTGTGTTTCCATACAAAGTTTAAAATTATTTGTTCTAGGTCTGTGGAAAATGCCCTTGATATGTTGATACAGACTGCATTGAATCCATAGATTTCCTTGGGTATGATGGTCATTTTAACAATATTAATTCTTCCAATCCATGACCATGGTATATCTTTCCAGCTGTTTGTGTCATCTTTAATTTCTTGTATCAGTGTCGTATAGTTCCCTGGGTACAGGTCTTTTACCTCCTTAGGCAGATTTACTCTTATGTATTTTATTCTTTTTTACGCGATTGTAAATGGGATTGTTTCCTTAATTTCTCTTTCTGATAGTTCACTGTTAGTGTATAGAAATACAATAGATTTCTATATATAAATTTTGTATCCTTCAAATTTACCAAGTTCATTTTTGAGCTCTAATAATTTTTTGATGGTGTCTTTCAGATATTCTATGTATCATGCCATCTGCAAACAGTGACAGTTTTACTTTTTCCTTTCCATTTTGGAGTCCTTTTATTTATTTACTTTCTTGTCTGATTGCTGTGGCTAGGACTTCCAAAACTACCTTCAATAAAAGTGGTGAGAGTGGGCATCCTTGTCTTGTTCTGGATCTTAGGGGAAATGCTTTCAGCTTTTCACCATTGAGTATGTTAGCTATGGGCTTGTCATATATGGCCTTTATTATGTTGAGGTATGTTCCCTCTATGCCCACTTTCTGGAGAGTTTTTACCATGAATGGATATTGAATTTTTTTCAAAAGCTTTTTCTGTATCTCTTGAGATGATCATATGGTTTTTAGTGTTTAATTTGTTACTGTGATGATGAGAGACCTAAGACAGCTACAGAGGCTAAGTGACCTTTCCTTCCCTGAATGGGTAGGTATCCTTGTTCTGCCTTCTAATTGAGTTAGTATCTGAGTAAAGAACTGCCAGGTGTCATTTAGTTCACAATACACTGCTGTGGCAATATAGAAATGAATTTGCCTAAATCATTTGGCTTTTCTAAATTATAGTAAATGAATATACTGAATGAATACTTCAACTTAAGGAAATGTTCTTAAAAATATATTAATGTAGGCAGTTCAGCAGAGAATTGAAAGCAAAACAAATAACTCAGGTAAAGGGTTGAAATTAAGGTACACTCAGTTGTATCCAGTTTCCTTTTGTAAATCTCTCTTTTTAATTAGAGTGGACAGTCACTGGAGAATATCTGACTTGGGGCTAAGGAAATCTAAGCCTTCTTGGCCACACTGTATTCTCTTATGTCGTTTAATAAAGACACCAGTTGGGTTGCTGAAAAAGTAGTGGGAAAAATCAATCCCTCACATCCAAAGGGCGGCTCTTGAAAATATGTGGATTGTTGTAGTCATTTTGCTCTTCTGGCCTCAGAAGTTCTAATCTTAACCTTAGCCCATCATGCAGAGAGACTTTTTAAACCAATTCCCACATTACTCATTATGTGACTGTTGAATAAGAGAAACCCAGCTCTTTTCTTTGTTTTTTTTTTTTTTTTTTTTTTTTTTTTGCGGTATGCGGGCCTCTCACTGTTGTGGCCTCTCCCATTGCGGAGCACAGCCTCCGGACGCGCAGGCTGAGCGGCCATGGCTCACGGGCCCAGCCGCTCCGCGGCATGTGGGATCTTCCTGGACCGGCGCCCGAACCCGCGTCCCCTGCATCGGCAGGCGGACTCTCAACCACTGCGCCACCAGGGAAGCGCCCCAGCTCTTTTCTTATGCTTTCAACCAGTTATCTTCTTCAAAAATTTGTTTGGATTGTTATACCTTAATCTTGCCTGGCAAGGGACTTATGGGAAGGTTCTTATTGTTTGAAAGTTTGGTGCCAGTATCTGCAAAGAAAGAAGAAAGTAAAGAAGGAAAGGTGTGTTTATCAAACATCCCAATAGTGACGGTGTGTGAAAGCAACTTTTGAAAAAGTTAATCTGTCAGAGTTTAGCTGTATTATTACATTTTTTTTATTCATTGAAAATAAATAATTATCAATGAATCCTTTCTAGATTTTCTAGTTTCCCAAAGTTCCCTGTATTCACATTCTAAGCTGAAAAATGGTATTTTAAGTCACTGCTCTCCACCTTATATTATTTATAATCACTCCTCATGACCTCTTCCTTCAAAGAAACGTGATCCTGAGAAGTGTCCTTTGTTTGTCTTTGTGGAATAAGTGATGGGGATGCATCCTGGAGACCTGTGAGATGTTTAAATTGTGGCCTAATTAAACTAGGATGGAGAGTTCTGGAAAGATCTGGAAAGATGGCTGGTAGAGTGTGGCCAGATGTGGGAGAAGAGAGATGTACAGAGAGAGGGAGAGGAAATTTTCAGAGGGAGAAAATTAAACAATTCAATAAGTTTTGTCGTGTGGTGTGGGATGCAAGCCTTTCTCTCTCCCTGTCCTTCACATTCTCTTTGTTAAAGACTGTGTTTTTCATTAGTTTTACTAAGATAGGATTTGCCGTTTTGTTTGGATACTGAGAATGGACCCATGGAAACAGTTACATTTGGGTTATCTCTGACTATCTTTAATGAAGAACATAAATATCGGCCACACTATCTATGCACATGCTATCACCATGCCTTTTTTCTTCTCTGTTCATATATCTAAGTCCTCTTCTTTAAGGTCAATCTCAAATCTCATCTGAAATATACATTTATTGATAGATTCAACCCATAATGAACTGTCCCTTCTTTGTCCTCCTTATGTTCTGATTATCTATAAAAACTAATTTTTGAACTTAGAAACTGTCCAATATGATATATTAGTTATTTTATCAGCATCTGTTATATCCTCAACACAGTTATAAGCTTTTGTGGGGCTGGGATCATACATTCTGTAATTTTTCTCAGTACTTACACTTACTTTTATAAAAAGCACATTCATTCATCTAAACATCATTTATTGAGTGTTAATTAAATGTCTCAACTCAGTAAATATTGTTTGAATAAATGCATGCATTAATGAGGGAGTATGCAATAAGTAGCCTAATGTACCGCCCAATGTGAAAAAACCAAAAACATAAACACAAAAGCAAGCCAAAAAGTGGACCAGGACTTTCTGTAAAATATCCTGCTTTTTGTTGGATGAGGCCATGAAAATCAAGATGCTCCTGAAAGGTCTTAAGAGCTGACCAAGAATAGTAAACAAATGAAATTCTCTCAGGCTTATTCAACCCTATCACTGGACACATTTATACCTCTCAGGAATGTTATTAAAATAAGAGATTAATAAAGCTTTTATAGATGAGTTGATAAACCTGTAAATATTTAAATCTTCATTTCCTCCTAGGTTTCTCTATTTTGGGTTTCAAAAGATTTCAAGAAACCACAGGATAATTAAAAAATTAGACATTATCTTTCTTACCTTCATGTTTTTTGATGGCAAACACCGTTTTATTTTCTCCATAGTGCCGCCCAATTTCCACCAGTACAGTTCTTAAGTGAATTTTGCTTTGGATGGTGGGATATATAAGATGTAAATGAATTGTTTGTATATGTTTTAGAATTCTTCAAAAGGGCCTGGCCATGGAAATGCATTGAATATTACGTAAATAACTAAAGTAACTTCCTCAGAATTATTATTCTTTTCTGGTTAGGATACTCTCTGCTCTGGTTTGTTAAAATTTCCCTCTAGAGTGGTTTTAATTTTGTTTCTGATAGGGTCCTAGGATTTATTGCCACACCCATCCTGCATCTGTTTTTCTTTGAATTACTCTCCTTGCAGTTTCTGATTCCTACAGGGCCTTCCAGGTTAGTGACAACCTGGCCATCACAACTCTGGGAAGGACAGGCCTACTTTTCAGAGGTGTTGATGTTTTCTGTACCTGAAGGTTTTCAAGAGATATCAGTCTTCCTCACCACCTCCCTTGGCCCTCTTAATGGACTAAGCAGTTCCTCATGAAATTTCTGTAGGATATCTGTACTAACTTCTCAATATTGTTCCATCCTGAGTCTAAATTCCTGGCCTCAAGGTAATGTTGGATTTCTAGCTCCAGCCCCTATTTACATAAGGCCTATACTAAGGAACGGAACCCATACACATCAGTCTGCTCTTATTTCTCTGGATTTAATTTCTCTGTTACTTTCTGAAACATGCAGGTGTTCCTTTCTTTCTTTTAATCTCAGCTATGTGCTTTTAACTTTTTCAAAATTGACCCAGAATTTACATGTGTCTCCAATAAGAGTACATTAAATTGAGCTTAGTCTGCTCTTCTACTGGCATATTTGATATCCAAATAATTTGCTACTTAACTGGATTCAGTTACCTGTATTTTCAGGCACCTAAAACTCACCATGTTCCAAATTTCCCCTTTTATTGTTAGTAATTTTCTTGGGAATCTGGATATCATTAGACAGAATAAAGTTAGTGAGTGGCCCAGGAATGCCTGAAATTTTGTTTGTCAGAGTGGCCAGGGAAAGTTAAGCAAAGAAGAAAACCAAATGAAAAGCAGAATCACATTATTATGGCTGAGACAAGATTCCATGCAGAGCTCTCTGTGGAGCTGGGTTGGGTCATAACTTATGCCAGAGCTCTAGGAGGGGTTGACACCATCTCATGCCAAGCTCTCAGTTCTGGGCTAATGTCAACTCTGGTCCACTCTATGGAGTGGAAACTTTGGAGGAATGGCCAATGTGTTCCACGGTGTAGGAAGAGGGAAATTGTGAATGTTACTTTCTAAATTGTGGAGGAACTAACCACTGTAGATGTGCCTTGAACTATGGTGTTTAATTTGACCAGTCAGATCAATGGCTTTCCCCTTGAATGAAATGCTGCTACGTATATGAGCAGAAAAACAAAACTGGTGTAAGGAATAGATAACTAGTGGGAAGCAGCCGCATAGCACAGGGAGATCAGCTCTGTGCTTTGTGACCACCTAGAGGGGTGAGATAGGGAGGGTGGGAGGGAGGGAGGTCCAAGAGGGAAGAGATATTGGGACATATGTATATGTATAACTGATTTACTTTGTTATAAAGCAGAAACTAACACACCATTGTAAAGCAATTATACTCCAATAAAGATGTTAAAAAAAAAAAACTAGTATAAGGAGATGGAGAGACTGGGAGTCTTATTTTCCCAGCAATTAAATTTTCCTCGACCATGACCTTCCCTTTGAGTCTCCTAGACCTTGGGGATGATGGCAACCCCATCTTCACTAGAACCTCTATAGTTAACTTTGATTTTTCCCACTCCGTCTATCCATCCCATGTATGCAGTCAGACATTTGATCTTGGACTTTTACTGACAAAATATCCTTGAATATAACCATTTCTTTTCACTCCCACTGCTACTGCTTTTGTCACTGCCTTAACTAGGGCTTTATCTTTAAGTCCTTTATATAAATATATAAATAAAATATACAAATAAATAAAATATAATATTAATTCTGATGATTTTAAAGTCTTTTCTTGATAAAGACTTTTCCTGATAAAGATACACAATATCTTATATAACTATTTTTGTATTATCTGTTCCTTTCTTAGAATTTTAGTCATATGATTCTATCTCTTGGTATGTCTAGAACTTTTTGATTGAATGCTGACTATTTTATTTGGCTTTTTTAATTTTTCTCAGTGGAAATGTTGTTTTGCTTCCAAATATTTTACTCTACCTGGAAGTAGCAAATCTTCAAATTACAATTTTTTAAATGCTTTCAAATATCAATACTATAGGTGTCACAAAATCTAGAAAAATGACATTTGAAAATTAACTACTGCCAGATGTGTCTCTATAAAACTTTTTCCCCACTCTTGTAGCTATATATTCTTTAACTGCCTCCTCATATGACAGTTTATGTGTTTTAGAAATAAAATTTTCAGAAATAAACTTTGTAGTTTATAGACATAGATTTCTTTTAACATGGTTGATTAGAGTTTGCTTTTAGTTATTAATAGTTTAGAAAAGTTTATTTCAGCGTCACAATTTATTATTGATAATGTCACATTAATTTTCATTGTTAACTTTGAGAAAACCTCTATGGATTACTTCCTCATAAATATTTACTCTTATAAATGCATTACTGATTTCAGTACTGCTATAGGATTGTGCATTACAGGAATTCTGATAAAATACTCATTCACACCATTCCATTACACACATTATTGATGGGGTCTATTCTTTTATTCATTTATTCATTCATTCATTTATTTATTTATTTATTTATGACTGTGTTGTGTCTTCGTTGCTGTGCGCAGGCTTTCTCTAGTTGCAGCGACTGGGGGATACTCTTTGTTGCGGTGTGCAGGCTTCTTATTGCGGTGGCTTCTCTTGTTGCAGAGCACGGGCTCTAGGCACGCAAGCTTCAGTAGTTGTGGCTCGCAGGCTCAGTAGTTCTGGCTCACGGGCTCTAGAGCACAGGCTCCATAGTTGTGGCACATGGTCTTAGTTGCTCCGCAGCATGTGGGATCTTCCCGGACCAGGGCTCGAACCCGTGTCCCCTGAATTGGCAGGTGGCTTCCTAACCACTGTGCCATCAGGGAAGCCCCTGGAGTATATTGTTTTTTGGTTTTTTCTTTTTTTTTTTTTGGTTTTGCAGTATGCTGGCCTCTCACTGTTGTGGCCTCTCCCCGTTGCGGGGCACAGGCTCCGGACATGCAGGATCAGTGGCCATGGCTCATGGGCCTAGCCGCTACACGGCATTTGGGATCTTCCCGGAACGAGGCATGAACCCGTGTCCCCTGCATCGGCAGGCAGACTCTCAACCACTGCACCACCAGGGAAGCCCTGGAGTATATTCTTGACAGAAGGAAATGTCCGTTTTGACTAAGCATTGAAGAAAACTGAATCTTTGACTTATCTTTCACATGCCTGATGATTGAAATAATTTTCCACAGAATAACTTCTGGTTTTATACTTTTCAGTTCTTTTTTTCTTCTTCAAATGCACATGCTTTGAGAGCTGTGAAGTGCAAGACATGGCTATATTGTAAGGTGGTTTTTGTCCTTACGCTTCTGTGTCTTGTGCTAGTTAAGTCAGTAGAGTAGTCAGTAAGAGTACTGGAAGTTATTCCTGTAATGGGATATTATATAGTCAATTACATATGGTGGTGTCTGAAAATCACATAATAGCCTCACTTAAAACATCTCCTTAGCCAGGTTTCAAAAAAGCCTGTGACCAATCCAATATGATCCAACATAGCAGACTATGATAGAAGGAAAATTGGCAAAGAAATAGACGCTGGTCTTACCTGATGGAAGTTAAAATATCTCACTTTTGACAATTTTGCAAAAACCTATAATTACATGAACTAATTTCTAGGGTTCTTCGTAGGACCTAAAAAGGAACCCATAGAGTTGTGGAACAACAATAGAAGCTACTGTGATGAGAAGCCCCGGCACCACAACAAAGAGTAGCCCCTGCTCACCTCAACTAGAGAAAGCCTGCACGCAGCACTGAAGACCCAATGCAGCCAAAATAAAAATAAATAAATAAAAATAAATAAATTTATCTTATAAAAAGTAATACTCAGGTTTGAGTCATGAGAAATTTATGAGGAGAAATTAGCTAATGTTTTCAGAACTTTTAAAATATCAAACTCGGTCTCTAAGATTTTAGCATCATATACAACATCGGTTACTTATTAGTGGTTTCGGAAGGCCAATTTAAAATTTTCTCATCTTACTGTATTGAAATTCATGGGCCTAATGTTTTCCACGTTGACTATATGAATGATGAAGAAAAGTCAATCATGTATTTCATTTCCAACTGGACAGAAAACAATATTTTAAAAAGTGTTTGGACTACTGACTTGATTTCTTGTAAGGCAAATGGATAGGTAATTTTTATTCCCTGATTAGGAGAAAAATGGTGGAAGAGGGCAGGGTTAAGAATTAAGATTTCAAGAGCATGAGAGGTAGATGGCCAACCAGAGTTCCTAAGGTTCGGTGCCTGTAACTGTTGCTGCCGCTTAAGCCTGCCAAAGCAGTGGTACGGCTGCTGCGCTTGTGTTTGCTCCCTCTAGAAACATTCTTGCCAGTAGTGGCGGCAGCGGGACTCAATTACCCCCTTTTTTCACTCTCTCCAGAAGCTCCAGATGGCGTCTTCTGTGGGCAACGTGGCCGACAGCACAGAACCAACGAAACGTATGCTTTCCTTCCAAGGGTTAGCTGAGTTGGCACATCGAGAATATCAGGCAGGAGATTTTGAGACAGCTGAGAGACACTGCATGCAGCTCTGGAGACAAGAGCCAGGCAATACTGGTGTACTTTTATTACTTTCATCTCTACACTTCCAGTGTCGAAGGCTGGACAGATCTGCCCACTTTAGTACTCTGGCAATTAAACAGAACCCTCTTCTGGCAGAAGCCTATTCGAATTTGGGGAATGTGTACAAGGAAAGAGGACAGTTGCAGGAAGCAACTGAGCATTACCGGCATGCATTGCGTCTCAAACCAGATTTCATCGATGGTTATATTAACCTGGCAGCTGCATTGGTAGCAGCAGGTGACATGGAAGGGGCAGTACAAGCTTACGTCTCTGCTCTTCAGTACAATCCTTATTTGTACTGTGTTCGCAGTGACCTGGGGAACCTGCTCAAAGCCCTGGGTGGCTTAGAAGAAGCCAAGGCATGTTATTTGAAAGCAATTGAGACGCAACCGAACTTCGCAGTAGCTTGGAGTAATCTTGGCTGTGTTTTCAATGCGCAAGGGGAGATTTGGCTTGCAATTCATCACTTTGAAAAGGCTGTCACCCTTGACCCCAATTTTCTGGATGCTTATATCAATTTAGGAAATGTCTTGAATGAGGCACGGATTTTTGACAGAGCTGTGGCAGCTTACCTTCGTGCCCTAAGCTTGAGTCCAAATCATGCAGTGGTACATGGCAACCTGGCTTGTGTATACTATGAGCAAGGCCTGATGGATCTGGCAATAGACACCTACAGGCGAGCTATTGAATTGCAACCACATTTCCCTGATGCTTACTGCAACCTAGGAAACGCTCTCAAAGAGAAGGGCAGTGTTGCTGAAGCAGAAGATTGTTATCATACAGCTCTCTGGCTGTGTCCCACCCATGCAGACTCTCTGAATAACCTAGCCAATATCAAAGGAGAACAGGGGAACAGTGAAGAGGCAGTTCGCTTGTATCGTAAAGCATTAGAGCTCTGCCCAGACTTTGCTGATGCCCATTCAAATTTAGCAAGTGTATTGAAGCAGCAGGGAAAACTGCACGAAGCTCTGATGCATTATAAGGAGGCTATTCGAATCAGTCCTACCTTTGCTGATGCCTACTGTAATATGGGAAACACCCTATGGGAGATGCAGGATGTTCAGGGAGCCTTGCAGTGTTATACTTGTGCCGTTCAGATCAGCCCTGCATTTGCGGATGCCCACAGCAATCTGGCTTCCATTCACCACGATTCAGGGAATATTCCAGAAGCAATTGCTTCTTATCGCACTGTACTGAAGCTTCAACCTGACTTTCCTGACGCTTATTGTAATTTGGCTCATTGCCTGCAGGTTGTCTGTGATTGGACAGACTATGATGAGCGAATGAAGAAGTTGGTCAGCATTGTGGCTGACCAGTTGGAGAAGAATAGGTTGCCTTCTGTGCAGCCTCATCATAGTATGCTCTATCCTCTTTCTCATGGCTTCAGGAAGGCTATTGCTGAGAGGCATGGGAACCTCTGCTTGACTAATATAGGTGTCCTTCATAAACCACCGTATGAACATCCAAAAGACTTGAAGCTCAGTGATGGTCGACTGCGTGTAGGATACGTGAGTTCTGACTTTGGGAATCATCCTACTTCTCATCTTATGCAGTCTATTCCAGGCATGCACAATCCTGATAAATTTGAGATATTCTGTTATGCCCTGAGCCCACATGATGGCACAAACTTCCGAGCGAAGGTGATGGCAGAAGCCAATCATTTCATTGATCTTTCTCAGATTCCATGCAATGGGAAAGCAGCTGATCGCATCCATCAAGATGGTATACACATCCTTGTAAATCTGAATGGTTATACCAGGGGTGCTCGAAATGAACTCTTTGCTCTCAGGCCAGCTCCTATTCAGGCAATGTGGCTGGGGTACCCTGGGACTAGTGGTGCACTTTTCATGGATTATATCATCACTGATCAGGAAACTTCACCTGCTGAAGTTGCTGAGCAGTATTCTGAGAAACTGGCTTATATGCCCCATACTTTCTTTATTGGTGATCATGCTAATATGTTCCCTCACCTGAAGAAAAAAGCCGTCATCGATTTTAAGTCCAATGGGCACATTTATGACAATCGGATTGTGCTGAATGGCATCGACCTCCAAGCGTTTCTTGATAGTCTATCAGATGTGCAAATAGTCAAGATGCAATGTCCTGATGGAGAAGACAACGCAGACAGCAGTAATACAACTCTTAATATGCCTGTCATTCCTATGAATACTGTTGCAGAAGCAGTTATTGAAATGATTAACAGAGGACAAATTCAGGTTACAATTAATGGATTCAGTATTAGCAATGGACTGGCAACTACCCTGATCAACACTAAGGCTGCCACTGGAGAGGAGGTTCCCCGTACCATTATTGTAACCACACGTTCTCAGTACGGGTTACCGGAAGATGCCATTGTGTACTGTAACTTTAATCAGTTATACAAACTTGACCCATCTACTTTGCAGATGTGGGCAAATATTCTGAAGCGTGTTCCCAATAGTGTACTGTGGCTGTTGCGTTTTCCAGCAGCAGGAGAAGCTAATATTCAACAGTACGCACAAAATATGGGCCTTCCCCCGAACCGTATCATTTTTTCCCCTGTTGCTCCTAAAGAGGAACATGTTCGGAGAGGCCAGCTGGCTGATGTCTGCTTGGACACTCCACTCTGTAATGGACACACCACAGGGATGGACGTCCTTTGGGCAGGGACCCCCATGGTGACTCTGCCAGGAGAGACTCTTGCTTCCCGAGTTGCAGCTTCCCAGCTCACTTGTTTAGGCTGTCTTGAGCTGATTGCTAAAAATAGACAAGAATATGAAGAGATAGCTGTGAAACTGGGAACTGATGTAGAATACCTGAAGAAAATTCGTGGCAAAGTCTGGAAGCAGAGAACATCTAGCCCTCTGTTCAACACCAAACAATACACGATGGAACTAGAGCGGCTCTATCTACAGATGTGGGAGCATTATGCAGCTGGCAACAAACCTGATCACATGATTAAGCCTGTTGAAGTCACTGAGTCGGCCTAAATAATGACTGTGTGCCCAGGAGAATTACCCCTGTAGCTGAGCCTCAGCCTTCTGGGGGAAAGGGAACTACTTTTTCAATATCATGTTGCAGATGGGTGACACACAATGATAAGAAATAGCACAGCCAGACTTGCTTCCTGCATGATCATGACAGGGAGAGACACAAGAGATGGGAAACTGCTGTTCCACAAGGAGATTCCATCGAATTTTGCCGCAGCCAGGTGTCTGGAAGGTCTGGAAGGTAAGTCTGGAAGGTCTGATCTCCCTTGGTCTTCCAGGGGATGGATGGTTAGTGTGGAAGGGAGATAGAGATTGCCCAGCCGTTTTGTGATTATCATGGATGGATTGAGTCTTCTGAATTAATTTTTTTCTTTCTATTTTGGGTATTGGAGCTTTTAAAAGTGTTTGGTTTCAGGTATTTTTATTCATGTGAAGTGTATATGATTCTATTGAGATCAGGTGTTAAGCTGAAATATTCCTTGTTTTAGTTTCTGAACTCTACAGATAAATGGGGACTTTGCTGGTGTAGTCTTTTTCTAGGTTTTATAAACCGCTTGAGCCTGTATCAGTCATTCTAGTGTCTGACATAACGTTTGGAACTCTCAGTGCTTTGTTGGTTTGTAGATGATGGCTTCAATTCTTTTTCTGGTCCGTTTCCTTCTTCCCTTCCCCCCACTTTAAAAATTCTCCTGTAACTTGGCTAACAAAAAACCAAGTCTGATTCAAAACCTCCCAGAGTGTTTCTCTTAAACACATCATCTGGTGCCAAATGAAGATTCTTAGGAGTGCTTATTAATTATGAAGGGCACAGTTGTGGTACTGTCACTGATGATAATAATAATGGATTTTTGGCCTAGAGTTTTGTCCTATTTCACCAGTGTTTTACTGTTGACTGCCCCTCTATGCTGCTTCCAGAAGTGATAGTGTGTGATAAGATGTTTACTTTCATTTCTAAAGTTTGTTTTGTTTTAGGTGAGTCCTGTTCTTCCTTTTTCTTTCAGCAGAAATGAAATTCCAGGTAAGTATAAGTATTCAAATATTTGATCAGTAATTCACAGTTATCTCCAGTACATTAAATAACTTTCATCAAAAAATATGTTATAGGTAAAAAGCTCTGAAGGACCAGCTATGTATATGATAATTATGTTTCAGGCCTTCTAGGGTATTATATATAATAACTTGTCTTCTGGTCGTGGTCTTGAAGTCTTTATGGATCCAGCCTCAGTAGTAGCGAACTGCACTGCTACTTGGTTTGGAGTACAAATTAGACTTTAACCCTCCTGGAGGTAGAGTTTTTGGTATTGAAAACCATAGGAATGAAATTATTGTATTTCAACAAAGGATCGAGGGCTTGAGGCTTAAACAAGCCAACATATGTGTGGGAAGCAGTCAGCCTTGAGAGCACCTTCGGACATGCCAGGCATGCCGCTGCTGCTCGAAGGGACTGTCCCTACTTGTTCCCCTCCTTGTTCCATTCCATGGGAGATAAATCACCAGGGCCCAGAAATCAGAAAGAAAGTAAAATGAGACAAGCAAAGCTGTCTCCCCCCTGCACATGCAGGTTATTTTGGATGATTCTGGGTTTATGGGTTTTCTCCCAGGGAAGTTAACCTTGAGCCGAGACAGTCATTAGATAATGTAAACCACCGTCTGGCAACCTTCCCTTTTCTAGTCTATATAATCTGCACCTGTAGCATAATAAAACTTACCTTGCAACCATCAGTTGTCTTGGTCCTTCTGACCCCATTCGTTGGTGCTACTTCAGTTCCTTACCCCGTCCCTTCTGACCCTGGGCGGTGAAATCCTCTTTCTGAGGCTGGTCCATGGCAAGTGGCGCCCGAACAGGGACCTGAAGCGTGAAGGCAATTAAAAGGAAAAGAAAGTGCAGGTAAGAGAACCCTTATGCAAAATATGTGTGGCCACGAGTAAAAGTGAAACTAATAGAGGCATAAGGCAACAGTCAGAAGTAAAAGAAGATGGGGCAAAAGGGCTCAAAGGAGCGTGAATTATTTGCTCAGGTTTTACTTTCCATGCTTATAGCTCGGGGTAATAAAGTTTCTACCTCACAGTTGACTGAATTTTTGCAGCATATCCATGATGTATCTCCCTGGTTTCCTGATGGCGGCTCTGTGACACAGAAATCTGGCAGAAAGTTGGAGAAGATTTAAAAACTTATTATGAGTCTCGAGGGCCTACTCATACTGCTGTTGTTACATTTAGTTTGTGGAATCTGATAAAAATATGTTTAGGTTCTTCTCATGATAGTGTTGATTTGAATGTAAAGTCAGAAAAACATAAGCCTTTGACAGAAGACAAGACTGTATTATCAGCTACTGTGTCGCCACTTCGTAAACCGAAAGAGCTAATTAATTTAAATATTTCAGATGAAGAGGAACATTTTAACTTAACCAATGAGGCTTTTAAACATAAAAGAGAGAGGAAAAAAAACATAAAAGAGAGAATCGTCCTGAGGATGATTTTCTAATGGCTATGATAGATAAGTCAGTGAAAAAGCTGCACATTAGTAAGGACTGTCTTCCTCAAAAATCTACATCTGTAAAAATGCTCAGTCTCTTGCAACGTGCTGTATAAGCAGCAATAAAACGAGGAGAAGATCCTATTTTCTGTTGTCCTGTCATAGAAAGACCTGATCCTAATCATCCTCAACAGGCTATTAGGGAGCATCAGGCTCTTCCTTTTAAAGTTTTGAAAGATTTAAAATCTGCTTGTGCTCAGTATGGGCCCACTGCTCCTTTTACTACTGCTATGGTTGACACTATTGCAGGAGAAGCTCTTTCCCCCGCTGATTGGAAGTCTATTGCACGAGCTTGTTTAAATGGTGGAGATTATTTAATATGAAAGTTTGATTTTTATGAACGGGCTGCTGAAGAAGCAGAAAAGAATGCTACCCATGATATTCCAGTGGATTATCATATGCTGATTGGGGAAGGACCATATATTTCTTTACAAGATCAATTAACTTATACCTTTGTTGCTTATCCTCAAATAAATCATTTGGCATTACAAGGCTGGAGGAAATTACCTTCTACACACAAAACTGAGGATCTTTCAAAAATGAGACAGGGACCTGATGAACCATATGCTGATTTTGTAGATAGATTGTTACAGGCGGTGGGGAGACTCATTGTGGATGGACTCACTGGTACAATTGTAGTTAAGCAACTTGCTTTTGAAAACGCTAATAATGCATGTCAGGCTGCGATTCGACCTTGGAGAAAACGGGGAACACTGGAGGATTATATTCGCCTTTGTGCAGACATTGGGCCTGCTTATATACAGGGTGCTGCTAGGGCTGCAGCATTAACTAAAGTGGGGTTTAAAAACAATCAAAAGAGAACAAAGACTAGTTTTCAATGTGGAAAGGCAGGTCATTTTGCTGGAGAATGTGGATCTTTTCATTGTAACCCTGCTCCTTCCTTCCCTACTCAAAAACCTCCAGATGGTCCGAAAATCCCTGGTTTATGCCCTAAATGCAATAGGGGAAAACGTTGGGCACGAGATTGTCGCTCAGTGGCCCACAGGGATGGGACACCACTGTCGGGAAACTCCTCCCGGGGCCTTCCCGGCCCCAACAAATAATAGGGGCAACGTCTGTGTATCCTCCTCAAACTATCAATCAGACATTAACCAAAACCAAAAACATACAATATCTTCGCTCTCCAGAGCAACAGCAGGAAGCACAGGACTGGACCTCAGTACCTCCGCCCGATATGTATTAACTCCTGCAATGGGTCCTCAGGCCCTCTCTCTGGGCATCTATGGACCTTTACCCAAGGGTTTGATTGGACTATTATTGGGAAGAAGTAGTGTCGCCATGAAGGGTTTAACTATTATGCCAGGACTCATAGACTCTGAGTACGAAGGAGAAATAAAAATCATGGCACAAACTATTAAAAATATAATAACGATTTCTCCTGGTGATAAAATTGCACAATTGCTACTTTTGCCCTTTGTACCTCATGGACAAATTTTACAACATCAAAAGAGAGAAACAAAGGCTTTTGGATCATCTAGTGCTGCCTACTGGATTCAGAAGATAGGGAAAGAACGTCCAGAAATGAAATGAACCATGAATGGAAAGGTTTGTTCAGGTTTGTTAGACACTGGAGCTGATGTCTCTGTTATGACGCAGATGCACTGGCCTAAACATTGGCCCGTTAGTCCTATTATTACAGAACTTCAAGGAATAGGACAGAGTTCTCCTATGCAAAGTAGTCAGTTATTATTATGGCAAGATAGTGAGGGCCATTCAGGATACTTCCAGCCTTATGTTTTGCCTGGGCTGCCTTTAAACCTCTTGGGCCAAGATATATTAAAAGAAATGGGAGTATTACTTTATAGTCCAAATTCTCACATCTCTAATATGGTGTTGGATCAAGGATTTCTTCCCACAAAAGGGCTGGGAACAAATCAAAAAGGAACTGTCTATCCTATTGATGTGAAAATAAAAAGTGATAGACAAGGTTTGGGTTTTTCTTAGGGGCCTTGGATTCTCCTCCACTCACTGCTGGTCCAATTACTTGGCTGAGTGATGACCCTGTATGGGTGGACCAATGGCCCCTCACAAAGGAGAAATTAGAAGCTGCAGAACAATTAGTACTGGAACAATTCGGGCATTTAGAAATTTCCAATAGTCCTTGGAATACTCCTATTTTTATTATCAAGAAAAAGTCTGGAAAATAGAGGTTATTACAGGGTCTAAGAGCTGTTAATAAAACTATGCTAATAATGGGAGCTCTTCAACTAGGCCTACCCTCTCCAACAGCCATACCACACAATTATCATCTTTTAGTTATAGATTTAAAGATTGTTTTTTCACTATTCCTTTGTTTCCTGAAGATAGAAAACATTTTGCTTTTAGCTTGCCTTCCTTAATTTAAGGAACCCATGAGGAGATTTCAATGGAAAGTATTGCCTCAGGGCATGGCAAATAGTCCTACATTATGCCAAATATATGTGGCTCAGGCCTTAACTCCTGTGAGAAAAAGGTTTCCAGCGTTATATCTCATACATTATATGGATGATATACTTTTAGCCACTGATAATATTTCTTGATTAGAGACTGCTTCTCAATTTTTACAACAATCCTTACAATCATTTAGCTTGGTCATTGCCTCAGAAAAAATTCAAAGACAATCTCCATTTTTCTATTTGGGAAAATATATTGATAACTCTACCATTAGGCCTCAAAAACTGCAAATTCGAGTTGATAATTTAAAAACATTAAATGATTTTCAAAAATTACTTGGAGATATTAATTGGCTAAGGCCTTCCTTAGAACTTACTACTGCTCAGTTAGAGCCTTTATTTGATATTCTTAAAGGTGACTCAGATCCTTCTACTTCACGATCTATGACTCCAAAGGATTTCAAGCTTTCCAAATAGTTAATAGAGCTATCAGCTCTGCACAATTAACTCGAATACATACTCACCTGCCAATGTCTTTAGTTGTTTGTCCAACACCTCATGTGCCTACTGCCATCTTATGGCAAACTGTTGGAATTATTGAATGGATTCATATGAAAACTCCATCCTCTAAAGTTATTAACCCTTATTATGAACTTATTATTAAGTTAATAATGCAAGGTAGAACTAGATGCTTACAACTTATAGGTATAGAACCTTCTCAAATTATTATCCCTTATTCAGTTAGTCAACAAAATTGGCTTTTTCAACATAGTAATGAATGGGGTCTTGTTCTTGCAGGATTTTCAGGTACCTTGGAATGCCATTAGCCTGCTGATAAATTGATCCAATTCAGCAAACTTAACTCTTATATCTTTCCTTCTATAATTAGGCAACAGCCTATTCCTCATGTACCTTTGGTTTTTTACAGACGGTTCTTCTTCAGGAGTGGCTACTGTAATCATTGACGATGGAACAAAACTCATTAAACAAACTTCCTTGACTTCAGCTCAACGTGTTGAACTGTATGCTGTCATTATGGCTTTTAAACACTTGCCTTCTATATCTTTTAATTTGTTTTCTGATAGTAAATATCTTATTAGCTTATTATTTCTTCTGGAGACTGCGACCAGAGGATATATTAATGACCCTGAATTATCATCGTATTTTCGTTTGCTTCAACAGCTTATTCGTTCCCACGATGGTCCTGTTGCAGCTCTGCATATCCGTGCTCATTCTAACTTGTCTGGTCCATTGTCTAAAATGAATGCGACTGCAGATGTTTTAACTCGATCTAAACGTGATCTTTATCCTGTGCATTTTCCTCCCAAAAATAAAGTTAAAGTTACTCTTCCTCCTCAATCTCTTTTCCCTAAAGCAGGACATATCCCAATTTACCGTCCTCCTCCTTTCCGTTCGTCATACTGTCAAGAATGGCTAAGGTATTGTATTCATTATCTTCATACTGTTGATACTCATGGTCCATGTCCTGGACACCCTCATATTATGGTAAGTTATGATCAAACTGCTTCACGAGCAGCACAACAATCGCATGCTTTACACCATCAGTCGGCGGCTACATTACGCAAACAATTTTCCCTTCCTCGTGAAGCCGCCCGACAAATTGTTAAGCAATGCCCACAGTGCTTACCTCACCTTCCTGTTCCACATTATGGTGTTAATCCTCGTGGATTATTACCTAGTCATTTATGGCAAATGGATGTTACTCATATCCCGTCTTTTGGGAAATTACAGTTTGTTCATGTCACTATTGATACTTATTCTGGTTTCCTCTGTGCTACAGCACAGACCCGAGAAGCTACTAAACATGTTATCACTCATTTATTACACTGTTTTGCTTTCATGAACCTTCCCAAAATTATTAAAACAGACAATGGGCCCACTTACACTAGTGTTGCTTTTGCAACATTTTGTAATTCATTACAAATTACCAATATTACAGGCATTCCATGTAACCCTCAAGGACAAGGTATTATACAACGTGCAAATAGATCTTTAAAGCTAACTATTGAAAAAATAAAAATGGGGGAATTATATAGAACAACACTACATAACCTTATAAATCATGCTCTGTTTATTTTAAATTTTCTCACTGTTGACAGGGGAAAGGTTGGTGGCTGAGCCAAGATTGGCCTTTCAATCTCTGGAGGTCCTCGGGAAAGATCTGCTAACCAGCCCTTGGCGTGGTCCTGATCCTGTGTTGATTTGGGAACGTGGTCACGTGTGTATATTTCCCAGATCAGCTCCTGGACCTCTCTGGCTTCCTGAGCGCTTGCTTAGTCAAGCAAATAGATGGCTCGCCACAGCTCACAACTAGTTCAGAAGATGAAGAAGCTCTGCATCTCTCCCGAAAATTTGACAGTGTTGATTCAGAAAAAGAAGAAGAAGAGGAGACCACTTGCCAGGACGACTCAAAGGAGTGATGTTCCAACTTGGGGACAAATTAAACAATTGGTTTCATGAGCTCAAGAGTTAGTGAAACAACAGAATAATCCTGTTACACCTGTGACTTTATTTTTGGCTATGTTGGCAACCATTTCATGTGTTCCCTCTGTTAATGCAGCAACTTACTGGGCCTATGTACCTGATCCTCCACTATTAAAACCCATATCTTGGTCTGAAGCAGAGTTTCCTGTATTTTACAATGATACTGTTTATGGGCCTCTTATTGGGAATATAAAACAAATCGATATGTCTATAAATTATACTAACTGGTTTAGTACCTATCCTGTCTGTCTTAGCCCATTGAATCTGGAAACTGGATGTGTAAAGGCTATTAGTTATGAGCATACAGATGTTTATGAGGGAACGGATCAATCGATTAGTTTGTCAGGCTCTCCATGCATCCTTCATTTTACAGGAACCAACATTACTCTTACATGCCCGGCTACCAGCCGGCGAGAGGATCTTAAGGATACAATCATTTGCTATAAAAATGGGCAACCTATTAATATTAGAGGTCAAATCTCATACGCCTCACCACTTAGGGATTCCGCTATTACTATAGCCAAGGTTACAGGTGAAGATTCAGGAAATTATTTGTGTATGAAGTGTTTACTTGGAGGACAAGGGATACTTATGGCTGGACATATGGTTACTATTCTTAAGAGAAAAATCAAAAAATCAATTTCCTCCTTTTATGACCATTAACTTTCCTGGATCCAATTTTGAATGTTGCAATGCATCTTGGAATAATAACCAAATATGGTGTACTATAGATTATACCAAGGGGTAAATTCTTATCTCTTGTATTCCCGTCATAGATAGGTTTATCGCATTTCAAAAGAACTGGGGTATATGGAAACTAGCTCTAACTTATTCCAGTACACCTGTTATAACTTGTGTCGCTCCTCCATATACACTTTTGATTGGTTCTATTAACATTGGTAATTCTTCCAAAGGAGGATATAATATTAGCTGTGTTCATTGTATTTTTACAGTTGTATGTTCCCTTCTGCAGGAACACAATCTGTGCTTATACTAAAGTAACCCATATATGTTATGGTGCCTGTACATCTGAGAGAACCTTGGTAGGAAGATACTGGAGTACAGGCATGGGTGGAACTCTCTAAAGCCTTGCAGAGAAGGAGACGCTTTATTGGGTGGCTAATAGTAAGTTGACTTGCCTTGGCTGCTCTGTCTGCTACCGCGGCTACTGCCCGTCTTGCTCTTTCACAGAGTATTAATCATGCTCACTTTGCTAATCAATTATCTCAAAATACCAGTCTTGCTTTATCTTTACAAAGTCACATAGATTTACAGATGAATAACAAGTTAGATGAATTTAAAAACGCAATTTGGGGGATTGGAGATCAGATGGCAGCATTAAAATTGAGGATGCGTGTAGCTTGTCATGAAAAGTATACATGGATTTGTGTTACTCCTTACAAGTACAATGACTGTATTTGGGAATGGGAAAAAGTAAAAATGCATCTGCTGAGTGTTTGGTCAGATAATAATATTAGTCTTGACCTTAAGAAATTAAATGCTGAAATTCAGGATATGCAAAATGCACATCTTGATGATATTTGGCAAGAAGATGTAATTAAAACTTTACTGGACCATTTAAAGTGGTTAAACCCTCAGTCGTGGATTACTGGAGGGTTGTCAGGATTTATTACCCTGGCCATAATTTGCCTATTATTGATAATAATCTTCTCATGTCTGTTTCGTATCCTCACGCAACAATATACTACTCTCGGCACTACGCTTCATGGAATTATTTTGCAGCAAAAATTAAAAAATAAAAAAGGGGGAACTGAGGGAAACAGTCAGCCTTGAGATCAGGCTACGGACATGCCAGGCATGCCGCCGCTGCTCGAAGGGACTGTCCCTACTTGTTCCCCTCCTTGTTCCATTCCATGGGAGATAAATCACCAGGGCCCAGAAATCAGAAAGAATGTAAAATGAGACAAGCAGAGCTGTCTCCCCCCTGCACATGCAGGTTATTTTGGAAGATTCTGGGCTTATGGGTTTTCTCCCAGGGAAGTTAACCTTGAGCCGAGACAGTCTATAGATAATGTAAACCACCATCTGGCAACCTTCCATTTCTAGTCTATATAATCTGCAACCGTAGCATAATAAAACTTGCCTTGCAACCATCAGTTGTCTTGGTCCTTCTGACCCCATTCGTCGGTGCTACTTCAGTTCCTTACCCCGTCCCTTCTGACCCTGGGCGGTGAAATCCTCTTTCTCCGGCTGGTCCGCAGCACATATGAATAGATGTTTTTGTCTTGCTGTACTGCACATATGCTGTCTAGTAACAGATATTTTGTCTGCTAGTAGTGTTGTAGATTATGTCTTTCCAAAGCGCTGAGGCAGTGCACCTATTCTGTAGTTGCAGCTGATGCCTGAATGTATCCTAGCTGACAAATTATTGATTAATAAGAACTTGAATTTCTAAAGATTAGTACTGTTAACCAAATCTGAGCAAGGAGTCTCAAATGTAATTCTTAGCCAGAATTACATGTTAATGAAACATTTAACAGTGTGAATCGAGGAACATCAGTGTAGGGATTTCTTTTCATTTATTTTTTACCTGTTTGAAATATCAGTTAAAGGTTGGCAGCTTGGTTGCAGACGAACGGTCATTTGAAGTTCACCAAACTACTTAATGTGGAATAGGATAACAGACTTCCAACGCCCTCAAGGCTGTGACCTTGCAGCCATTTTACACAGCACATCATCATCCTATAGGGATGAACCTTTCCCTGGCCCGAAAAGTAGCCGCTCTGTTGAAGCTTTGCTTATTGGAACAGGCTTTTGTTTCCAGGTTACATGTCTGTGGAAGACTTAATTCTGAATAGAGATATAGATATTACTGGAAACTAATTGTTTTTCTATTATACTCTGCTTTATCAAAAAAGTAAAACATTTAAATTGGGCTACAAAAATTCAGATGTTGTCTTGCAATCTTTAAACAATAAATGAATGATTTGCCCTTAAAAAAAAGAATTAAGCAGTTAAGCTGTTGGTCCCACATCAGACAAATCACCCTTATACCTCCTGTCAATATTGTTAACAGAGACTGTTATTTTATGAATCCTTATGATCCCGTGATTCTTTCTTTCACGTTTCAGGGCACAGCAGGTGAGAGAGTGGATTTGTTAAACTGGGTGGGTTTATCCTTCTTTTATGCGTTCATTCAATTTTATGTTCATTTACTTAGTATACACATATGGCAATAGAAGCTGCTAAAGCAATCATTGCTATTGTGCAAAACAACAAGGCACAGAAGCAGATGTCTTCTTTCCGAGATTTCTCCCCCCAGGATTATTGTGATTAAAGATACCTTCCCGCAGTTTCCTGGAGAGGACAAGGGGCTACTCGCTGGAGGTTTTTTAATGACTTGGAGAAAGGCTCAAATATGCCCCCATTATGGTAATCCACCCCAAGGGCAAACCACACAAGAATATTATGAATTTATTTTATTTTTCTATCCTTGCAAAGGTAATACTCAGCTCATTAGAATATGAAAACTATACTGTCAAATTTCAGAATTACATGGATGAAGAAAATCACCAAAGTGGCATCATATCATGTGTGTTATAGTTGTATTGACTATATTAACTATGTTGTGTTAACAATGTATTGTATAACTATATATTGAAAAGGCAAGATGCTGTACCTTATTTCAGAGAAAATAATTATGTTGGCAAACCCCAAACTGTACATTGTAGACGGGTCCTAGGAAAAGAAGATTTAATTCATAGTGGACAAGAGGTTAGCTTCTGTTTTCAGCCATGTGCTATTTCAAGAATTAAACATCATGAATAATACAGGATATAAGAGGAATAGTCTAAAGACGGAAAAGCACATTTTGATTAGGAAAGAGAATTTAAGGCTTAAGTCTTTATTTTTTTTTTGAGGAAAACTGCCTTATTACTATGAGATAAGAAAATTGTTTCCTTCTTTTCTTCCTTGCTTTCTTCTTCTTCTTCTTTTCTTTAACCTTTTTTACTTTGGATATTTGGATATTTGACCTCTAAGCTGAGATGACTGGAAATGCCTCCTCTGGGCACTAAATGCTGACACCTCCGGATAAGAGGGAAGCTGCAAAGTAGAAGAATTGAAGGTCAGTATGTTGATGTTGGTCTCAAGCACATTGATGTACATTTGTGTATTGGGGAAGGGGAGTGAAGCTTGAGAGTGGGCCAGTGGGGAGGGGTAAATATTTTGTGATGCTGTCTACCTATGGGCTTATAAAGTTTACAGCTGCATTAGGAGGACAAGCACTACCATTCGCATGAAAAGTAGGGCAGACGTCAGTTGCAAAAGCTTCTAGCCATACACATAGGGAAATACATAAATGATACACCTTATTGCATTCACCCATTCACCCTCCCCTGTTCACGCTAATTGGAAATTTCTATCCATTTCAGAAAAGTAACACAACTATCCATCATTTTCCCTGGCACGAATCTTCCAGGAGGAAGAAAATGGAACACGCCTAGCAGCAGAGCTCACGCACTAGCCCATGTGTCTTAGATTTAATATCTGATCACTAGCTGGATTGAAGCCAAGAGGTGGTTCACAAAGTTGCTGCATATTAGAATCACCTGGGGAACTCTGAGCCCTCCCTGTGCCCAGGCTCCTCCCTAGACCTACTGAATCAAAATCTCTGGGGCTGGGACCCAGACACCAAAGTTTCTCTTAAAAGCTCTTTAGGGGAAGGGATATGGGAACAGATGTATATGTATAACTGATTCAGTTTGTTATAAAGCAGAAACAATTTTAAAAAATATTTAATACTAAAAAAAAAAAAAAGAGCTCTTTAGGTAATTCATACGAGCAGCAAAGCTTGAGAACCAGCCCAATAACGGGAACAAACATATTTCACACAGATAAAGTGGGGCAATTCATATGTTAAAAGAACATGAATATATATATATATATATATATATATATATATATATATATATTTCTTTTTTTCTCTTTATTCTGTTTGTGTTTCAAATAGTCTTTTTTTTTCCTTCTGCAAAAAGCGTTATTGTTTCCATTTGGTCCAAGGCTTGGGAGAGGGCTCCAGGGTGGTTACAAAGCTGCCTAGTGGCTGCAGAGCTGGGCTTCAGGCAGAAGCTCTGACGCCAGAGGGGCTCCTCAGAGGCCGCTGGACTTCAGAGACTCCTGTTTGTGCTCGAGCGTGAGCCTTTCGAAAAGATACTCGCCCAGCACAGCCTGCGGACCAGCCAGCCTGCGGAGGTTGGTCAGGTGGTTGCCCATCTTCTTGATGAGTTTCAGCTGCTCCTCCAGGAAGCAGCTCTCCGGGAAGTCACAGAGGTGGGAGTCTGCGCGGGCAGGACCCAGGGCGCGCAGATCCGATAGTGCCTGGTTCAGGTTCTTCTCCCTAAGAATGGCGGCTTGCACAGTGTCCTGGGTTTTACCCCACTCATCTTGAGAAGGCTTACGCGCATCCTGGAAGAGGGCGCGGCCGCAGCACTTGTTCTGCATTTTCAAGAGTCGCTGGGCGCCCTCACACTTCTCTTCAGCCAGTTGGCGAAAAATGTGGCCCCCATTGTCCAGAGTCCCACTGTTGCTGTGGAAATAGAAGCTTAGAGAGAGGTAAGTGTCCACAGATGCATGTTGAACAGGCGGTGGATGGCGGCCTCCACCTCGATGGAATAATTCTGACGAACCTGGGAACTCGTGGTTGATCAGTGATAAGGAGCTAAGCTCCAAAAACGGTGTTGGCCTGTCCTGGAGGCTGAGGATAGCTGAGTGGCTGATTCCAAAGGTTGCGACAGGAAGAAATGTTGGAGGGTGGTCGGGGGCTGGAGCAAGGAGCGTCCCTGGGTCTGTTCATTCCAAACACCGTTGAAGCCAAAGACAGATCTGCAGGACTGCCGAGTGCACTGCCTCAAATAGGCTTTGATATAAATGAACAAGAAGTCCAAGCAAGGACAAAACTTACCCTTCCCCCCACCAAAATAGCTGGTGATACTAGAATCTAGATCTGGGAAGGGATTCTTCCATTACTTTAACATTCCAAGCCACTAGAGCAGTGGTTCTCAAAGTATGGTCACCTTGTAAACAAGCAGTACCCTATGGGGCCTTCCTAGGACAGACCCATCCCCCATAGCCTCTGCTGTAGTTCCTCTCTGAAGTACTCAGATAATAGTATCTCAGGCATATTTCTTGAGTTTTCAGATGCTAAAAACCACCACCCAATGGAAGAAATTAACTCTTTGATGATCATGAGCACACAGCCCCCAGACCTTCTGGCACCTCAGGATGGATAATGTTACCTGCCCTGTGGCCTCAACATCAGCCAGTCAGATGATTGTGCACAAGCTGATCACATTCCCTGGGACGTCCCTCCCTCACGTGGCCTTTAAAAATGCTTTGCTGAAATCCTTTGGAGATTTCAGGGTTTTTGGAACACGGGCCACCCCTCTCCTTGCTCGATCCTGCAATAAACCTTTCTCTGCTCCAGACTGCAACCTTTCGGTTTGTTTGGCCTCACTGTGCTTCAGACACACGAACATGCATTCGGTAACAACCTGACCAGCTTTACCAGCATCCCCTGATAATGTGTCAGATATTCAAGTTTCAGGGCCCTGTCCCAGCCCTATGGAATGAGCAACTCTAGTGGGGCTCAGTGATCTCTGTTATAACTGGCCCTCCAGATGATTTTTATTCACCTTAAAGTTTGAAAATATCTGCATTGTCAGCTGCCAAAGTGTCCACCAGCAGGTGAAGGGGAGAGACGCCTGGAAAAGATAGGGAGTAGCCAAGGCAAGTACAGCAGCATTTGCCGTGGTAGTAATGGAGAATGCCTTTTCTCCACTGGTTGGCACAGACTAGTATCTGTGGGCAGTGGCAGGGTTATTTAGGATGCTTTACATTTCAACGTAGACTGACCTCTGTCCTGGTTTGCCAGGGACTTCCCCTGTGTGAGCACTTAAAATCTCATCCTGGCAAACCCCTTAGCCCTGGATTTGAAAAACTTAGGAAATAACATGAAATTTAGGGGAAACCTGATCTAGGTTTTGGGCAAGTCACAAGTGCTAATTAAAGCTAAGCAAGTATGGACAACATCTGGCTTTCTTTACCCCTTTGCAGGAAGGTAAATCTGATTGAGTGAAAGAACCTATTGTTAAGAAATCTTTGTAGAAACATCCCCTTCTGCTTAGTCCGCTGGTTCTCACTTCTGGCTAGACAATGGCATCGTCTGAGGAGATTTAAAATGATTTTATTGGTTTAGGATGACCAACTATTGGTGTGAGGGTTTTTAAAAAGTGCTTCAGATGATTCTAATGTGCAGCCAAATTTAGGTGCCACTGCTTAAGCTTTTGAACCGCTGCTACATATTTTCACCTCATCTTCCTATGAGAATATCCAACTGTCGTTGGTTTGTTTTTTTTTCTTTTTCTTTTTTTAACTGTCTTATTATAAGATTTACTGTCTTAAATAAGATTGAATGTACAGAAAATCCTGCTAGTCCATCTGGTATAGCTGGATCCTTAGAATAATATCGTTAAGATATATACCATTTAAGTATTGTGATTGGCCTTTTAAAAATTAACATATGCATTGAATTATTACCATCTGTTTTAAAGCTGTCATGTTGGGTAGCTATACCTCTAATCTGCTGCCATTGCTAAATATCTGGACACCTCTTATTAGGAATTGCTTTTAAACATCTTTCGGGGTTAAAACCAAGATTGCTGTATTATTTGTACTGGGACCACAAAAACCTCACAAAGATCCCCCGCTGTACTTTCTACCCCCATCTCTAACCCTTGGCAACTTCTAATCTGTGCTCCATCTCCACAGTTTTGTTATTTTAAGAATAATATGTAAATATGATCATGAATTACTTAATCTTCGGAGATTGGCTTTTTAAAATTTTTCCCTCGGCATCATTCCCTTGAAGTTCATTTCAATTTTTGCATATATTAATAATTTGTTCCTTATTGTTGCTCGGTAGTATTCTATCATAAGATTTTATCACAATTTGTTTCAACATTCATCCATTGAAAGACATTTGGGTAGTGGCCAGTTTTGGGCTGTTATAAATAAAACTGCTATGAACATTTATGTGTAAGTTTCTGTGGGAACTTAATTAAGTTTTTGTTTCTTTTGGATAAATGCTCAAGAGTACAATTACTGTGTTGTAGGGTGAATCTACTTTTAGGATTAAAAGAGACTGTCAAGCTGTTTCTCAGAGTGGCTAAACCATTTTATTTTCCCACCAGTGATGTGATATCATTTTTCTATGTACTCACCAGCATTTGATGTTGTCACTATACTTTAATTTTCGTTATTCTCTGATATCTCATTATGGTCTTAATTTGCATTTCCCTAATGGCTAATGATGTTGAGCATCTTTTCATGTGCTTCTTTGCCATGTGTATATTCTCTTCCATGAAATGTCTGTTCCTGTCTTCTGCCTATTTTCTAGTTGGGGTTTTTTAAGTTGTTTGGAGAGTTCTTTGTATATTATAGATACAAGTCATTTGTCTCATGTGGGATTTTCAAATATGTTATCCCACTGTGTAATTTGAGTTTTCATCCACTTAAAATGATCTTCTATGAAGCATTTTTAACTCATTTTGATGAGATCCAATTTATCAATTTTGCTTTTATTGATCATACTTTCGGTGTCAAGTCTAAGAATTATTCACGTAGTTCTAGGTGCCAAAGATTTTCTCCTATTTTTTTTCCTAAAAATGTCCTGCTTTTACATTGAAGATTATGATCCACTTTGATTTAATTTTTGTGTAAGGTGTGGAGGTTTAGGTTAAGGTTCATTTTTTGTTTGTTTGTTTTTGTCGAGGGATGTCCAACTGTTTCAGTACCATTTTTTGAAAAGTCTATTCTTCCTTGATAGCTTTCACACTGCTGTCAAAAACAAGTTAAATGTATTTATGTCAGTCTATTTCTGGGTTCTCTATTCCATTCCATTGATCTGTGTATCTACCCTCCATCATTACTGCAAAATCTTGAAATTGGGTAGATGAATTCCTCCCATTTTAATCTTCCTTTACAAATTGTTTTAGCTATGCTTCAGCCTCTTCTTACCATATAAATCTTAGAATAAGCTTGTCTATATCCACAAAAACCTTGAGGGCCTTTTAAGAGTAACTCTGTTAAGCCTCTTAACTTGGGGAGAATTGACATCTTTATTATGTTGTGTTTTCTAATCCATGAACAAGGTATGTCTCACTATTTGTTTGGGACTTTTACATTTTTCTTCATCAGCATTTTGTAATTTTCAGTATAGAGGACCTATAAATGTCTTATTGGGCTTATATTTAAGTATTTATTTAGGTCAGTTGTAAATGGCATCACATATTTTTATTTAAGCTTCTACACATTTGTTATTAATATATAATTTGATAAAACTGTGTTGATTTGTACTCTAAAACATTTACAAACTAATATTATTTCTCAAGCTTTTTGTGGATTCCTTGGTATTTTCTCCATTTAGATTATCATCTCCTCTTCAGATACCGTTTTACTTTTCCTTATTTAATATAGTAGTATATATTACTATTCAACATTCAGTAGGATATATTCCTTCCTATTCAAAGTAGTAGGAATAGTCCTTTTATCTTTTAAATAAATGTTTTAAAATTTTAACTTTTAAATTTATGTATTTATTTATTTTTGCTTTATTTTCTTACTAGAACCTCCATTAATATATTTAATAAAAGTGGTGAGGGCAGATATCGGTGCCTTGTTTCTGATCTTACAGAGAAAGCATTCAGTCTTTCACAGTTAAATATAATGTCGGTATAGGTTGTTTGTAGATGCTCTTGATGAGTTTCAGTATGTTCCTTTTCTATTCCTAATTTTCTTGGGTGTTTTTTTCTTCTTTTTTAAAAATTTTTAACTTTATTATTATTTTTTACAACTTTATTGGAGTATAATTGCTTCACAATGGTGTGTTAGTTTCTGTTTTATAACAAAGTGAATCAGTTATACATATACATATGTTCCCATATCTCTTCCCTCTTGCGTCTCCCTCCCTCCCACCCTCCCTATCCCACCCCTCCAGGCAGTCACAAAGCACCGATCTGATCTCCCTGTGCTATGCGGCTGCTTCCCACTAGCTATCGACCTTACGTTTGGTAGTGTATATATGTCCATGCCTCTCTCTCGCTTTGTCACAGCTTACCCTTTCCCCTCCCCATATTCTCAAGTCCATTCTCAAGTAGGTCTGTGTCTTTATTCCTGTTTTACCCCTAGGTTCTTCATGACCTATTTTTTCTTAGATTCCATATATATGTGTTAGCATACGGTATTTGTCTTTCTCTTTCTGACTTACTTCACTCTGTATGACAGACTCTAGGTCTATCCACCTCATTACAAATAGCTCAATTTTGTTTCTTTTTATGGCTGAGTAATATGTCATTGTATATATGTGCCAAATCATGAATGGGATTGGATTTTGTCAAATGCTTTCTCTGCATTAATGGATAGGATCACATGACTTTTCCCCCTTAATCTATTGGATATGGTAGATTACATTGTTTGATTTTCAAATATTTAACCAACTTTGCATAACTGGAATAAATACCACTTGGTCATGATATATTATTCTTTTTATATATTTCTGGATTTAATTTGCTAATCTCTGGCTGAAGATCTTTACAGGCAATTTCATAAAACATATTGGTCTATAGTCTTCTTTTTATAATATTCCTGTCTGGTTTTGGTATCAAGGTAATACTGGCTTCATAAAATTAATTAGGAACAGTTCCCTCTACTTTTATTTCTTATCAAATCATGTAAAATTGGTTTTAATTCTTTAAGTCTTGGGTAAAAGTGAAACATCTAACCCTGAATATTTCTTTTGGGGGTTTTTAGATGAAAAATCAGTGTTTCTAATGGTTACAGGAAAATTGAGATTATCTATTTCATCTTGGCTGAGTTTGGGTAGTTTGGGGTGTAGAAGAATTGGCCCATTTCATCTACATTTTTGAATTTATAGTGTAGACTTGTTCATAATAACTTGTCCCTTATTAACCTGCAGGATATGTCATGGTATCCCTGGTTGCATATCTGATATCTGTGATTTGTGCCATCTCTGTTTTTACCTTTATCAGTCTTGCTAGATCTTTATTGATTAAATTGTTTATTTCCAAGAACCAGCCTTTTGTTTCATTGATTTTCCCCCCCATTTTCCTGTTTTCAGTTTCATGGATTTCTGTTTCATCTTTATTATTTCCTTCTTTCTGCTTGTTTAGTGTTTTTTCCTATTCCTTTTTTACTATTGTAATATAGAAAATGAGATTATTGCTTTGAAATATTTTATTTCCCAATTTAGTTCTATAAACTTCCCTTTTAGCATTACTTTCACTTCATTCCACAAACTTTGATCTGTTATATCTCCATTTTCTTTTATTCTATGCATTAAAAAATTTTTCCTTGACGCTGTCTTTTTTACCCATGAGTTCTTTGGAATTGTGATGTTTAGTTTTCATGTGATTGAAGATTCTCCTGTTGTCTTTCTGTTATTGATTTCTAGTCTGATTCCATTATGGCTAGAGAACATACTCTCTATGATTTTAATTCTTTTAAATCTGCTGTTTTTTATCACCCAGTATATGGTATATGAGTGAATGTTCCACGGACACTTGAATATGTATTCTGCTCTTATTGAGTGTGTTCTTTAAATGTCAGTTATGTCCTGTTGATTGATGATGTTTTCAGCTCTTCCATCTCCTTGCTGATTTTTCTGTCTGGTAGTTCTATAAATTGCTGTGTTGAAGTCTCCAATAATAATTGTGGATTTAAAATTTTCTCCTTTTACTACCTTTTTCAGTGTTTGCTTCATGTATTTTGAAGTTCTGTTGTTTGGTGCACACACATTTCGTATCACTAGGTCATCTAGGTGGATTATTCCTGTTATCTTTATGTAATGACCCTGTTTGCCCCTAATAATTTCCTTTGCTCTGAAATCTACTTTATCTGATATTAATTTATCCATTCCTGCTTTTTCTGATTAATGTTCACATGATATATCATTTTCATCCTTTTACTCTGAACTACCTATATCAGGATGTTTAAAGTAAGCTTCTTATAGACAGTGTATACTTGGATCATGCTTGTGATTTTTTAATCTACTCTTCCAATCTCTGTCTTTGACTTGGTTACTTAGATCATTTACAGTGAATGTAATTATTGCTATGTTAAAGATTAGGTCTACCATTTTATTTTTTGTTTTGTCTTTTACCTTAGTTTCTCAATCTTGTGTTTCTCTTATTTTGCCTTCTTGTGGGTTACTTAAACATTTTTTAATAAGCCCATTTAAATTTATTTATTTATAATCATTTGTGTATACTGTGTGTATAGTTTTCTTAGTGGTTGCTTTTGGCATTACAATATACATATGTAACTTATCATAGTCTACTGGAATCAGTGTTTTCAAAATTTCATTTCTTTTTATGGCTGAGTAATATTCCATTGTATATATGGGCCACTTTTTTTTTTTTTTGTGGTAAGTGGGCTTCTCACTGTTGTGGCCTCTCCCGTTGTGGAGCACAGTGAAGTTTCAAAATTTTACTTCCATTTAGGTCTCTTAATATTCCCCAGTTTTAAAGTATGATTTTCTGTAGTATTTCCTTTCTCTACATTGAGAACCACATCAGATGGTGTCATAATGTTTGCTTTGACCATCATATAGTATTTAAGAAACTCATGAGACTAATGATAGTCTCTTCTATTTACCCCATTTGTTTTCACCCATTCCATTGTTCCCCTTTTCTTTCTGAAGTTCCCAGTGTTCTGTTTTTGTTTTTTTATGTTTTCATAACTGTAGGTGATATCTGTTCTTTCCAGTGCCATTGGATATGAGTTTCAGGAAACCCTGAGCCTGGCTCACTTAATGCTGCTGAGTTGGAGGGTTTGTATAAGTGGGGCCTGTTGGCTCAGCAGATGCTAGCAGATTACACTAATGTTGATGGGACTAGTGCCACAGGAGGATGGGTTCCCATTCAGGCTATGCTGCTGCTACAGTAGAACAAGTGCCCCTCTACTCCAAGTGTGGGGCAATGACCTGCTGCTGTCACTGCTTTGTATTAGGCTGCTTTTCCTCAGGTGTGTGATGGGATCCCATGGAAGCTGCTGCTGTTGCTGTCAGTCACAATGTTAAATTCATTTCAGAAATACTTAAGTATAAATATATAGCCTGGCTCTTGTAGAACCTCTGTATTTGTTTTTTATTGCTTTCATACAAATTACCAAAAACTGAGTGACTCAAAACAAGGTAAATTTATTACCTTACAAGTCTGACATTGGTCTCAATTGAGTAAAGTAAAAGTGTTGGCAGGATCGACAGACGAATGGATAAAGATGTGGCACAGGGATTCCCTGGAGGCGCAGTGGATGGGAGTCCGCCTGCTGATGCAGGGGACACGGGTCATGCCCCGCTCCAGGAAGATACCACATGCTGCGGAGTGGCTGAGCCCATAATCCACAGCTGCTGAGCCGGGGCTTCCGGAGCCTGTGCTCCGCAACGGGAGAGGCCGCAACAGTGAGAAGCCCACGTACCACAAAAAAAAAAAAAAAAAAAAGTGGCCCATATATACAATGGAATATTACTCAGCCATAAAAAGAAATGAAATTGAGTTTTTTGTAGTGAGGTGGATTGACCTAGAGTCTGTCATACAGAGTGAAGTAAGTCAGAAAGGGAAAAACAAATACCATATGCTAACACATATATATGGAATATAAAAATAAAGAAAAACTGGTTATGAAGAACCTAGGGGCAGGGCAGGAATAAAGATGCAGTCATAGAGAGTGGACTTGAGGACACAGGGAGGGGGAAGGGTTATCTGGGATGAAGTGAGAGAGTGGCATGGACATATATACACTACCAAATGTAAAATAGATAGCTAGTGGGAAGCAGCCACAAAGCACAGGGAGATCAGCTCTATGCTTTGTGTCCACCTAGAGGGGTGGGATAGGGAAGGGAGGGTGGTAGGGAGAGGCAAGAGGGAGAGGATGTGGAGATATATGTATATGTATAGCTGATTGACTTTGTTATGAAGCAGAAACTAACACACCATTGTAAAGCAATTATACTCCAATATAGATGGTTAAAAAAGAAAAAAAAAGTGTTGGCAGAGCTACATTCTTTTCTGGAGGCTCTTAGGGGTGTTTCTGTTCCCTGGACTTTATCTGCTGCCAGCGGTCACTTATAGTCTTTGACTCAGAGTCCCCTTTCTCCACCTACAAAACCCAAAATGTTGCATCGCTGTGATTCTGCTTCTATTAAGTCATCTCTATCTTTCTCTTTCTACAGTTGGGAATGGTTTTCTGCTTTTAAGGACTCATGCAATTAGATTTGTTCCATGAGGTAATCCAGGATAATCTTTCTATCTCAAGGTCTATAACTTCAGTCATATCTGCAAAGCCCTCTTCACCATGTAAGGTAACATATTAATAGGTTCCAGGGATTAGGGTGAGGGCATTTTTAGGAGCCATTATGCTGCCTACCACACCCTTAACAAGTGACCTTGAGAAAATGACTGAGATTTTTAAAGCCTTACTTTCCTCAAACATAAAATGGAAAGAAAGATAACTAGTTAATATCATGAAAGTGAAACAGTATATATGAAATCAGCTAATTCAGAAAATAAGATTTCTTCTTTTTCTTTATGATTTACATGATTCTCAGAGTTCAGTTACTTGACGAGTTACTTTTTTGTAAACAGAACTAAGGAATTTCAGGGTTCAGATGCTGTAAGATTGTCTGAATTATCTGAGTAACAATTAGCTAAGCACAGGTGTAAAGCATTTGATTTACTCCCTAGTGTTCTTTATCTTCTCATCCCACTAAATGCATATCCCTTGTCTAGCTCCAGCCAGTGGAGTCAGAGCTTGTTTTACTGTTTAACTAAAGTTCAATTTAAATTCTCTCTACATCTCCAGATTCTCAGCCCTGGTTGCATATTATATTCACTGGGGAGATTTCAAGAACTACTGATGTCCAATTTCTACCTATCATGGATATTTGAGGAGGGACCTGGAATGAAATGCTCTAGCTTATGGCTTTGGGCGCCAAATCATGTTACCTGTAGAAGGTATCTTCTAGGTATGAAAATAGTTCAGATAAGTCAAATTTCTCAGTAAAAGATGCCAAAACTATGGCTTAGGTGGTAAATTTTCCATGTCAATTTGTCTGGGCCACCATGCGCAGTTATTTGGTCAAATATTATTCTGGATATTTCTGTGATGGCGTTTTTGTGTTTTTTTAATTCTTTCTTTCTTTCTTTCTTTCTTTCTATTTTTGGCTGCGTTGGGTCTTCATTGCTGCCCGTGGGCTTTCTCTATTTGCAGCAAGCGAGGGCTACTCTTCATTGTGGTGCACGGTTTTCTCATTGCGGTGCCTTCTCTTGTTGCAGAGCATGGGCTCTAGGTGCACGGGCTCAGTAGCTGTGGTGCATGGGCTTAGTTGGTCCACGGCATGTGGGATCTTCCCAGACCAGGGCTCAAACCCGTGTCCCCTGCATTTGCAGGCAGATCCTTAACCACTGTGCCACCAGAGTAGTCCCTGTGATGGTGTTTTTGGATGAAATTCATATTTAAATTGGTGGTGGACTTTGAGTAAAGCAGATTATCCTCCATAATATGGGTGGGCCTCATCCAATCAGTTAAAGTTCTAATAAAACAAAGACTGACTTCCCTGTGGCAAAAAGGAATTCTGCCAGAAGACTTACAGAAATTGAACTGCAACTCTTCCTAGAGTCTCTAGACAGCCTAACCTGCAGATTATGAATTTACCAAGCCTCTATTATTGTGTGAACCAATTGTTTAAAATCTCTCTCTCTCTTTCTCTATGTTTATATAGATATGGATATAGATCTAGGTATCAATATTGATATCTAGATCTATATATGGGCACATTGTATAGACCTGCTGTTGGTTCTGTTTTTCTGGAGAAACTTGACTAACATAGTGGCCCATATAAATAAAAGGATGAACCCAAGTTCACCCAGGTAGAAAGTAGTACAATGAGAACTGGAACTTAAGGCCTCATGACTCATTCAGCTGTGAACACTGACCCAGAACTGGGGTCCGCAAACTCTGGCCCACTGATCAGATCTTGCTTGACTCCTGGTTTTGTGCATAACGTTTTGCTTGAACACAGCCACACCCATTCATTAAGGTATCGTGCATGGCTGTTTCTGTGCTACAGCAGCAGATAGGCAATTGCAACGGATACGTATGGTACACAAAATCCAAAATATTTACTCTCTGACCCTTTACAGAAAAGATCTGCTGACCCTTGCTCTAGGATGCCATCTGATTTCTGATAGCCCCGAGGAGAATAATTCATGCACATTGGGATAGATTGTTAATCTCATGTCCTCCTTATGTCAAAGATCTCTTAAATGCTCACCCTTGCAATAGCCAGCTTGGGGAGCCCCGTTTGAGGATGCAGAAATATTTCTTGTCAGGTCTTTCCAATCCACACTGCTCCCTGACTATGGTTCTTAAAACCTATTTTTGAAAAAAACTTTATTGGAGTATAGTTGATTTACAGTGTTGTGTTAGTTTCAGGTGTACAGAAAAGTGAAACAGTTATACATATACATATACCCACTTTTTTTTTTTTTTTGCGGCACTCAGGCCTCTCACTGTTGTGGCCTCTCCTGTTGTGGAGCACAGGCTCCGGACGCGCAGGCTCGGTGGCCATGGCTCACGGGCCCAGCCGCTCCGCGGCATGTGAGATCTTCCCGGACTGGGGCACAAACCCGTGTCCCCTGCATCAGCAGGCGGACTCTCAACCACTGCGCCACCAGGGAAGCCCCACTTGTATTTTTTTTTAGAGTCGTTTCCAAATAGCCCATTACAGAGTATTGAGTGGAGTTCCCTGTGCTAATAAGAAGAGCAGGTTCTTATTAGTTATCTATTTTATGTAGAGTAGTGTGTATATTTCAGTCCCAATCTCCCATTTTAACCTCCCCTCCACAATCCCCTGGTAACCCTAAGATTGTTTTCTACATCCGTGCCTCTACTTCTAAAACCTGTCTATTTTAACCAACTACCACTCATTGCTTACTGTCTCTGGCTTCATGTACTTGATAATAAATCTACTTCTTGTTCTATCCTGGATGACCTGTCCCAAGGACTGAGATAATATCTTATTCTACATAACTTGTCCTTGATATTGTCTATCTTGGGGTCTTCATCTATGTCCCAAAGAAGACAGTCACACTGTCTTCTAGTACTACTAATAATACCACCTTTTAGGGCATGAATTTGACCCAATGCACTGAACTATCCCTTTAGAAGCTGTATGCAACCTGTCACTGGGTTTTAGCACAGGGGTAGAACTCAGATTAGTGTTCCTATTTAAACAAATCTACTTGACCAGAAACCTTCTGTCTCACCATTTATTTTATTACACAAGTAACTTCTGTCTTTGCATCTAGGATGTAAATATTTTTAATTTCCTAAATTATCTGAAAAATTATTTAGAGCTTCTGTTTCAGTAGGCATTGGAATTGCTGTGTTATGACTATTTCATTATTTTATTTCCAAATGTTAAATCAGGCTTCAAGCTTTGGCCAAGAGTAGACAGGAAAGGGTTTAAAAAGAAATGAAGAGTGGGAAAGACTTCTGATGCAAGGGAGACATGATAAAGATTTGATTTTGAATCAGTAATTTATAGTAAAGGTTTGATTTTGAATCAATAATTTATGTCATTGCAAAATAGCTCCCTGGTAAACGTCCACTCTCTGGTCATCATTAAGTCCAGAAATCAACTATCAAAATGTGCAGTGCTCTTTTTCATTTTCTAAACACAAACCTATATCTAGATGACAGGAGAAGTCATTTCATCACTCAGGCTCTGGACTTACGACTCCAAGTCCTGTCTTCTTTCAACCATACCTGCTAAGTTTCTGTCTAACTTCTTGAGCATGAGGTAATGGCTTCAGCTTTCATCCCCTTCCTCAGTATATAGCTTAGTGACTATGAGTAAAGGATCTAAAACTTAAGAACTTGGGTTCAAATCTTGACTCTCAAATTTACTTGTTGAGTACTCTTGAGCATGTTATCTGTTTTTGCCTCAGTTTTCTGATCTATAAAATAGAGATAACATTACTTCTCTCAGCTTGTTACTATGAGGGTTAAAAGAGAAAATTCATACAATGAAAGAATTTATCAGTTCTTGGAACACAATAAATACCAGAAAGAAATGTTAGCCATTATCAAGGGCCCCTCATTTTATGGATAATATAGATTAATTTATATAGGTCTAATATTTACATATACATAAACATTTTGTACCTATATGTGTGTATACGTTCTTCTTAGAAATTGAGCAGTCAACATTCACATCTAAAAGTATGTGTTCTGTGAAATGTAGATCTCCTGTGTACAGACACAGTGCTATATTATGTATTAGATAATAGATATCTAACTGTGTTATCTAATAGATAACACAGTTATGTACTGCTACATAATTAAGAAGTCCAAACCTAGTGTTGAAACAAAAAAAAATGTTAATATGTTCCCAGATTCTGTGGGTCAGCAATTCAATCAGTACACAGAGGAGATGGCTTGTCTCTACTCCATGACTGATGTCTGAAACCTCAGCTCATGAGGATTGAAATGGCTGGGGCTGGAATCATCTAGATAATTTTAATTCCCATTTCTGGCCCTTGAGATGGGATGTCGTGAAGACTGGGCCCAACAAGGACTGTTGACTGGAGTGCCTATAGGTGGCTGCCCATGTGGCTTGGACTTCTCATAATGTGGTAATTAGGATTCAAGATAGAGTATCCCAAGAATGAGTGTCCAGGGTTCAAGCATTCCATGAGAATCATGCAAAAGCTGCATGATCTTTTATGACCTAGTCTTAGATGTTACATGGCATCACCTTCATTATATCCTATTGCAGGCGTTGGAGACCTTTTTTTTTTTTTTTGCCGTAAGCGGGCCTCTCACTGTTGTGGCCTCTCCCGTTGCGGAGCACAGGCTCCGGATGCGCAGGCTCAGCGGCCATGGCTCACGGGCCCAGCCGCTCCGCGGCATATGGGATCCTCCCAGACCGGGGCACGAACCCGTATCCCCTGCATCAGCAGGCGGACTCTCAACCACTGCGCCACCAGGGAGGCCCGACCTTTTTCCATAAAGTGTCAGACAGTCAATATTTTAGACTTTACAAGCCATACAATCTCTTTTTCAACTACTTAGCTCTGCTGCTGTGATGTGAAAACAGACACAAACAATACATATACTGAGGAACATGGCTGTGTTCCAATAAAGCTTCATTTATAAAAGCTGGTAGAGGACTAGATTTGGCCCACTAGCCATAATTTACTGACCCCTGCTCTATTGTTTGTTAGGATTTGGGAGCCAAAATGTTCCTCAGTATTTACTGCTTTGCTAGTCCATTTAAGAAAATGGACTATTGAAAAAATAGCTTCAGACACAGTATGGCATTTTATGATTTAGCGTAAAACCTGAGAAATATAGAGGTTATCTGAAGCCTGCAATGGTAAAGTTCCCTCTGCTATTGAAGTTATTGTCTTTAAACAAAGATTCTACATCAGTAATGCCATATATATATATATATATATATATATATGATATTCTGTTTAATTTCCTATTCTCTCTAAGGAAGTAATTGGTTGGTTGGTATGAGAGATGGTGTGGCTTCCAAAGGTGAAAAGTATTATTTTGTTGTAATTTCCGGCTACCTAAGGATGGGAGAGGCCCAGGACACTGAAGTCAGTATATTATGTGGAGCAGGTTATATTGTGGTTTATTCATGAACTTTTACATGTTTATTTTCTATGCAAGTTTGTGTGCTCCTTTTTGAGTTTTGGTAGATAAGTGTTTTATAACTTTCAAATACTTGGAGTTATATATATATATAACTTTTATATATACATATTTTAACGTAGTAGTTAAAGCATTGGAGAGTGTATTATAGTCTACCTAGGTTCAAATTCTGGCTTTACCCTATGACTTCCCTGTGGCTTCCTCTGCTCACCTATTAAAAAAGAGTATAGGGCCTCCCTGGTGGCGCAAGTGGTTGAGAGTCCGCCTGCCGATGCAGGGGATACGGGTTCGTGCCCCGGTCTGGGAGGATCCCATGTGCCGCGGAGCGGCTGGGCCCGTGAGCCATGGCCGCTGAGCCTGCGCGTCCGGAGCCTGCGCGTCCGGTGCCTGTGCTCCGCAACGGGGGAGGCCACAGCAGTGAGAGGCCCGCATACCGCAAAAAAAAAAAAAAAAAAAAAAAAAAAGAGTATAACAAGACTGCTGTGGTGAGTTATATACTAAGTGCTATTTAAGCATTTGCTATAATGATTATGTATACTCAAAGGCAAGAAACTTGCCCCTTGATCGTGTCTGTATTTCTAGTGCTTAAGAATTCCTAGCGCTTTCCTAGTGCATTGTCTTTGGATAGAGATAGCTCAGTATAGTTCTTCTCACTATAAAGTACTGTTATGTTGAAAGTCTTTGCTTGTGTACTAATAATCTATGACATATCTGCTGAGGACAAGGAAACAAATAGTTTTAAAGCGGCAATGGATTACAAAAGATTATATGATGTAATGCCTTTATTATGTAATTATAAAACTAACAAATGATCATGGTAGAAAATTTGAAAAACTCCTAGACAAAATAGAGATCAATAAAATTTGGAGTAACTTTCAGAATGTAGAGTTGTCCATGAATGTTAGTGCTTTCACATTTTCCGGGACTTTAAGTAGACTCTGCTTCTTAAGAGTCTATTCATGATATCTTATTTTAATGATGTTTTCATCATGGGGACACACACACACAGAAATCTGCTAAAAAAAAAAAAGAAAGACATGTAAATCACTGATGTTTCAGATAGCCACATGAAATAAAGTGAGAAAGGTCAACAAGCTGAAAGAATGTGCAGTAGCATCTCCTTAATTGCTTACAGAATTCTGATAATTACCTCTTTGTGGATAAAGTAACTAATGGGGAATCTAATTCAAGAAAAATGTATGAACTTCAAGCCCTCTCGAAGCCAAGTATTTCTTTCCATAGGAGGTTACTTTCCACGGCCGTGCTTCCTTATTACCTGACAGGGAAAGAGTATTGTATGGCAAAGGATCTTCCTGAAGGAGGGTGCTTCCCACACTGATTGTCATAAACGACTTCGGAATTACTGTTGCTGTATTACCAAAATCTTAAACTAGGATATTTTGGACAAATGTGGTCCTTAGTTAATTTTTAGAGCTACAAACTGTCAGATGGCTCTGCAATAGCAATTGTCTGGCTATTCTTCAGGGTGATCACAATATGGTAATGACCTTGAGGTATCACTAAAAAGCAGGAAGGTGGAAGTCTTCCTTTGGTTCCAGAGTGAAATGTGAGTTGGAGTTGGAGTTGGAAAAGAGGCCGACAACCAAGTGATAGAGAAGGAAATGTGAGGTCATTAGTGAAAAACCAGGTTTAAGTTAAGGTGAAGAGGCATGAGGAAATGGTCAGCTGTTACAGTATTACAAAGATCATCAAGAAGCAAATCCATGAATGTGGTTTGTATTGCAATCTGCTGAAAAAGAGACAAATATCCTGGCCTGGGCTTCATGGAGATTATATTTTATTGATTCTGATAATAGAGTATTGTTGAAAAGGGCCTCCTATAAATTATAACCATGCAAAGGCAGCAAGATAATTTTTTTTCTTTATGTATCTGTTTCTCATTCATACTCACTTCTCACTTAAGGGAAGAGAAAATCACAAAAAACAAAAATGTCAAATCTCAGCTATTCATTTTCAAAATATTTTTTTTCCAAATTCCAATGGAGGCAATAGGTTAACTGTTAAGATTTGTAAGGCTCAAAAAGCTAGATTTTTACAAAGTGTAGCCAAATTTTATTCCATAAATAATAGCTTTGGAAAGAATATGTGATGATGCAAAGTTGGAAAAAGCGGGTTTTTCTTCCGTAAATGACTTCACCATGTTGGGAGAAGAGGCAGAGAAGAAATCAAAGTAATAAAACATGGGGTGAGTTTTTCTGATACGGGACTCTAGTGCTGTAAAATAGACTAGATAATCCTAGGGATAATCTGAGGTTGAACAGACCAATGCCTCATTTCCAATCTGGTACCCTGGAAGAAAACAGTGTATTTCCTTTGAGGTCTTGAGAGGTTTTTCTTCTGCTTTGTTTTGGTTTTGGTTCATTTTGTAATCAACCTTATTAAGGTATCATTTACCTAAAATAAAATGCAGACATTTTTAGTCAACGGTTCAGTGACTTTTAATTAATGTATACATTTGTATAACTACCACCCCCATAAAGATCGATAACAATTCTAAAACCCTAGAAAGTTTCCTCCTAGGCTTTTGCAAAAGTATCCCCATCTCCCAACCCAAGGCAACCACAGATCTGTTTTTTATCATTAGAGATGAATTGTGCCCAGTTTAGAATTTCATGTAAGTTGAATAATACAGTAGGTGCCCTTTTGATCTGGCTTCACTTGCTCAGCATACGGTTTTTGAGAGTCATTCATGTTGGGATGTTTTAAACCAGGACTTTAGCCTGGGTGGCGATGTTGTCTGAAGGCACCTATAGGTACATCTGAGTCTCTGGCATTGTCACTGTCTGTTCTTGGCTTAGTATTTTCAACTTTACTAAGAAGCACAAGGTTGAAGTAAGGAAGACCATTGTCAGTATAATGGAGGTGAAGTGGGTTCTGTTATATAATCGTCTCAGCATCAATTGACCTGCTTGGAATCATCGTGTTGATAATCGACAAAGATACTCTTCCTCCAAAAACTCTGATACTATAAAACTTCTAAAGGACGCTGTCCTAGGACTCTTTTAGTTTTCATTTTTTGGGAAATATTTCCGGAAAATTCAGATGCTCACAACCTGAAAGAAGCAGTTATTCACCTGAAGGCTAGCTCTGCTAAAGTTGAGTTGTCCGACCTTTACATGCTGATAGAACCCAAATAGCCTTGCAAAACTATGCTCTCTTATTGGACATGAGCATATAGATTATTTAAGTTGGACGTGTATATGCAATAGAGTGAAAAAAACAAAGAATCTTTGAGTTTCCCTTGCTGGGTTTTTTTAATTTTTTCATTTAAGTTTCTATAGCATACGCTAATAGTTTAGGGTAACCTCAGGTTAGTTTTAGGTCCACTCTTTATGTAAATGTTGAAGTACTCCATACCCACCTTTTTTCTATCTTCCTTCTTTTCTTCCATCTTTCCTTTCTAACTTCTTATAATCCATTCTACTTAATCCTGCATTTGTTGAGGTGGCAATTACTGTAGGAAAATTGAAAGCAGTGTGAAATTTTGCTGTTCAGAATGCATGTTGACCAAATTCTATATTGAGAAAAGGTCTGAATTTACCCACAGTAACCCTTTCTCAGCGTCTCTGAATAAGGGCCATAGAAACTGGGCTATATATAATATCCTGACAGGTATGTAGAATTCATAGCAATTGCCCTCAAAGAGCTTACCTAGCGTAGATGCATATGAATGCATTTAATGATTGCTTTATTGGCAGCAGTGCCAACATACACAGTCTATTTTGTTTTATATCATTATCATTACCTGCTGTTTACCACTGTATACATTGCTAATGGTGTGGTTTCTATGGCTTGTGAATTTCATGGCCAAATCATATGAAATTTATGGCACACTTTATTGTAGAAGATGGAGACTCCATAAATTTTCGTGTGCTCTTTGCCCCTTTGGAATGTATTACGCTGAGATCAGGCAAAGTAATAAATTTATTTCAAATGTGCGTGATAGCTAAACATCAATTAGGACTGATGGGCAATATTTCACCTTCCAGCAACAGAACAGTTTTTAAAGACTAAGCCATTGAACGTGGAGTTCCTGAACATGGGACTCAGTTCACTGGGATCCCTTTTTAGAAAAATAAAGGAAAACTTGAATTGGATATGTGTGGCTTATTCAAGTAGTAATTAATCAGCTACATCTTTGTTAACTTAATTTGTCACAATCGTTTGGTATTTTATTAACTCTCTTGCCCTTCTTCCCCTGACTCTCACGAGAATGGATCATGAGTATCTTAAAATATACTAAGTCGTCTTCCATTCCTGTTAACCTAACTACAAAAGCACACTTTCCTTATCCAGTATAACTTACTGTCTTTTAGAGTAGCTGTGGTTTTAATTCTCTACAAAATTAAAACCAGCAAAGAGAAACATTTTCAAGGAGCCAGCACATTGTAGAGCTTTAGGAAGAAGACTTTAGAATTAAGGGCAACTATATCATTTTATAGCTAAAGCACCTGAGGCCTAATGTAGGAAGGTAACCATCGAGGTCAGGGAAAGGGGTTGAAGATCAGGTTTCAAGCTGAGAAAGAGTCTACAGGGACTCAATCTGAGCAGGTCAAAAACTGAAATGAGACCAAGAATGTTCTGGGAAGGCTGGCATCTGGCCTCAAGTGTGGGATTCAGACAGGGAGTGGGCCCTGGGGGAACTGAGCTTCTGCAGTAGGCAGAGAAGTCCACCTCATCTCCGGAAAGTGCCACTGACATCAGGGAGTTGAGGGGAAAGAGCAGTGAATTCCAGTCCACCTGAGAAAGCAGGCCAATCTGATTAACTCTGAATTTAGGCTTATTTCAGAGACTTCTTGAGAAAGAACTTGGACAAGAGCAAGTCCCACACAGCCTCTTTAAATCCATGCCCAGTATTTTCTGGTGGAGCTGCTTAAACCCTCCAAGTGACTCCAGTATTTTAATTTCACTCTATATTTAATTCCGACAGTTCTATGATTGATTATTTAATGGGCAAATAAGTAGGGTCACAAAAGAGTGTGAATGTATTTTACAGGATGAGGATGGGCAGAGTGGAACAGTCTGGAATAGGACACCAATAAAAAGGGATCTTGGTAAATAAGAAGGTCTATTAGAAATGGAGAGGAATTCTCAAGGAAATTCGTGCCTGACACCACGCCCTTCTCTCTGCATGTTTAGAAGCTAGTTTCTAATTTTATTTTCATAGGAGATGTCCCTGTGATGAATTGTCTTT